>NC_073307.1:53119017-53419017 GCF_027595985.1 Sorex araneus
CTTTAGGTACTTAGCTATTTGTCTGTCCACACTCTACTTTTTCTTCTCATCAGTAATTCCTGTGATCTATTTTGAGTTAATGTTTATATGTGATATGAGTTACAGATGATATTTCTGTTTTCTCTTTTCCTTTTGGGTCACACCTGGTGATGCACAGGGGTTAATCCTGGCTTTGCACTCCTCGAGGTGCTCAGGGGACCATATGGGATGCTGGGAATCAAACTCGGATTGTCTGTGTGCAAGGCAAACACCCTACCTGCTGCACTATCGCTGTAGCCCCTACAGATGAGATTTCTTTGCATCTTAATATCAAAGTGTTTCAGAAACAATTTGGGAAAGATTATATTTTTTCTTTGTGTGGTTACTTTGGCATTAATTTTTAATGTATTTAATTTCAGTATTTGGCTACTTTTCCAACTATCTTTCCTTGATAGACTTTTAATTCTGTGTGTGGGGTCTAAGAACATGGTTTGTAATTATTTCTTTGGACTTTATATTTTAAGACTTTAAAATGACTATTTTGGTTGATTATGATGTGGTTAGTAAAGTTTTCTTTGAGAAAATTGTGCTTGGATTATTTTTTTTTTCAACCAAATTTGGAAATATTGACTGCTGTTTTTCTCAAATATACCTCAAGTGTTTTGTTTTGGGGGCAGGTAATTTCAGATACATCTCTCTGCATTTAATCTTTCTTGTGGTTTCCATTATGTTTTTCCCTCTGCTGTATTTATATGATAGTGTCCCATTGCTAACTAATCTTTTATTCTGCAATATATGATTGTCTTAAATTCATCTAGTGTTTTTTATTTCTGGTCATTTTGATCTTTGGAAGTTTCATTTCTTCCATTTCCTCATATTCTTATTTTCCTTGACCTTCTGTAACATACAGTTTATTTAAAAGTATACATGTATGGGCTGTAGAGAGATAGTATGGGGGCTGGGTGCTTGCTTCGCCTGCTGCTAACCTGGGTTCAGTCCCACTCGGAGTGTGCCCTGAACATAGCCAGGCCTACACCCTGGGCATCAGTGAGCGTGGGCCTCCCCTCCAGTAACGGTATTCCATTTGTTACCACTCTGGGCCTCTTTATATCGCTTAACTTTCTCACAGACTAATTTTTACATTTTTTTATTCTATTTTTTTTTATTGAATTACCATGAGATAGACCATTACAAGGCTGTTTATGATTGGGTCTCTATAATTTCTGTTTGGATGTTGGACATTGTGGCTTGATATTGTTGAATGGGGGAAAAAAACCTTGTGAGGCTGTAGCATTTGGACAGCAGGTAAGGTGCTTGTCTTGCAGCCGACTCGGGTTTGAGCCCCAGCACCCCATATGGTCCCCTGAGTCCTCCAAAGCATGCACAGCATGGAGGAACCCCTGAGCACTGCTGGGTGTGGTCCAAAACCAGGAAAACCCAAACCGAAAACAGAAGAACCAACTTGTGTTTTTTTAAAAATATATAGTATTGAGCTTTGTAAGGTGTTTTTAAAGCTGTGCTAGAGTTGGTCCATTACATAGCACGTATTCTGCTGTCTGGGCTTAATTTAGTCATTAAGGTTATAGTTGAGCATTGTAATCCAGGCATTTGAAAGTTTATTCTAAATATCCTATAAACGTCATCTTTGTTTTAACTTTTAAAATATATGATCCACATTCATTGTGATCAAAGTAGAGGAACTTTCTCTGCTCAAAACTTAGAAATCTAAAATTACACTCCAGGAAAAACAATGGCATCAAGGTAAGCAAAAGAAATAAAGAGCCTGGTAAGGGATCAGTGTGTATGGAAGTACTTGCTTTTTGACAAAGCTGACACTTTCAGAGTAGTGGGGAAAGAAAGTTGTAGGGAAAGCAACCAGTACTGGAAAAATTAGTGACCTAGACAGAAAAAGTGAGTCATGCTCCTTACCACATGTAAATATATCAGTGGAAGCTTTTTACTGTGAAAGGCAAAACTAAAACTTCATAAACTAATGCAAGGAGAAAATATTGCTGACTAGATAGTGGTTTCATAAAAAGAAAGAAAACGTTGATAAATTTGGTTTTATGAAACCACTGTTCGGGGAGTGGGTTCCTTGCAGTACAGATAGTGGCAAGAAGGCCCGTGTCAGAATGCACAAAGCACGTCTACAGATCTGTGGCAGAGACAAATAATCCATTTGAAAAATGGGCAAGAAGCATGAAAAGCCCATCATTCCAAAAAAAAAAACACCCAAGACAATGAATGTTCAAGAAATAATGTGGAAAGGGTGCTTAATGCTAATAAACTGAGAAATATAAAGTCATATAAAGTCAGCAGCCAAAGCTTCTGATCATTGTAAGTCACTAGAGTCACTAAATTAAACAAATGGAGAGTAGAACTTATGGAGACGATGTTGGGTACTCAGTAAACTCTGCTGGTGGTAATGTGTTTATCTTATGTTTTATTACAGCCACTTTAGAAAACAGTTTATTTGCATTGGCTTAGAAAACAGTTATTTGCATTGCCTGCGACCCAGTAATTTCTTTCCATGGGTGTACCCCTGAGAGTAATCCCGGGCACATGTATGCTGAGGTGTATTAATGACACTGCTAGCATCTCTGCTTGTTCTAGCTTCTAGCAGTTGACTGAGTAAATAAAAATTGTGACATTTTCTTAGAACATCTTTCACTAAAGCAATATAAATAAACCCTGCTGCACTCTTCATGTTGATATCAAGTATGATGTTTCTCAGAAGGAACCAGAAATGGAAGAATTGCTAATTTGTGATTCTAATCATGTAAACCCAAGTCATCACACAAAGACATAGTACATTAGTTTAGCATGTTTAGTTACTCATGCTGATGTCATGAAACAGCAACCACAGCTACCCCCTAGGGGTGATAGGCTACTTCTCGGGGGGCCTCTGGGGGAAATCAGGGGTGCCGGGTTGACTACTGCAGATGGTCTGCTTAGACATGTGTCATTTCAACCCAAACTTGGAGTAAATCCACGTGCCCTGCATTTTAGATTTCAATATCTATTGGTCTCTGTTTTCTCTCATAGTTACAAATCAGAAGCCTGTTGGGGGTGCAAGACCGGAGATCCATTCCTGGCACTGCCTGGCACCTCCTCCCAGGCTGCTGCAGCACTGCCTGGGGTAGCCCTGGTTGCTCCCAGGCACCAAATTGTCATGCCCACATCGCTGGACTGTGAATGGCTCTGGGTTCTCCAGCAGTGCTGGATTTGGCCTTTGTGAAAATATCAGAATATACTTCCTACTTTGTGAAAATATCAGAATATACCTCCTACATGCTTAGATCTCTTTGTGTCATGGGTTAACACCAGGTAAACCAATTCCTGGTTTTGTTGCACGCCTGACAAACTTTCTAAATACTTCCCACACTGATTGTTAAGTTTTCTGATTTTGTTTATGATGGTATTCCCCAAATTGTGTTACTTTTATAAGGATAGGCTAGGACACATATCCTTTATAAGGATAGATCAATAGCAACACTTACATACCAAGTTCAGGTCATAAGCAGTTAATTAAAAAAATTTGGGCTGGGGTGAGGTGGGGCATACCTGGTAACGAATCCTTCCTCTGTTCTTGGGACCAGATAGGGCAGGACAAGTGCCTTATTAAAGGTTAACTAAAAAAAAAAAATGTTTAGGGGGCTGGAGTGATAGCACAGTGGGTAGAGCGTTTGCCTTGCACACGGCTGACCTGGGTTCAATTCCCAGCATCCCATATGGTCCTCCAAGCACCGCCAGGGGTAATTCCTGAG
Organism: Sorex araneus; assembly: GCF_027595985.1. Classification (NCBI taxonomy): domain Eukaryota; kingdom Metazoa; phylum Chordata; class Mammalia; order Eulipotyphla; family Soricidae; genus Sorex; species Sorex araneus. The sequence goes on from NC_073307.1 coordinate 53,122,764, forward strand.
TGCATGAGGCAGGAGTAACCCCTGTGCATTGCCGGGTGTGACCCCCCCAAAAAAAAAAGTTTAGTATTTAAATCGTAACAATTGAGATTTTTTTTAGTAAATTTCATCTTAATAGAGGATGCAATTATCAGCAAAACATTTACCCAGAAATCAGTTATTTTTAAAAAAGTATTGGGGATATAAGTATTTTTTTATTTGAGATAAAAAGTATTTGGGATATATTGCATCTTACAGATGAAGAGAGTATTTATGCTGATAGTCAATCAGTGGGGGTGAAGGGCAGAATCTCATTTTCATTTCTATGCCTTGCCTTGCTGTTTCCTGTGTGTTTTTGTATGTCCCTTGCAAAGTGAGAACGTTGATCTTTTTTTTTTTTTTTAATTTAAATTTTATTGAATCACTGTGTGGAGGGTTACAAAGTTCTCAGAATTATGTCAGTTATACAGTACTCAAACACCCTTCCCTTACCTGTGCCCATATTCCATCACCAACCACCCCATTATACCTCCCGCCCCCTCCCGCCCCCCAGTCCCCGCCGTTGTAAGTGATAAGTTTCACTTCGTTTACGCTTTATCTTGGTTACAGTCCATGTTTCAACACATAACTCACTATTGTTGCTAGGGTTTCCCCCCATAAAAGAGAAGACAGTCCCACTGTCAAGGAAGCATTTGATAGCTCTCCATTGCTGAGAATGTAGAGATATTAAGTCCCGCTGTTTGTTACATAACTTTTCTATTTTTTTCCCCCCTCGTCCCGCGCCACCGAGATCACGCCTGCTTAGTAATCACCACGCTGCCTGACAAAGGGAAAACAAACCAAAAGAGATGGTTATTTCTCGTCATCAGCCGGCGTGGGGCTCTGGCTTAGTTGATAGTCTGATAGAATGTCTGCAAGCAGTTTCTGGAACCAAAAGTAATACGCTGGTATCCGCCCCGGCTCAAGATTCCACCAGCGTCCCGCTGTTCCTAGTACATAATAATTTATTCCCTTGTATCCCATTCCCACGCCACCAGGTCCGTGTCAGCTTAATGGACATCATACTATGGTTAACGCCATGCCGCGTTTCTTCCCGAGAAAGAAGGATATTTCTTCTCAGCCGGCGTGGGGATATGGCTTAGTTCAGTCTATAGAGATGGCTACCACTTTGGTGGCCTTCAATATTTCAGCAAAAGACTTACTATTCTTGTTAGGATTTCCCACCAAAGTCCGACCCATTAAAAGGGAACCATTTCATATTGGTGATGATTAAATGACAATAGGTTGCGCGGCCATGGCAGCGGCCTCGCGGCTTTGAATTTCTGTATAAAGTCCAGGGAAAGTACAGCCAGAAATTACACGTCGCTACAAACTTTAACCCTATTATGGTCCCCCCAAAGTCCAACCCATTACAAAGGAACCATTTCATATTGCTGATGATTAGATGACATTAGGCTGCCGCGGCCGCGCGGTTTTGGGTTTCTATATAAAGTCCAGGGAAAATTCTGCCTAAAATTCTATCGCTACAATCTTTTACCCTTCAACAAAAAACTTAGTACTATTGTTTGGAGTTTCCCCCCACGTTAAGCCCTGCCAAAAAGGAACATTTACACGTTGCTGACAATCAAGAGATATTAGGTATAGCAGCCGCGCGGTTTTGGATTTCTATATGAAGTCCAAGGAAAATTCTTTTGGTAGTTGCATCACTTCGCTGGCAGCGCCTGGGCCAGAAGCTCCGAGCACACCGTTTGGAGGCATTTTGGGGGCGCCGCTCGTGTCCAAAGTGGTTCAGTTGCCTCCGGGCTCGATCTCGCGCGGGGCCGCAAAGGCGAGAACGTTGATCTTTAGGAAGTGTAATTTATCTGGGAATGAAAGGTCTGCTATTGATGATTGTCTCCTTTCTCATAAAGATTTTAATAATGTGTCTGTCTCTCAAGAGTCCATACAGTCTTATGATTGTCTGTGGGGTTCTGAGGTCATTCTTTTTTTCTTTTCCTTTTTGGGTCACACCTGGCGATGCACAGGGATTACTCTTGGCTCTGCACTCAGGAATCACCCCTGGCAGTGCTCAGAGGACCATATGGGATGCTGGGAATCGAACCTGGGTCGGCTGCGTGCAAGGCAAATGCCTTACCCGCTGTGCTATTTCTGAAATTAAATGAAATTACTATCATTTCCCATCATATTTAATTTCTGTAACAAATCTGCAATGTGTTAAGCTAATCAGTGTTATGATCAGTGCATGTTTCACTACCATATTCCATGTTGTGTAGAAATAGGCCTGACTTTGTCCAATAGGAAATGCTGGATAATAGTAGTCTTTAACCATTTGATATCTACTTAGCTCTTAATTTTTCAGCATTCAGTTCTAAAATGTCTTTTTTTTCTAAAATGTTTTTTAAAACATTGTCAAAGCTTGTAAAATCATGTGAACTGTTACTGAATAAATTAATATTTAGGTAAAAATGACATTTAAATCATTTCTTACAATTTCAGGCTACTCCTCCCTACCCTCGACCTAGGTTTTGTGTTTTTTTTTCCCTGCATTTTTGGGTCACACCTGGCAATGCATAGGGGTTACTCCTGGCTCTGCACTCAGGAGTTACTCTACTCCTGGCAGTGCTCAGGGGACCATATGGGATGCTGGGAATCAAACTCAGGTCAGCCTTGTGCAAGGCAAACGCCCTACCCGCTGTGCTATTTCTCCAGCCCCAACCTAGTATTCTTTTGCTATATGGTTGATTGTCCCTGTAATATTGTAAGAAGCAGTATTTTGATGGTCTTATTTTTTAAGCGAGATCCCAGTAGTTGTTACTTCATTTCTTCTCAATCTAACAAGCAGTTGTGTGAAAGTGGCATAGACTGTACAGAGTCTGCAGAGATGGTAAAGTCTTTGCAAAGCTAAAACGCCTCCTGTCAGTTTAGGTGAAGGGCTCAGAGTTGGGACAAATTGCTGGTGAGTCCTGCTCACATACCAGCCCCGGCCACCACCACCACTGTGGCTAACGGCCATGAGTCACCATGATTCCTTGCCTTTCTTCTGAGAGATTTATAGCATTTGATTTGTTTTGCTGGCCTGAATGTCGTCTGTAAAATGGCCAGTCTTTCTTGTAATTAGTAAGGGATGCTTTTTTTCACTGATCTGTTATTTGCTGTCATTTCTTGAGTGGGATTTGTTTTGGGGAACTTACCTAAAATTTTTAACAATGCTAATAGAAGCCAGAACTTAGTAAAATGAGGAGTGCTTCAGAAAGGAGTGCCTTTAGGAAGGGAATTCACTGTAAAACTGCATTTTCAAGTAATGACAGTTATATTCAAAGCATGTTCTGTTTTCCCCTTTTAGTCATTTCTTTGAATCTTGACTAATAACAACCATTGTGTTCGTACAACATATCATCCTATTGAAAAAATATGTAATTAGTTGTTATATGTGCAATTCTTGCTAAAATGGAGCGCTTTGTTCATTTCCCATAAAACAGTAGTTTAATGATAGTCTTAAATTAATTTGAATTTCTGCCTGGATTTAATTGTTTGTAAACAGAGGAAGCCAAGGAAATGTTTGTATATGAAAAATAACAGAGCAGGGAGATGCCATGAGGGTTAGGGCTGATGCCTTGCCTGCAGCCAGCTGCCATTCAACCCCCAGCACTGTGTGGTCTCTCACAAGCCTTGCAGGGGCTGCCCCTGGAGAACCCCATGACCACTGGGGTAGCCAGGATAGTCCCCAGCACCCTCAGGCCCTGGCCAAGAATCACTGATGAGGGCCCTGGTGTCCTGAGTAGCACTGTATTGTAACAAGAAAAAGAAAAGAAGGAAATGACGGCTGGCTTGAGTCTGGTCTACTTTATTGTTCCCGGCAGACTGGAAGGTCCAATCTCCCTGTGAATGTGTTATTCTCTTCCCCTTAAACTGGCGGCAGGAGGGGGTCAGAGTTCATGCTGTTTATTGAAGGTGAGTAAAAGACAAGCTGTGGAATTCAAGGAAATGGGAGAGAAGGCACATGTACTTCTTTACGAAAATGAGTGTGAGTTTGTCCAGAGTCATGTCCAGAGCTGACCAGCTAGGCTTGACTCATGCCCGAGCTCCGTTGCTCCCTCGTCCGTGTTTGCATGGAGAAGCAGTTTCATGTGACATGTAACAGCCGCTTGGAATCAGGCTGTGCAGCACCCTCATCTGTACATCCTTAAACAAATTACTCTTGCCGGGTGCAGTAGGACAGCAAGGATGGCGCTTGCCGTGGCGCTGCCAACCCCTGTTCGATCCCTGGCAGCACATACAGTCCCCCCTGAGCACCACCAGGAGTGACATCTGAGCACAGAGCCAAGAGTAGTCCTGAGCATCACTGGGTATGCTCCTCCCCCTCCAAAAAGAAAGAAAGGGAAAGAGAGAATCACTTTTGCCTACTAAGTTTTCTTCTGATTCTGACATTCGGAGCACTTTGATTCGATAGTTTATTGTAGGAGCAGGGTAAGTTCGTACATGCCAAGTGAATGTTTTGGCTTCTCAGTTGGATCTAGTGTTCATTTAAATCGAGAGCTACTGCATTAGTTTGATGAGTTTATTGGTTGTGTTATTGAAGTTACTGTTTTGTCTTTAAACAGTAAAAAGCAGCAGTAAAAAAAGACTGCAAGAATCTCCTGTCAACTCTACCTACCTACCAACCCTTCTTTTCTCTCTCCCTGCCCAGGGTCAGCTAGCTCCGTTGGTAGTTCAGAAATTGGATTTTAAGTTTCAAAGCAGTAGATTGGGAGTTATGCTCCATTTTATTTAATTTTTTAAAATTACGTTGCCTTCAAGCAGGAGTAGGAGAGGGAAGTAGAAGCTCAAGTTCTTTACAAATGCTTGCAGCTGTTCTTGGAATGCAAGGGGGGGATACCTGGTTTTCACACCTTTGCTGTGAAAATAGGGGTTATTGGAACCTGAGGTCTTTCAGAAGGTGACAACTCCTGTGAGTTGATAACTGTCCCGGGCTTTGGACTTTGATGGTCCTTTGTAGCACCAGATGTACTGCCCTCTGTTGAGACTGGGGAGGACAGTGCAGGGTTGTTTTTCCATAGAATCTAGTTTCTCGTGTGCAGCCGTAGCCCAGCTGAGAAAGCATCTCGGGAGTCTTCTGTAAAAGCATGCATAGACTCCTGACATTGGGATAGACGGCTCCTTGGCGATTTTGTAGTCTTGTTATCTCTTTAGGAGTGTGGGCTCCACACCTGGCTGTAGTGTATTGCTGCAGTGAGTGAGTGAAAAATAAAGCGACTTTTCAGTGATCAGGAGTGAGTTCTGGTGGTGCTTGGGGATTATATGTGATGCTGGGGATCAAACAGGTCTGCTGTGTGCAAGGCAAGGCACGGCACACCTTAACCCTGTACTATCTCTGCAGTCCCATGATCTCCTTCTTTAGCGATGTGTATATACACGTGTGGCCAGGATACCTGTGATAGCCTTGCTTTTTCTTTTTAATTTATTTTGTATTGAATCATTGTAAATTACCAAGTTTCAGAGACCCCCGGTTGAGTTTCAGGCATACAGTGCCTGGTAGCTGTACTTAAGCTACTAAGTTGGAGTGGTGGTGCTGTATACCCCAGTATCAGCTCTGTCTCCTTGTATTACTTTGTTTGGGGATTCGCCCTTCTTGAGGAAATACCACTTAGCAAGATTATTGTGAGCACTAAAAGGTAATATTTACTAAGATCTAACATAGCTCCAAGTATCTGAATATCATTCAATGTTCCTCATTTCCTTTTTGCAGTTAAATGAATAGTTACTGACTGTCTTAAATGATGGCTTCTTCAGAGGGTTTTCACTGCCTGCGGCCTGCAGTCTTACGTGTTTTACTTACTGCTTTTAGAAAACAATTTATTGAATTTCTGTTTGGGGCTGCGCGTCTTGGTAGCTGCTGAGCAATGGGGTCAAATATGACAGTCTTACCTTGCCCCTACTGAGCTCGCCATATGGTGTTTGGTGTGTACATAAAAATAAACATGCATTGATAAGTGTATGAAAAACTGCTCTGCATCACTGAGCATCAGGGAAATGCAGATCCAAACAAGATAACATCTCACTCCAGTGAAACTGGCACACACCAGACAGGACAAACACAACCAGTGCTGGTGTTGGGGAAACGGAGCCTTCACTTGTGGGAATGTTAACTGCCGTAGGATGATGTCTTTGAGGACGTTTCGTTTCTGTGGTGATTTCCTGAACCTGGGCAGGCTTGTGTTATATACTAGATTAAAACTTGTGTTTTTCATTCTTTCAAGTATGTGTTGTTATCCCAGTATGTGGAGGTCATGGCCCATAAGTTTGCGGCTTTCTCCAGGTTCCAGTGCAGTGGACGTTGGGGGAATCTTCCCTGTGGGTTCTCCTGCCGTCCCCTGTGCCCCTTGCGTGAGGCTGAACCAAGTGACAGAACCCAGGCTGACTGAATGAGGAAGCACTTACTGACCTTGTTGGTCCCATAGGTACTCCACACTGTACTGTATGTTCTCACTTACATTAACATTCAGCAGGGCTTGTGAAATACGTGGCATCTGTCCAATTAAAAAAATAAACTTCTACCCCGGAGAGATTCAGTGACTTGGTCAAGAGCTTTCATTGCTAATGAGAAGCAGAGCTGTGACTTAAAGTTGGCCCTTTTGTTTCCAAGCTGGTTTGTTTTTTATAACACCAAAAAATAGCTTTTTTTCTTGGGGAGCATAGATAGATTTAATGGCTATATATATGTATACACACCAGGTTGTAATCCTTTTATACTAGTTGATAGATAATCTGTATTTTAAACTATGTTGAATAATTTTGTAAATCACAGTACCTTAATAGAAAAGAAATTAAAATTCTCTTGAATCTGGAAGTTAAAGAGCTGAGTAAGAAAAATAAAATTTTCAAAATAAGTTTTAGGTAGCTTTTACATGTATGAAAGTAAATTATTTTGGGAGAGAAAAATGAAATATATTACAGCAAATATATGTTAATTTTATAGTGTGCTGAAGAAAATCAGACAAAAAGACAATGATCGCCTGACTAGTTTTTTTGTAGACAGTAGATAATCACTAGCATTTATATGGCACCGCACCTTAATCATGCTCAGTTCAGTCATTTAGTGTACTTGTTTTGATTTTGTTTCTTCCTCAGTTTTGATGGAGAAGTGAAAATTTGATAATGAGATCTTAGCATAATCCATGGGGAATACTGGCATGTTTTAGCACGAGAGTTCAAGACTTTTACCCGTTCTCTGACCTACTAAATATTAGTGAGGAACAGTGAAGCTTAAGTCTTAACTAAAAGTCAAGCTCCTTCACAATCAGGCTTCAGAATATTCTTTTTAGTTAGCCTTGTGCAGAAAGATTTATTCTGAGACGTTCTGTTTAAAAGAACCTATTCCCACCACCCGTCTATAAACTCAGGCCGTTGGCTTGTGATGTGGAAATCGTTTTGGTACTCGGCGCTATAAAGTCATACTCCCTTCTGGTTTCTTTTGGTTGTCAGCCTCATCATTGAGAGTATGCCATCAAGCTTTTTTATTGTCGTGAATAAAACATTTTGCTAGACCAGCAGAACCTTTCAGAAACAGACACTCAGTTTTGATGGGTTGGCTGGATGCGAGAGAATTCTGAAGCAGTCTTGTACAGTATTGTGTGATTTTAGGGAGCAGTGAGTAGCTACTTCAAACTCTGTGTTGCATGGTTCCTCCAATCTCTTTTCAGTCTTCAATTGATTTGCCTTTTGTTTTGCCCAGGGTGATCTGTGTATATTACAATAGCCAGTTACTTGGCTGGTTTCTGTCAGCTCGCATGGCTGCTGGTAGCAGAGTTTGGACGCTGAGAGCACACAGCATTTCTCTAAGGACTGCACTTTGCTGAGAACTGCTGGGGTTTGAGAAAGCCCTTCCTCAGAACTTCAGTGAAGGCTTTCACCTTTAAGGTGGGGTATGTGTTTTGTTGTGTGGTTTGTATTTGCAGGGCTTTGTTTGGGGAGGGGGTAAGGGAGGACACTGGAGCACTGTTCAGAGTTTATTCCTGCCTCTGTACTCAGGGATCGCTCCTGGCAGCCTCAGGGGACACTCTTGGGTGCCAGGGATCAAGCCCACGTCAGCCACGTGTGAGGCAAACATTGTACCTTCTCTCCTGTCACTCTGGCTGCAGTTTTAGTCTCCTGTGTCATCTGGTATTTAGATGAAAGATGTTGGTTTATGAACTTTTCTGCCATTTCTCTAACCCTTTGTATCTTGAAGAAAATTTAAAAATGGAGTGATCAAAGGAAGAGTATTGAGGGTTTGTTATGAAAATGGCCCGCGTGACCTGTTTTCCAGCAACCTTGATTTTCCTTGTCCTTTTGGAGCAGACTGCTGTAGGATTCTGAACTAGCCATCCCAGCGTGTGATGGCTTTGTGCTGCCGAGTGCCCGCACCTCGGGACAGGAAAGGCAGAGTCTGGGCGCTTTGGGGTGCTAGCCCGGAACGCCCCTTCTGATTTCTCTGCTCTGGCCTGTGCTTCCTACTAGCCACTGTGTGGTGGGCTAGGTCATAACTAGCAGTGTTGGGGCCCTGGCTTCCAGCTCTGTGTTCATCGGTCAAGCACAGCAGTGCTCAGGGGCCAAACCAGGCTCCTGTGTCTGTGAACCATGTTCTCCACCATTTATTTGTCTCGAATAGAATCATGAGGTACAGTGACAAAGTTGTTCCTGATGTTCTCAGCCATCTGAACCAGCTCTTTGTGCCAGCATTTTTGTTTGGTGGTCCACTTCCTGCCAAACTCAGGGCTTACTTTGGCTCTGTGCTTAGGGATCACTCCTAGTGGGGGTTGGGGAACCCTGCAGGGTGCCAGGGATTGAACTGCATGCAAGACAAGCACCTCACCCTCTGCTCTACCACTCTGGCCCCCAACAACACCAGTGTTAAAGCATGTGAGCACATGGATGTGCACAGACTTGGTGGAGGGGCCTGGACCAGCTCTAGAAAGAAGGTGGCGGGGGTGCATGCCACTGGCACCCTGGCTCAGTGCACGGGGCTTTGCAGGTCGAGTAAGAAGCTGTGCTTGTAAACGGCCCTCCTTGCTCAAGGAGCCCCTCTCGGCCAGCAGGAACTCTTGACACCATGTGAGGGCACAGTCCCAGAACACAGGAGTTCAGCAAACTGGGTGATGAGCAACATCGTTTCTTAGGAAATGCAAAGTAGGAATAGGAATCTTAACTCCCTGAAGAGAACAGCACGTGGGGTCTTCACGTGGCCCGCCTCTCTCATGAGTCCCCAGGAAACTGATGAGGACATTGGCTAGTTTAGAAAGCGGCCTGTCGATCGCCTTGAACCGTCGCTCCTCTTGCAGACTCCAGAGAAAGGGCTTCGAGTTTGCAAACATAGGCGAGTGCTCAGTTTCTCCTGGGGCCTCCTCGACTGGAAACAAACGAAGGGATTCCTCCAGGATGGGGGCTCTGCAGCCCCTCTGCACGGCCGGCGCCTCACTCTCAAGTCTCTGCATAGTGCGTGGATTTGGGGTACCAAACACGACTGCAGTGAAAGTGAAAAGCAGGGGACCCTCAGTAGGGCACAGGCAGTAGGATGGCTGCTGCCAGAAGTGGAAGCATGGCAATTCAGTGCAGGGTACGGAGCACAGACACCAGATGTTTCCCCCGTACCACCCATCTCCCCTGGGCAGTGATGACTGATTTTCCAAACACACCTTCTCCAAGGACAGCCCCAGGCCTGGCCACCTTGGAGGCCCTATCTCCAGCTGTGCTGAAAAGTCTCCACCACTTTCCAGTGATGCTAAGGACAGACCCGCACTCCACACGTACCCTCAGGCACCTGCTGCTGAGCTGCGTCTCTCCAGGTCTCTGATGGCCTCGGTCCTGCCCGGGGGCAGTGGATATGCTTTTCAGGAAAGCACCACTGGGATGTGAAGATGGCTCTCCATGGAGTCTCAGAGGTCTCCGGATGGTGGCAGCTTGGCAGGTGTCTCTGCGAAGTCTGCTTAGAGTTGTCAGAGGCAGCATCACGGTGGCACAGGTAGTGCTGGACCCTGCGTGCTGTGTCAGTCTCGCAGCAGAAGAGGATGAAGCAGAGCGTGTCCTGACCACAGCTTGGCTGTCCGCCTCGCCCTCACAGTTTCTAACCCTCCCTTGACCACTGGGTTCTTTCCAACAAGATCACAAATCAGGTGCCTTCTGTGCCTTTTTGGGGAGAGAAAGGGCCCTAGGAGGGACCCCTGGCATTGTGGCTCCTGTTGGCCTTGGGTGGCAGCAGCCACAGTGAGGCGAGAACCCTGTGTGGCTGTGCCGAGGGCCTGCTGGAGTCACCTCATGGCCGGGCTCAGTCCTGACAACCTGCTGTGAGGGCTGGGGGTCACAGAGCCTCCCCCTCAGAGCAGGGTTCGTTAGTTCCATAAGAAATGGCACTTGGGGTTGAAATAGATATGCCAGTCATGAATATATTCTTTTTTTTTTTTTTTTTTTTTTTTTTTTTTGCTTTTTGGGTCACACCCGGCAATGCACAGGGGTCATTCCTGGCTCATGCACTCAGGAATTACCCCTGGCAGTGCTCAGGGGACCATATGGGATGCTGGGATTCGAACCCGGGTCGGCCGCGTGCAAGGCAAACGCCCTACTTGCTGTGCTATCGCTCCAGCCCCCATGAATATATTCTTTAAATATGTATCAGCATAGCAGCACATGCTGATATGGGCCAAGTGTTGAGCCAGGTGTTTTATTTCCAAGATAAAATACCTGGGCACTGGAGCAAAGGTGGGGGTGGGGGAGGCATTTGCTTTATACGCGGCTGATGCAGGTCCAAACCCTGGCACATCCTATATGATCACCCGACCACCACCAGGAGTAATTCCTGAGTGCAGAGCCAGGAGTAACCCTGAGCATTGCTTGGCACGACCCCTCTCCAAGACTGCAACAACAAAAATCCCCACCAAAAACCAACCAACCAAACAAAAATATCTGAACTTTGTTATTCCCATTATACAGACTTGAAAGTTTCAGGCAAAGAGACTTCCACTTGATTGTGACCAAAGTCATGCATCTAGTAAATGACAGACTTTCAGTTTTCATATTGAGGTGCTGGAGGTCAGACTTAGGGTGTCACACGTGAAAAGCGTGCACTCTTCCTGAAACCAGTCCCTCGGCCAGTGAGTCCAGTCTGTTGCCTGGCAAGTGTCACCAGGGGCCTCGAGCACCTTTCTACTGTCTGCTCTGTGGAGAAGAACCCTTGGAAACGCCCGGAGGTCCTGTTGCTGTCCTGCATGGCTTGGGGAGCGTGTGCCAATGGCAGCTGTTTCTTCTGATCCCAGTTTGGTGCTGCGATGTCCCTTGTTCTGCAGAGGTCACCTCCTCAGGGAGCCATATCATCCGTGGGGTGGCCCTTACTTTCTGTGTTTATTGGAAACAGTGATCATAACCTAGGGTCTTCTGGAGAGCTAGAGCGTTCATGGGAATAGATGAATCTCCTCTTCTGTGCTTTTAGTATATTTATTACATCCCCTTTCACGTAAAACTAGATGTGATGATGCTAGAAGATTTATGTCACACTTTACTGTTCTGCAGATCTATTTCTCTCTAACGGTAGCCCATTAAAAAGAAAGCCAACTATCAAACGGGACAGATTTAGGTGAATTTAAAGAATTCTTTTCCTTCTGAGCCGTGTGCCTATCTAATTATCTCAAAGCAACCCTGATGCAAAGACTTAGCTTTTGGTATTTGTCCTTCTTTCCTTTTTGCAGGGCGGGGTGCTGGGGGAAGCATACATCCAGAGGTGCTCAGGGCTTACTCCTGGCTCTGAGCTCAGGAATCACTCCTGGCAGTGCTCTGGGGGCCATATGTGGTCCTAGGGAATGAACTTAGGTCAGCTGCATGCAAGGCAAGTGTCCTGCCTTCTTTAATATATCTTAAGTATACAAGATTCACAGTTATTTTTATGGTCTAAAGTTATAGTGGTACTACAGTGAGAATCTGTATTAAGGAAATAAATAAAGAGTTTGATAATGGTAAAGCCAGGGTTCTTACTGTGGACGAAGGGAGTACAACTATGAAGTTTTGTACTATATGGAATGGAACTGAGAAATCAAAAGAATCTGTGGGTGTTGGAAGTATCAACATGAACATATGTTCATATCATATTTATATATTTCTCTTTTTTAATTTAAACAAAATTGTTTTAAACAAATTTTTTTATTAAAGAATCATGATTTGAAAAATTATTGATAGTTGCATTTTAGGTATCCAAAAATTCAACACCACTCCCTTCCTGGTATCGACTTCCCTCCAGTGTTCCAGACCCTTCCCCCGCCGGCATGTTTCCTAGAAGTGGCATGGCATTCCCCTCCAGCCTGGTGCAGGTTGCATGTGTATAATCCTAATTTTCACTTTATGGATACTTTAACTTAGACTCCCCTCAGGTAGCCACATTCCTGTAGCTTGTCTAGTGCCCTGTGGAGGGTTCAGATCTCGTTATCTCACTCAGTTTGGAGTGGACCTTTTCAGTCAGATAATGCTTTGAAATTCCAAGCAAACTGTGAGGTAAGGCTAACTGGAAATTGCACAAAATGCTGAAGAAGAAGGAACATTTCAGTACTGTTTAAAGTTCATGCTATTTGGCTTACAGGATGATCTTCCTCTTAATTTTATTTACTTATTTATTTGCTTATTTTTTGGGGGCCACACCTGGCAGTGCTTAGGGCTCATTCCTGGCTCTGCACTCAGGGATCACTCCTGGCAGGCTTGCAGGACCGTAAGTGGTAGTGGTTTTGGGGACCAAACCCAGGTCAGCCACATACAAGGCAAGTGCCCTACCCTTTGTATTATAGCTCTGGCCCAATTTTTTCCTTAACCATATATATATATATATCTGGCCCAATTTTTTCCTTAACCATATATATATATATATATATATATATATATATATATATATATATATACACACACACATATATATATATACTTTAGGGGAGTCACACCTGGAGGTGCTCAGGACTTATTCCTGGCTCTGCACTCAGGGGTTAGTACTGATGGGCTGGGGAAACACTGTGCGTTGTGGGGCATCGAGCCCAGGTCATTCACATGGAGGCGAGTGCCTTAGGGGTGTGCTGTCTCTCCAGTCTCACCCCTTAATTAGTAGTCCGTTGCCTTAACCATGGGGCCACCTCAACCCTCGGCCCTTAATTTTACTTATTATTTATTTATTTTGCTTTTTGGGTCACACCCGGCGATGCACAGGGGTTACTCCTGGCTCTGCACTCAGGAATTACCCCTGGCGGTGCTCGGGGGACCATATGGGATGCTGGGAATTGAACCCGGGTTGGCCGTGTGCAAGGCAAACGCCCTACCCACTGTGCTATCGCTCCAGCCCCTGGCCCTTAATTTTAAAAGCTGTCTTTGTTGTTAGAACTTTTCCTTTATCACAGCAATATTTATTTTAGAAAAAGTTAAAAGAATTTGTCCACAAATTGCTAATTTCAGTAGCACGAACATATGCAGCCGTCTTTTATCAGAGCATTCTAGAATTTTCAAAAGCTGAATCAGTTACTTGTTTTTGCCTCACATAATATATAATAAACATTAATTGCAAGATGTCTAATCTCTTCCATAACTACAGTACTTTGTATTCACTCTCACATCCATGTATGGCATTTTCCCTCTAGGTTCTAATTTTCATTGCACTGGCATGGACATCCATATGCTTATACTTTTTATCATTATTCTGTTTCCGTAGGAAAAATGTTTGGAAGTCACATGAAGTTTTACTCATGTGTTGGGGGCCACTTTGGTCCACTCCCCGCTCTGTTCTCAGAGGCTGTGTGGCTCTGGCCACTCTCATTTGAGTTTGGGGGACCAGCCAGTGCTGGGGACCCAGCGTGGGCCGCCACTTGCGAGGCAGAGCCTTCTTCACTGGTGCTGTTCTCTCCAGCCCTGGCATAAATTTTTAAGCAAGTTTAAGTCAATCTTTATTTTTTTAAATAAATGCTTTCCCCTTCTTTCTTGATGGATTTGTTTACAAATTTGCTGCTCAGCCTCTAAGACTCGCTATTGCATTCTTCATTTCCGTTACTTTGGTTTGGATGATTCCTTTCCTTGTCCCCAGCAAGCTCTCCAGGCATCTCGATTCTTTGCTTGGGTGTCATTTTCAGGTCACCGAGCACTGATGGGGTGGTTGTCCTGAAGTCTTCTGGTGGATGATGGAGGTCTGATGTCACTGGGGATCACCCTGGGTTTTGGCGGTCCTCCGCTGGCATCTCAGTGCTGTGGGCAAGGCTGGGTGGGTGCTGTGTGTGTCCAGGTGCAAGAGCCTGGGGAGCAGATGTGACTCGTCCCCAAGTTCTGGTGGTGATTTTTGGGGGGGCCACGGAGGGGTTCTATTTAGGCTGAAGTCTGAGTTTTCCATCAGGATGTGGAGCGTGTGATGTGACTGGATTATAGTTGTGTAGCTGCTGTTTGCTGCACACAAAGTGTGGGTTCGGGGTGGGGGTTGCGGATCAGATTTCCAGTGCTGGCAGGATGGGGGGTGCCTGGAGGAATCGCCGACAGCAGAGCTGCCAGACTTCTCATGTACATGTGGCTGCACTGGAGATTAAACTGTGGCCCCGTGTTCGTGGGTCAGATTTTCTGAGTCACCGAGCTGTTCCTCCAGGCTCCAAAAGTCTTGTAGTTTGAGGGTGGCTTTGGATAAGTTGTTTACAGCAACAATTGTATTTATTTCCTTGGACCTTAGCTCTTTACATTTTATATTTTAACTCTACAGAGAGAAATGTTGCTTCCCACAACGTACATGTGTGTGTGGGTGTGTGTGTGAGAGAGAGAGAGAGAGAGGGAGGGAGGGAGAGAGAGAGAGAGAGAGAGACAGAGAGAGAGAGAGAGAGAGAGAGAGAGAGAGAGAGAGAGAGAGAGAGAGAGGGAGAGGGAGAGGGAGAGAGAGAATGAGAATGAATATCACACCTGGCATGCCCAGAATGCCCAGAGGTTACTTCTGGCTCTCCACTTGGCAATCACTCCTGGTGATGCTGAGGATATACTGGATACAGGGGACCAAAGGCAAGAGCCTTATCCTCTGTACTATCTCCAGTTTCCCACAAAATCAACATCTTGTTTATTCCTAAGAATTTAAAGCACATTTTTGCCCCGACACCTGAATCTTTTATCTAGCTTTCAATTTGACATCTCGGGTTGCTTGATCCTTGACCATTTCCAGTTTGGTATGTTCAAACTTGAATTCTATTTTTTTAGGGTTTGGGGGACATGGAGGTCCACCTGTGCTCAGGGCTTCCTCTCGGCTCTGTGCTCAGGAGTCTCTCTTGTGCAGTGCTAGGGATTGAACCTGGGTTAGCCTCACGCAAGGCAAGTGCCTCACTAGTAACCGTACTTACTATCTCAAGAGCCCCCAAACCTGAATTTTTAATAATTCTCTTTCACATGAAGTAATGGATTATTAAACACTTTGTCTTGATAGATACATGCTTATTTTGTAAAAAGCTGTTGTAGATTCTACATGGTTTGGTTTTTTGGACCCCACCTGGCTCTGCTACCAGGGCCTCCTGGGGCTCCCAGGACCATATGGATGTCAGGGATTGAACCCAGGTTGGCCAAATGGAAGGCTGGCACCCTGCCCACTCAGGCCCTGTATCACTCCCACCTTATAGATTCTGCGTATTTTTACTGCTAAGTTTACTTTAGGAGCATTTAATAAAGGATTTGATTGACCAGAGTCATTAAAATGGGGTCCTGATGAACAGAGAGTGGCATTAAAAGGGCCAGTGTCCAAAGTAAAGTTCATCTTCTGTTTAAAGTTCATCTGTAAAGTATTAAGCAACAAGATTCTTTAAAGCAGTAAACAAAATTTACTTTATTTTAGTTTTTGAGCCATAACAGGCTGTGCTCTGGGCTTGCTCCTGGTTCTGCACTCATGACCGGACACAGGGAACCCTGTTTAGGTGCCAAGGGTGGAATCTGGCTGGCTGTGTGCGAGGCTAGCACCTTACTCACTGAGCTGTCTCTCCGGCCCTCATAGATGTACTTGAAATCTAAACATTGCTTTGAATGCATTCGAACTAGTTTTAGTAGTGTTAAATTAAAATATTTTCCTTGAGATTTTTCTTTGACCCATGGGCAGTTTATTGCTAAAATTTTGCATATGTAAGGGTTTTCTATTTAAATTTTTGTTAATTCATGTCTTCCTGTGTCTGAAGTCAGAGCCTGTCCTTTGAAAGTTATGGCTTATACTCCAGCATATGTGTAAACATTCTATATGCACTTAAAGGAGTGAATTTTCTGCTGCTGTCAGGTACTGGATTCTGAAGGTCAGATTGTTGACCAAAGTTTATATCATTTTTTTCCTTAGGGTTTCTTTGTTCTTTTGTTTTGTGTCTGTTCCCTCAGTTACTAAGAGAGCTGTGTCAGATAAACTGGCCAGAACCCTGAGTTTCATTTAGCACTTAGGCCTTGGCCTTATATGCAGATATTTCCCTTGTCTTAGCTGAGGTTTATTTAGAAAGAATAAGCTTTTACTTTTTAACTGCAAAATTACCTGCACTGTTTTAACAAACTCGTATATGGGAAAAGTGCAGACATGGGCATACCACATGGATGTTTTGAAGCACCAGGTAGAGCAGGAGAACGTGCCGAGGAAGGTCAAGGTGACCGGCCCAGAGCTGTTCACTTGTATCTTGTGTTTGTCTTAGGGTTCCACTTGCTTTGTGTTTGGCTCTTAATTTTGCTTGGATTTGTAGAATGCAGTTTGTTAAGAAGGAAATGGGCCACTATGAAAAGTAACTGCATGTAGTAAGCACTTTATATCCTTGCGGAGACTTTTCACTATTTTTTTTTTCTTTTTGGGTCACACCCAGCGATGCTCAGGGGTTACTCCTGGCTTTACACTCAGGAATTACTCCTGGCGGTGCTTGGGGGACCATATGGGATGCCGGGGATCGAACCCGGGTCAGCCGCGTGCAAGGCAAACGCCCTACCCACTGTGCTATCGCTCCGGCCCGCGACTTTTCACTATTACAAATGGAATTTTTCCTGTTTCATTTTAAAATAGTGGAACCCAAGTTTATATGCAACATAGCATTTTTGTTTACAATAGTGGAAATAAGCTTGTTTGAGTGGTTTCGTACATTCACATTTGAAATTGCTCTCTATTCGTTGTGAACTGAGATTCTTCTGAAATGAAATGTCTCACTCGATTTCTGTCCCTGTGTTCTATGTATCCTCTACTGTAAGGTTTCTATAACAAAACCACATAGATTTCAGTTTGTTTTACCTAGTGTGTCTTTATAATTTTTCCTCCGTACTTGTTGTATCCTTGTATCTAAATTGTTCTCTGTAACCATTTTTTTAAAAATTCTACTTGGAATATTTACACATTATGTCTCCCCCTTGCCCCACACATATAGATATTTCTGCTCCTCTCAGAGTGTTTACCCCAGAGACTACCACATACATCTTTGATTTATTGACGTTCTTAGTCAAGAGTGTTTTTTTTTAAAATTTTTATTGAATCTCCATGTGGAAAGTTACAAAGTTCTCAGGCTTATGTCTCAGTTATACAATATTCAAATACCCATCCCTTTACCAGTGCCCATATTCCACCACCAAAAACCCCAGTATACCCCCCACCCTACCCCCCCAACTGTATAACTGATGAATTTCACTTCATTTTCTCTTTACCTTGATTACGTTCCATATTTCAACACAAAACTCATTATTGTTGTTGGAGTTTCCCCCCAAGAAAGACAGCCCTACTTCCAAGGAAGCATTTGATAATTAGTTTTCCATTGCTGAGAATGAAGAGATATGTAGCCCCACTGCTCCAAGTACATAACTCTTTTTTTTTTCCCTTTTTCCTTTTTCTTTTCTTTTTTTTCCCCCTCATCCCCCTTCCCGCACCTCATAGTATGGTGGATGCCATGCCACATTTCTCCCTGAAAATGGGAAACAACCGGGAAAGAGGGATATTTCCTCTTCTCGGCCAGCGTGGGGCTGTTGCTTAGTTCACAGTCCAGAGAAATGGCTGCTACTTTAATAACCTTCAATATTTCAACAAAAACTCACTGTTATTATTTGGAGTTTCCCCCCCCTCCCCAAGTCAGACCTGTTAAAAAGGAACAGTTTCACATTGCTGACAATTAAGAGATGTTAAGTCGCACGGACGCGGTTTTGGATTTCTGTATAAAGTCCAGGGAAAATTCTGCCAGAAATTGCATAGCCCAGCTCACAGTCCCAGTGCATTGCTGTCAGAAGCTGCTCTGGATGCCCAAATGTGTTAGGTCTCTGGAATCAAAGTCTTTAGGTGCAGAGGGTCCGTTTCACTCTCAGCAGCTCCGAATTTATCTGGGCCGAGGGCGTGCCGGTTACACCCACTTCCCATGATTCCCTAGGAGCCCCAAGTGTAAAAACCGTATACCTCTGGGTTAGGAGTCTTAGAAGATGGCTCTTGCCATGTGGATGTTGCTGCTGCTGCCATTTTCCGTGCAGGAAGACAAGGTGGGGAGGAAAGATCCATCCCTGGGCAGCACGGAGTTGTAGCCCAGCTCACAGTCCCAGTGCATTGCTGTCAGAAGCTGCGCTGGATGCCCAAATGTGTTAGGTCTCTGGAATCAAAGTCTTTAGGCGCAGAGGGTCCCAAGAGTATGTTTTCTATTTCTTAGCCAATGCCATGGTTTTAGAACTTCATTCACTACCCTCCTTGATTGTATACTATTATTGTGCGTTGTAATAGTTTGGATTCAGCAAGTATTATTTAATCAATACTCATTTAGAGTTATTTATTGTTCTGTTTTACTTACTTTCATTGTGCATATGTACACTACTACCTTGAATTTTACCTCTTTTACTTAAAGACAATTGTCCAGTGATTCCTCTGAGAAAGTCTTTTTTATTAACTAAAAAATAACTCTATTTCACTTTATTTTGCTTTTATTTTTGAAGGGATTTATTTTGGGGGGAAATAAGAATTCTAATTTGGCATCTCCCTCCCCACCCCATCCCCACGTTATTTAATTGTTCTTTCTGCTTTCGTTATTTATGTGGTGAGGTCAGCCGTAAATCTTAATATGTTCTAGTTATCTTTAAAAGTTTTTCTGGCTTCTTTTAAGGCCTGGCTCTGGGTCCCTGGTTTGTCCCCTTCCTGTTTGATATGCCTCCAGCGTGGCGGTTTTTCTCTGTATTTGAGTTGTCTGAGTGTCTGTCTATCTTGAATCTGTAGCTGATATGTTGTTGATCTGTTTTTAAAAGTTCTTAACTACTGTGTACTCAAATATTTCTTCTTTGCCATATGTTCTCTCCTCTGTTCTGGGATCACAGTTGTCTCTTTCTCTATGTTCTCAAATTCTTTCCATAGACTTTTCTGTATTATTGTCTTGAGGTTTCAGTACAGAAATTTTCCTTTCTTCCAGGTATTGGTTCTACAGCTAGATCCAGTCAACTGTATGACACCGTAGGCAGCCTAAGTGCAGAGGCGCTGATGTTTGCGGCATGGATGTACAAAGTCACTACAGCCCCAGCCACTTCCCCTTCCTAAGTCCGCAGGACCTGCCACTGCCCCTGTGTCACCTCTGCTCTAACCTTTATTGTTCCCTAATTTCTTGTTTCAGATTTCCATGGAAATCTCATTTTTAGAATTCTGTTTTCTGTATTTTTAGTATCGTCTACTAAAATTTTGTTTCATTTTAAGTTTTTGAACACTCTAAAACATCACATTGTTTGTTTTATTTTTTTGGGGGGTCACACCCAGCAATGCACAGGGGTTGCTGCTGGCTCATGCACTCAGGAATTACTCCTGGCAGTGCTCGGGGGACCATATGGGATGTTGGGAATTGAACTTAGGTCAGCCATGTGCAAGGCAAACCCACTGTGGTATCACTCCAGCCCCAACATCACGTTGTTCTTAGTGGTGCTGGAGATCAAGTAACTTACGCCAAAGTCGTTTTTTGACAGACCCACTGAGGACCCAAATAATGCTGCTCTTCCCATTGCTGTTTTAAAATCTCTTCTTTAATCAGGTTGTAACTTGTGAGAGTCTCATCCGAAGGCCAAACAAGAGACACAGTGACAGGTCAAGAAAGAGCTTTGCTAGTAACTCGCTGGCACATTGGAAGATGGTGACCTCATGTCTTTAGAGTCACCTTGTCTTAAACAGCCCCAAAATGGTTCTAGGCAAAGGCCTGGGAAGAAAGGGGCTCTGGGTACCATAGGCAGTGTTGGGGTCAAACCAGGTTGCCAAGTACAGGCAGACTGTTAACCCCTGCATGGTCTTTCTGATTCCTATGCATGTGGGTTGTGAAAGCCCTAGGTTTCTGGCATCACTGCTCATTATAGATCAATGCCAGTTATTCTGCTGTGAAGAGAAATGGAGTCAAAAATCTTATTTGGGCTGGAGATGCACCTCGGCAGCAGAGCTTGTCTTGATTATGCAAAGCCCTGGGTTCTATCCTGGCACAGCAAAGAGAAGAAAGGAAAAGAGAAATTTTGTCTTGAAGGATTTGGTCTCAGTGGGAAATAGAATTTCTATCCACACCCACAAATTAAGATGTTACAACTTGTTCTTCCCAGAGGAATTATATGACTTCATCGAGAAAATGATATTTGACTGGTATCTAGACTGGTAGGGGAGTTTTGGATTGCTAAAGGAATCGCCTGTATTTTAGTTCATCTATGTCAGTATTATGAAGGTAGATCATCTCTTTGTGGATTTTTGTTGGCAGCAACGGGTTTGTAAAGCGAGATTGTGGCTGTCCGTATTCTTAGCTGACTTAGCCCTGAGAGCCAGCAGAGGCCCTGGGTGGTTTTCTGCAGTGTTCGAGTGCTCAGGAGCTGGACCCACCTGGGTCGTACTCTGTCATACCCTGTCTGTCCCTCACCAGCTGGTGGCCAGGGATACGTCGCTCAGCAGTGTTGGCACAAGCCTCTTCCAATGCCCAGACTTATAAAGGGGAAACAGCTTATGACAGCTATTAGAATTGGAACTAGTTAAGACACTGGGAAAAAATCTCAGTGAGCACTGGCTATTATTACATGCGTTAGTGAAATTGCAAAGGTTGTATTTACCAAAACTAAAAGCGCAAAAAATTCGGAGGCATTTTATGGACAAAGTGGACAAAATTATAGCCAGAAATTCCAACTAATGCTGTCTGTGTGCAGCACTCAAGCTGACTGGAAATTTGGGTAACGTTTTCATGATTTATAAGCTTAAATTTTCTAATTTGTGTTTCCTTTATAGATCTTAGAGAAAATTTCAGCTATAGCCCTTGGACTAGAAGCTGAAATAAATAGAAGCTGTGTACGATGCATTAGGGTATTGAAGAAAATTAATTTTTGAATTAAATATTTGGAATATAAGAAAGGAAAGGTGACTGAAAATGGGGCGGAAGAAAATACAAATCACACGCATAATGGATGAAAGGAACCGGCAGGTAAATGAAACTTTTAATTTATCTACTTAACTGATATAAATAGATACTTTAAAAAGGAATGGTTGAACTTCTTTTAATTTCAAGTCTACTTTTATTTGCAGTCAGTGACAGTAGAAAATTTATAGCACTCAGGCTTTTGGCTTCTCGTATTTTAAAGAAACTCTTTTTGGTTTATTACAGAAATTGTATATGTTAATAATAGAAAACATGGGCATAAAGAAGCAAAGAAAAATCACCTCAGTGCTATTACTACCATTCATTGTGCTATGTTATATTTAGAGTTTATATATATATATATGTATATATATATACATCTTTTAAAATACTGTCATTATTTTAAATTACTTTAGATAATACCTAAATTATTAATGGATGTGTTTTAGTCAGTTATGTCTTCTGGTTAGCTACTAAGAATTATTTTTCAGGGCCAGAGCAATAGTATGGCAGGTGGGGCACTTGCCTCTCCAGCATCCCATATGGCTCCCCAAGCACTGCCAGGGGGAATTCCTGAGCGAAGAGCCAGGAGTAAGCCCTGAGCACCGTCAGATGTGCCACCCTCCCTACCCCCCAAAAAAAAAACATTTTTCAGGGGCTAGAAAAATAGTACGGGGGGCGGGGAGCAGAGGGAGAGAGAGAGAGAGGAAGAGAGAGGATTAGCTGGAAGCAGACCGCCTGGTAGAGTGGAAATAAGTGGAAGGGTTTGTGGTTGCTGATAGACAGGAATTGTAAACACGGTCGCAAGGAGATTTCCCTTCCCAGGCCTGGAGATTAGGACACGTGGTGGCCTGGGGACCTGCTGCAGAACACCTGGGCTGTGGCTGGAGGGGAGGAGCTGAGAAGCAGCAGAGCTGAGGCAGGAGGCCCCAGGGCCTCTCCCCTCGAGACTGACTGGTTGCGGGGACTGGGGAGAGGCCTCCTACAGCGCAAAGGGGCGGTGCTGTGCAGGAGTGTCTGCTCGGGAGACCTTGCGAGAGAGATGGAGCCGCCCGACAGTCTCAGCAATGAGAATTGGCCTGTCCTGGGCGCAGTATCCCTGCCAGTCAACTTCATGCCAGGCTGAGAAAGGATATCTGAATTTCTAACTGCTTTTGACAAATGAGGCAGAAAAGCTTGAGCAGCAGGTGGGTGGCTTGTTTTACAGGTTCGTTCTGGACTCAGATAAGATTTGGTCATAAACTACGAGGGCATCTTAATTTTACTGATTTTTAGATTTGTGCATTCCGAGTTAAAAATGACCATTAATGCATTTAAAAGGGAAAAGTTATTTCTGTGTAGAAGTGTGCTTTATTCGAATTTAAATACTATATCTGAGGGACTGTGTTAGGCGTTGGCAATTCAAAAACTTACTTGGCACAAAAGGCATTTATGTCAGTGGCCTGTAGGTGTAAGATGAAGTGATCGGGGAATTGGTGGACGGAAGCACCTGTCTCTGGGAGCAGGTTTGCTTTCCTGCTAGAGTGATACTTTGTCCTGTATTTTCTCTTCTAATGTCATTGCGAGATTGTGAAAATTGTATGTCATTACTCTATCCTGCTTCTCTGCAGTAGTGCCATGTCGAATGAGTAAGTATGAGCTGGTGAGATAGTTACTGGGGCAGTGAAGGGAAAAATTTCAGCAGCACAATATTACACTGAGAACTATAAAGGATTTTTATTCCACTTCCCCTTGGTGACATTTGTGTTTGTCCTTGTCTCCTGTTTTCCTTGGATGTCATGTGGTACATGACGTTTCAGATGCTAATGCACCATTCCTGAGGTAAATTCAATCTTTTGATGATGTGTTTTGGTTTTTGGTGTTGTTTGCTTTATAATTTGTGGAGAGGCCATGCCTGGCAATTCTCAGGGCTTCTTTCTGGCAGCGCTTGGTGGACCATATTCAGTGCTGGGCATAGAACCCAGGTTGCCAGTGTGCAAGACAAGTGCCCTGCCCACTGGACTCTCTGGTCCTGTGGTGTGTTGTTGCAGGTATGTCTTATTTGATTTGCTAATACTGCATTTTGGGTTTTTTAAGTCATGGGTACATGGGTGTGAGATTGGTCTAATTCCCCTGGCCCTAATATTCTTATAAGATTGTGACAAGTTATATTGGTCTTATAAAATGACTTGGAAATTTTGTTTCCAGGTGCAGCTTGTAATACTAGTATTTGTAGAAGGGGAGGGACAAGTGCTCTTGAGCTGTGCACGGGCCGGAGGGCCACACACAGGAGACTCTGTCCTAGGCCAGACAGTTTAATGCTTGGGCCTGGGGTGCAGCGCCATGATGCTAGGAGCCACCGGGCTGACCCTGCAGACAGTGGGGTCCTCCAGGGACACCCTGCAGTCAGTCTGAGGAGACAGTCTGGGGTCCTCCAGGCCACGCTGCAATCAGACTGAGGGGACAGACTGGGGTCTGGCCTGTGCAGAGTCAGACCACGGAACCCTGGCACCCAGCTACTCCCCTGCGTTGCATATTTCTTTTTCAAATATTTCAAAAATTTTTATTGGCGCATACAAATCTGTACTCGGTGGTGTTTTTTTTGTTGTTGTTGATTTTTTTTTTGACATAAAACATTTAGTAAAAATTCAGACTTTTCTCCATTGTTTTTCAGTCATTTGTGGTGACATGCTGTGTGCTGTTATGTCCTTCTTGCTGTCCACGTTCCTTTTTCATTCTCTGTCCCTTGCCTCTACTCTACCTTGTTGTTCGGGGTCTTTTTCTCGATTGTTTCTCCTTAGAGTATATCCATTTTATTAACCCACGCAGACTTTTCACACTTTCAAATCACTTTCAAGCTTTTCATGTTGCTCTTGCACAGTTCAGTTATATCTTTTTTTGTTACTACAACTCTTCTTCCTTATTTAGACTGTGGTTCTGTGGTTTCAGTGTTGCTTATTGGCGGCATCGTGGATGCGTAGGGTTTTTGGTCTTTCCAGTTGCTGAAAAACCTTTCTTTGACTTTCCTAATAGGAGTGAGTTGGAAAGAAAACTGCCAAGTCTCTTCCTCCCCAGCCCCTTCCTTTATCTTTAGCTCTTTCTGATTGATGACTTCGAAGGACGGTCCATGGCAGGGACGGACGCCAAGGACTGTTCTTGTTTGACTGACCGTGGACCCTCGCTTCTTAAAAGAATTGTCTTCACTCGTGCTTAATGGGATTTCTGAAGCAGAGTCATATTTCAGTTTTAATGCTGTCTTGTTTACCTTCCTTTTAAGTTTTTTTTAACTGAATAAGAGGTTTTCTTTAAATAAATCCTTTGGCCATTTTCTTTTCTGTCCAGCGGCTACTTCGTGTTTGTCTGCTCTAAGAGTGATAATCTGGTTTGGGGGCTCCCCAAGCTCTGCTCAGTGGTTGCAGCTGGGGTGCTTTAGTAGGCCATGTGGTACTGGGATTCAAACCCGGATGGCCTTGAGTAGCTGACAGAATCTACCATGCGTGTATGTGTACATAGATAAGTGATTGTGAGCAAAAATGTGGTATCAGAAGTAGTCAAAACATGGTGCAGGGGTTTATGTTAGTCTGAGGAAAAGTAGGGAGGTAGGGAAAACAGCTTTATATGTACAAAGACATAAAATTGTGTTGTTGTATTTATAAGGACTCGGAAAAAGACTCACAGTGAAAGCTGTTTTTTTTTCTTCTTCTTTTCTAAGTTGAGGAAAAGAACTACTTGGAAGGAAGATAATGGTATGAAGAGTGACCCACAGAGACGGGGTGGCAAGTAGTGCTGGTTAAGTGTGTGTCACATGGGCACCACCCATGCCAGTGGCGCTTAGGGTGGTGAGAGCGTGCGAGGGGACATGAGGACAGGAGAGAGACAAGTCACTTACTGGCTTCTTGATGAATTTGGATATTACTTTCTATGCAGTGCAAAATTGTAGGTCCCTTATAATACTTATTTTCCGTTTCAAAATTTCACTTGTTGTTAGTGTGGGGTACATTGGTGAATTTAAAACCTGAGTAAGACTATATTAATACACAAAACACAGGTTGAGAAGTAACCCACAGAGCCATTGTAAGAAATCAGTGAACTAAATAAATAGATTTTATCTCATTTTAATCATTTTGAGTTTGGGTGAGGTTTTTTTTGTTTTTTTGGTTTTTGTTTTGTTTTTGGTGC
Source organism: Sorex araneus (assembly GCF_027595985.1). Lineage (NCBI taxonomy): Eukaryota > Metazoa > Chordata > Mammalia > Eulipotyphla > Soricidae > Sorex > Sorex araneus. The sequence goes on from NC_073307.1 coordinate 53,148,224, forward strand.
CACACAGGCACTGCTCAGAGCTTATTCCTGGCAGTGCCCAGGGGACTGTAGGCAGTGCTGGTGGTTGATCCGGGTCCTGCCGCATGCAAAACCAGCATCCTACCCACTGTACTATTTGCTGAAGTGTGAAAGTCTATGTTCGTCATTTTTAAGCTCAGGAGGCCAGGTGCAGTCGCCTAGTGAGGACTGGGAGGAAATAAAAGGGTCCAGGTTGAAGTCTCGGGGTGCTTGAGGAAGGAGAATAGAGGGAAAGACAGACAGGAGCAAGGTCAGGGAGAAGCCAGGATGCTCCTGACCCACTGCCCTTGAGAAGGACTGTCTGAAAATGACACTGCGATGAGCTTGCCCAGATGCTGCTGACTAATAAGAACCCAGAAGCACCTAGTGGTGATGAGGGGCCTGAGTGGCAGGATGGTGGCAGGGAGCTTGCCTTGCCTACACTGGCCTGAGCTCAGTCCCTGGCACCCCACACGGTGTCCTGGCCTCAGCCAGGAGTGATCCCTGAGCACCACCAGGTGTAGTCCAGAAACAAAGTAAACAAAGAACTGAGAGGCTAAGACAGTTGCAGTCAGTGTACAGGTGTTTATGTGGCTAATAGTAATGAGCTAAGAGGGAACCCGCCGGGTGATACAGTGTGGGAGGGCAGATTCCCAGGGGTCCCTTGGTCCCACCCGCAGGGAGGTTGTTTGGTGATATTTCATAGTATGAACTTCAGCATATTAGAGGTTTTGAAGAGGCCAGAAGGAGAACAAATTTGGAAGAGAAGAGGAAACAAAAAGATGCCTTGCAGGCCCCAAAAGAGCCTGGAATTAATTTTGAAATTAATTACAAAAATTAATTGTAATTTAACATTGCAATCCTTTAATATTATAAGGATTGTAATACTTTTTTAAGAGGCAAAGAAGGATTGGTCTGTTTTATGGAGGACACTGGCATTTTCTAGCTCGAGACTCGGGTGTTGGGAGGGAGGAGAGTGCTGTTTCCAGGAGTGCTTAGTTGTTTGGTTTATTTTTGGTTACTTTAGTTATTTGTTATTTGGTTATTTTAGTTAGCTTGGTGTTAGTTGTATGAGTGATGGCAGATTTTGGTGGGGTGGGACTTGTGTTTTGCATGGTGGCAGTTTTAAGACACGTGACGACAGTGACCTTTGCTGCTTTGCTCTCTGCAGTCAGGACTGGTAGCCAGGGGTGAGGGAACACCCGGGAGACTGCCAGCAGTGAGGGGATATCAGCTCATGGATCCAGCTCCCTGAGGACTGAGATCGGGCAGGAGGCCCAGGGCTAAGCACTTCCACCTTGGATGCTCCCGGCTGCGCCTCGGTTCACTTTCTGGTGTTCCTTCTGCAAACGCCCGTTTGCTTTCTCTGTCCAGGTCACATTCACGAAGCGGAAGTTCGGGCTCATGAAGAAGGCGTACGAGCTGAGCGTGCTGTGCGACTGCGAGATCGCCCTCATCATCTTCAACAGCTCCAACAAGCTCTTCCAGTATGCCAGCACCGACATGGACAAGGTGCTGCTCAAGTACACGGAGTACAACGAGCCGCACGAGAGCCGCACCAACTCCGACATCGTCGAGGTAGGCAGCAGCGTTAGGGGCTTTGCACACATACAACGTTCTGAGTCACACTGCCCCCCCCCCATCATAGGAGCATTAGGCTGATCCTCTCTCGTGACCATTTTCACTTGAGCAGCAGGAACTTGGCTTTTGGGTGTGCAGTATAATATCATATTGTCAGCTCTTGATGTTATGAGTTTTAAAATTAGTGTTGTAAAAATTGTCATTTTGCACCTAACAAGCTCCAAAATGTCTTATTTTGTCAGTGAAGATCCTTAAGTTTAAACATTAACAAATGAAAGAAAATGTAAACGTTGTTTTGTTGGCAGTGCTGTAGTTGGAGGAGTCTCACTCCCTAAGGTCGGCTGGCCTCCGTGATCGGGAACACTGCTGTCAGCCTCACTAGAGGAAATGAGGACAGAGAATTGGTAGAGGGAGTTTCATCCATTCAGAAAATGTTTTAAAACAAAGCTTCAAAAAGGAAAACAAATATGCTGCCACTTCTCACTTTTTTTTCTGTTAACAGTCCTTTGATTTTATTTTGCTTTGCTACAGAATCATATGTATTTCTAACAGTATCTTAAGTTAATAATTACTTTTTTGCTTTCTTGTTGATATTTAATTTTATTTTAATTCAAAACAGGGAGCCCATGGCCATTATGTAAAAAGATACACACACACACACACACACACACACACATAGATAATCTGGCTCAGTTTTATAATACTAGAAAGTTATTATTATAACAGGAATTTCCCTGTGAAAGTGCGGAAGCTGTGAAAAAATGAGGAATGTTGAATTATAAAGGAAGAAAGAAATTCTTAGCATTTATTCAAGTAATTGATAATAAAATCTAGAAAAATATGCCCTATTCTAGGAATACAGTTAATTTACCTCCAGAGATTTTATAATCCTGAAAATGCATTTAAAATTTCCCCTAGTATTTTCCTCCCATAAAAGTTTCCTTTTGAATAGTGGTTTAGTGTGAAAAAAATTCTACTTGTATTAAAGAGACTTTTTAATTTTTAGCAGTTAGTCACATGTTGAAATGAGAAGTAAGCATATGATCAGACTTATAATTTGTTTTGTTTGGTTTGTCTACAGTTTTAGTTAAGGGGTTCACTGCTAGGAGCCTCCCTTGGAATGTGCATGAAGTTTTAAATTTTTTACCTGTTTTACTTTGGTAAATTGCATGGCTGCATCTTTAGTCCAGCGCTTCATGCAGTTAAGTTTCTGTCTGTTGTAAATTCCTTTGTATCGTATAGTGTCGATGATGAAACTCACTCAAGTGCAGTAGGCTCATCCCTGTTGAGTAGATAAAAATGTATTTTGTATCATGTTTTGTAAATCAGGGAGTCATCATTTGAGAAAGGTTTATGAGAGATTTCATAGCTAGATTTCTTTGTCACTGTCACTATCACCCCATTGCTCATTGATTTGCTTGAGTGGGCATCAGTAACATCTCCATTGTGAGACTTGTTGTTACTGTTTTTGGCATATTGAATATGCCACGGGTAGCTTGCCAGGCTCTGCTGTGTGGGCAAGATACTCTCGGTAGCTTGCCAGGCTCTCCGAGAGGGATGGAGGAATCAAGCTGGGTTGGCTGCATGCAAGGCAAACACCCTGCCCGCTGTGCTATCACTCCAGCCCAGATTTCTTTGTAAGGAAATATTTTAATGTTTCTGTTTGGGGGCCACACCTGGTAATGCCTAAGGCTCACTCCTAACTCTGTTAAGGAATTACTCCTGGCGGGGCTTGGGGGATCATATGGGGTTCTGGGGATTAAACCTGGGTCTGCCTTGAGCCTTAACCATTGTACTATCACTCTGCCCCCAGTTTTAAATGATTTTCTAAAAATCTTATCAGAACCCTAAAGTCAAAGAAATAGGGTTGACTTTAATCATGTCAACTATTAATGAAAAAAACAAATAGATAACCATAGCTGGTCTCATCCTCGCAGGCACCTCCTCTGTGTCAGATGATTCTCTGCTCTCTGAGCACTGCAGGTCAGAGCTCTTGCACCTGAAGGGTGAGGGTGCTGCACATACCGTGAGCCTCTTAGATTTTCTTTTTCTTTCTTTCTTTTTTATTTTATTTATTTTTTTTATTTTTGGGGGGTTACATCCGGCAATGCTCAGGGCTGACTCCTGGCTCTGCAGTCAGGAATCACTCCTGGTGGTGCTCGGGAGACCAAATAGGATGCTGGGAATCGAACCTGGGTCGGCCGAGTGCAAGGCAAACGCCCTACCCGCTGTGCTATCGTTCGAGCCCCCATGAGCCTCTTAGAGAGTGAAGAGTGTTCTCTCATCCATCCTTGCAGACTTTCCAGACCCCCTCGGTCTTCTCAGCTGGGTTCAGCCTCGGCATAAGAGAATAAACCCCAAACATGCCGTAGCAGTTTCCTCTGTCTGTCTGCTGCAACGTGAAGGGACCTTTTCAACTGGGATTTGATGTTTTCCTTGGTGGGGCGGGTGGTGCTCGGGGCTGACTCCCGAGCTTTTTGCTTACTGTGCTCTCTCTGGCCCTTGGATGTTTTAAATTGTTTAACTGATGATTTTTAATTTAGCTCCTTCCTTCCTTCCTTCCTTCCTTCCTTCCTTCCTTCCTTCCTTCCTTCCTTCCTTCCTTCCTTCCTTCCTTCCTCCCTCCCTCCCTCCCTCCCTCCCTTCCCTTCCTCTCTCCCTCCCCTTCCTCCCCTCCCTCCCCTCCCTCCCCTTCCTCCCCTTCCTCCCCTTCCCCCCCTTCCTCCCCTTCCTTTTCTTCCTTCTCTTCCTTCCCTTCCTTCCCTTCCTTCCCTTCCTTCCCTCTCTTTCGTGTTTAGGCCACAGCCCAAGGTACTCAGGACTTACTCCTGGCTCAAGCAAAGCAAACTCCTTGCATATTTCTGGCCCCTTTAACTGAACGTCTTAAGTATAACTGAGCATGACTCTCTCTGGTATGTCTTTCCGAAGTAGTTCTTAGTTGTAGGAATATCACAGCTTGAAGACACACTGGACTCCCGTGGAGTAAGGCTTAAGTCCCCTGTCCTATTTGTCAAGGTCTTCATCGTCATTCTGAGACTCCTGAGGGGCTTTCTTCCTCTGTGGAGAAGGCAGGGCAGCCATACCCTCACGGACTGGAGTTCTTTCTTCCTGTGGTGGCTTTGACTTCTGTAGCTGCAGAGATCACCATAAACCCGACTGTTTCTGGGAGGCTGCAATGATGAGTACCGTTAGCTTGCCTCCTCTGGGCAAGATGCTTTCTAAGTGCTTCACAGACGGCCCATTGGAGGGTATTTTAAGAATACCAAGACTGGTCATTCTTCCTTTTTTCGTAGGGTTTCAGTCAAAGAGATTTCCTTTTTCATATCCTTTTAAACAGCTGTAGTCATTGATAGCAAGCCTTCTGGTGACTGTTGCTTCCATTGACCAAACACTCGTGTGCTGTGGGCTCTGCAGACAGGGGTCTTCTTCTTCCTTTTGGTTTTATGCATCACACGGATATGCTTCCCAGACTGAGGGAGGATACTGTTAGCAACTAAAGATCTTACGTCTGTAAGCTTGCTTGCAGCCATTTGGTGTTGGTTCGTAGTTTCTAATTGGAGTGGGGTTTCCAGGGTATCCTTTGGCCAAATTGATAAGTCAGAGCGGACTTTTCTATAGCTGTTTCCTACCCAGGAGCCCTAGGGGACATCCTGTGGAGAGAAGGTGGATGCTGTGGCCATGCCTGTGCCAGGGGACACGTGTGCATCTTCCTGGGACTCAGAGCCACTAGTCTCTGGGAGCACTGGAGAATATGACTGTTAGAAGGAGTCGGTGTTTGGAGACTGTGATTATAAACGGGGAAAATAGGGCTCAGCTCATTTGTTCAGTTCTCAGTTGTATGATTTATTAATAATAACTGATAATCCCCTCCAGACTGTTCTTTGTTTTGTTTTGAATAGGAGCCACCCTTCATGGTGTGTCTGGGAGTGTGGTGGGGTTTTCCCAGTACTAGCACAAACCCCGACTGCTCAGTGATCTGCACGGCTATGCGGTGGCAGGAATCGAACTCCAGGTCCTGCACACGCTTGCCCTTTATTCTGCCACCTGCGCTATCTCTCTAGCCCTCGTGTTCTTGGCTCTTTTTGTTTCCATCTACTTTCTTGCTATGTTAATTATAGTTGACTTAAGAAAAATCAACAGAAGTTACATATCTACGTTGTGTTTTGTATGTTTTAAATTAAGGCTTGCAGTGGCTTGTAGGTGTGTCTGTCTCCTGAGTTAAAAAGTAAATACATGAAAATAGAAACTTAAGTGTTGGAACATAGGAGATTATCTTTAGAAGACTTCATAACTGTTTCTCTTTAAATGTAAAAAATCATTATAATGCTTAAATGATACTTTCTGAACTGTTCTCACGGTGCTTTTTAGGAATAGGTTTCTTACTAAAATGATTTTTACTACTTCATTCCTATATTTCATAAGGAGATGTTCTACAAATGATGTCTTTAAAGACATACATTCTCTTTGTGATCATCAAGCATTGGCAGAAAATAAGTGGCAGACTTTGGGTCCTATAAAGGGTAGTAATGAGCTAAAGTTTATATTCAAGGTAAGTGCTTTCAGACATAGAAAATTGAGACTTGGATCAAAAGACTTGCCCAGAGCCATGGAGCAGTTGAGAGGGAGAACTCAGATTAGAATCTGGACCTTTCATATTAGCCTTTTCCTTTGCTCTTCAGTGTGCTGAATTTATTTGGGTTCTGAGGTGTTGCACCAGAAAACAAAAATTTTATATGTATACCTTTAATGTATTAGCATGTCACAAATATGACTATATTCCTCAGTAATAGAAGATCAGGATAGTTGTGGTGGGAACAGTTAACAGTTACATACTGTAAGCTGGTGCTCATCTGCGAACTTTTACTCAGGTATCTTTCTGGGTCCCTCCTGCTGCCCCTGTTTCCCAGTAGGGGAAATTGAGGCATGGTAAGTGATGATAATTGGGGATGTGTATGGGAAGAGAAGGTCTTTTTTTTTTTCTGCTTTTTGGGTCACACCTGATAATGCTCAGGGGTTACTCCTGGCTCTGCACTCAGGAATCACTCCTGGCGGTGCTCAGGGGACCATATGGGATCCTGGGAATCGAACTTGGGTCGGCCGCATGCAAGGCAAACGCCCTACCCGCTGTGCTATCGCTCCAGCCCCAGAAGATCTTCTTTTGAATCTCAATCCTTCAAATTACAAAAGAATTTGGAAAAATATCCTAAAGGAAGACAGAAAATTGGGACTGGAGTGATAGCATAGCGGGTAGGGCATTTGCCTTGCACACGACCGACCCGGGTTCAAATCCCAGCATCCCATATGGTCCCCTGAGCACCACCAGGAGTAATCCCTGAGTGCAGAGCCAGGAGTAACCCCTGAGCATCGCCAGGTGTGACCCAAAAACCCAAAAAAAAAAAAAAGACAGAAAATCAGTATAAACGATCTTAGTTATTAAATGAACACAGCTAGTCAAAGTTAGCTTACCAGGAGTGCAAAAGTCCATCCCAGCAGTGGCCCTCTGGGTAGTGCCCTGACCGGCCGAGCCTGTGTTCCCGGGGCCTTAGTGGGATGGCAATATGTTGGAGACATCAGTTTTCCTGCCCACCCTGGACCTCCGAGTTAGGAGCTGTTGAACTGAGGCCTAGAAGTCTTGTGTCAGCTTGAATTAACTTGCCCCAAGTGCAGTGAGCCTGAAAACGTAAAAACAGGATGCAACATTGATCCAGCTTTTAAAATAATCTTTATTCCCAAGAATATGTCCTGGAATACTGGCAAGTGGAGAGCAAGCGCTGAAGGGTTTCAGAGTCTGGACCCCGAAGAGCATTTCAGAGTAGCTGATAAATCGGTGCCAGCTGCCCATTCCGATCTTCTGTGTCTGGCTTTGAGTGCTTGTGTTAGAGGCTGGGGGACTAGGGCGCTGGGTCCAGTCCTCATCTGAACCGAGGAAGTAAAAATGACTCCTGAGGATCTTGGGGCGCCGACCTCCCACTCTGGAAGTGAGCTTGTGGCAGGGTCTTCACGGGACCACAATGGCCACAAAGAGGCTTTCTCTTGCTCTCTTTAATTCTGTGAGCTCCACTTACAACTGAGAAATGGAACAGACGGGGTATTTACGAGGCCTGCCTGCTGTTTGACAGGCCCATGGTGGGGCTGCGGGGACAGGTGGGGGAGACGCCTGGAGGCAGGACAGAGGTCCCTCTGCATCAGATACTGCCCTGCTCTTTGTCCCTTGTAGAGCCCAGAGTGTTGGGATGGGGACTCCCGGGTGAGGCACGCAGTCCTGGGGCTCCCATCCTCCCCTCCCTCACCGTCACCACACTCAGCTGTTGCCTTCGCTCCTAGAATCTCAGAGTCTCCATTCATATCTTCACTTGTCTTTATCTCAGTAGCTGTATAATCTAATCCTTGGTTTTCATTACGTGCTTCGGAGGAAACTGTGCATCGCTCCTGGTGATTGACTGAATGGTTTCCCATCAGGCCGGGGTTTTCATCATCAGATTGATCCTGTTGGTTCATGGGGAGGGTTGGGGTGCACCGCAGGGCAGAAATGCAATTAGGTTTCAGCAACACTGCATGTCTTTCTGTTGACCTGCAGGTTAGGGTCCGAGTGTTTTAGTGGTTACAATGAGGGAATTGTGTTTTCTTCTTTGGGTATTTTCTGACTCGTTGGTTAAATTTTTGGCCAGTGAGAGAGTAGGGTAAATTGGATTGGGAGAGTAGTGGGAGAAACTTCCAGAACTGACACTGTCTCCTTAATCTTTGAAGAACAATAGATAGGGCTGAGAAAGAAAAAGGGGGGCGGATAAGGCCATTCCAGGTCAGGGGCGGGGGGTTGACTTTTGTGGAAACTGGAAAATAAGTCATAGTGCCATGATGTTACGGAGTTAGAATGAACTGAGTATAGCTGTGATGTAGCTGGGGTCAGGAGCTAGGGAAGGCCTGGGAAGTAAACCAGATCCAGTAAACCAGGCCAGGGCCCTCGGTTGCTTCTGCATGTTGGCTAGCACTGGAAGGAGCTGCCCGTGATGGCCCAGTGACTTTATCGACTGTTTTCTGGTTCCCAGCCTCTAAAGTGTGTTTTAAAAAGAGGACAAAGGGAACATTTCTAAATAGAAGAATTTCTGCTTACAAGTGTATTGCTCTTAGAGTTTCCATCTCGTGTACAGGGTAATAGGACAGCTCAGCCTCCCAGCCCTCTGGCCACTGCTGTCCCCTTGCATTGCTTCCCAGTGCAGGTCCGCCGGCGGGTGTGCTGCACATGTAGTTAAGACACTGGGAATTCCAATTTTGCTTGCCACCAAATTCTAGTTCAGCTTACAAATTTACTATTAGCGTTAGAAGATGATTTAGAGCAAAAGCTGCTGGGAGCTTTTCCATGTCCTCTGTAAACTCAGTAGTCTAAATGATCTAGCTGTGTGTGTGCATAGCTATTTGTGTGTGATATCTTTGGTAGATTTGCAGTCATTAATTCAGACATGGAGTTTTCTTTATACGTGTGTGTGTGTGTGTGTGTGTGTGTGTGTGTGTGTGTGTGTGTGTCCTGAGGATTGAATTCACAGCCTCTTGTATGTGGGGTGCTGTTCTCTCTTAGTTTTCTTTAAACTTGTTTCAGAGAAATCAAGGAGACAGCTGTAGTCTAATGATCATTTTAAGGTTATTTTTGTTGTTCAGTTATGAGAGTCTCAGTTTTGGGATTTTGACTTTTAAAGAAAGAGGAAGCTTCTGGACTAGATTAACCAGATTTCACTGTATATTTTAATTTTTAATTACAACTCAGTGCTGCTGTTAACAGTTTTTCAGATGGTGATATGAACTTGTTGTAATTTGGAAAAGGAAGCATACTTTGCAATTTTCTGGGTTTTGAGTGGGTCGATTCACACCTTTTAATATGATGCTTTGGTACTTGTGCATTTTGGCACTTGAGGGGATCTGTGAAGAAGAAAATGATTGACATTAGTACAGTAACTGTGTCTCAGCGAATGCAACTTGTACTCATAGTTCTCATTTCATTCAGTAGTGAAACAGAGGGTAAACTTTTAATAATATATCTTGAATGTTAGTGATTTTTTTTTAAAACTTGCTAAATAAGATCGATACATGCCGGGGCTAGAGCGATAGCATAGCGGGTAGGGCATTTGCCTTGCACTCGGCCGACCCAGGTTTTAATCCCAGCATCCCATATGGTCCCCTGAGCACCGCCAGGAGTAATTCCTGAGTGCAAAGCCAGGAGTAACCCTTGTGCATCGCCGGGTGTGACCCAAAAAGCAAAATAAATAAATAAATAAATAAGATTGATACATGCCGAGCCGTAAAGAACAAAGCAGGCTGGTTATTCATGGTGAAGTCTGCCTCTTGTGATTCACTGGAGTCCCTGCTGCTGCTCCCCCAACTCCCTTGTAGAATTTTTCATATACTGGCAGTTTTGTGGTAATTTCTGGGTTTATTTTCAGAATCAGTCTTGAAAAACCCAAGTATTGGGTCCATGAGCTAGTACAGAGATGACGGTGGCGCCTTGTGTGCATTGCCTACACCATATATGTGGGCCCCTGGCATCCCAGGAGTGAGCATTGAGCACTGTTGGATGTGGTTCCCTGTCCTCCTTCTCATCCCCCCCTCCAAAACAAAACAAAAAAAGAAATCTAAATTATGTTTGGGTTCCACAAGAAGAACATAAAAAAGCAACTGGTATTTGTACAGGAATTTAAAATTTCTGTTGATTTTTTTAAATTATTTTTTGGGTTTGGGAGGCCACACCCAGAAGTGCTCAGGGCTTACTCTTGCCTCTGCACTCAGGGATCACACCTTGAGGGCCTCGGGGGATTGTATGGGGTGCAATACCTACTGTACTGTCTCTCCAGCCCTCAATTTATTTTTTAGATCACTAGTTTCCTTAGGGGATTACCTTTTAGTTTTGGTTTTTGAGCCACGCTTGGTGGTGCTCAAGGCTTCCTCCTGGCTCTGTGCTCAGGGTTTGGGACCATGCATATGCCAACTGGGATAGAACCCAGGGTGACTGCATGCTGTCTCTGTGGCCCCAGATAGGATTATCTTACAGTGTTACACAATTGAAACCTTTTGGAGGGACGCTGTTTCTCACATTTACATAGTTGAAATTAGGTTTTTGGTTTTTTTTTTCTTTTTTCTTTTTGGGTCTCACCTGGCTATCGCTCCAGCCCCAATTGAAATTAGGTTTTTAAAAATTGTTCTGTGACTTGGGGGAGTGAGCAGTCCACCTGTTATGTTCTGTAAGGCATAAAATAACTAGTGAGGTGAGTAGAACGGTTAAACTCCCACATCCCATCATTAATATATCAATTATTAACAATTGAAGGTAAATTTCTGTAATGTAACAATTCATATCCTTTAGTTGTACACTAATCAGATGTCTACTGAATGCTATGGTACTTCATTTTAAACTCCATGTTTAGTAGGAAAAGACAGAAGTTTTCAAGTTTTGAATCTCAATGACTTTCAAGGTTCAGTAATCACATGTAAAAATATTTTGAAATCTCTACAGAACTATAGATTGTTTCTGACTGCAGGGCACAGAAGGCCTGGTGGAACTGGCCCTTGTGGCGTCCCCTAACAAACACGGCAGGCGTGGGGCAGGGATCAGGTTCTGTTGGAAGCGGGCTTCAGCTTCTTGCTTCACCCTGGGCCCAGCTGGCTTCTTCCTGTGGCTCCAGGGACTGGTGGCCCTGGGCCCTACACAGAGCCCCAGCCCCGGGATGCCCCAGGATGTTCTGTGGTGATGAGACAAACCTGGTAGCTCTTGGCACTGGAAACAGAACTCACAGAGGAGGAACTTTAGCTGAATTTTTCTTACTTTGCTTTTGGGCCACACCCGGCGTTGCTCACCGCTTGCTCCTGGCTCTGTGCCCAGGAATCACACCCGGTGGAGCTCAGGGAACCCTATGGGTTGCCGTGATGGAAGGCAAACATCCTTTCTGCTGTCCTCGCTCAGGCCCCCCGCACTTTAATTTATGTAATTGGGGGTGGGGGATGACTAGTAAAGCACCAAAATAAGGCATGTGATAAATTGTGGCCCAGAATTCCCAGAAACAAGTTCATTCTGAAATGGATTTCTCATTCATTGGTATAGATGTATGTCTCCACACGTGCTTTTAAATAATGACTGAGTTATTGTCATCTTTTAAATATTCTGGGTTTTCCACAGTGTTAGATCTGTATATAAAGGGGCTGGAGAGAAAGGTTGGGTGCTTGCCTTGCACGTGACCAACGCTGGTTCCATCCCCAGCATCCTATATAGGGCCCCAAGCAGAGCGAGGAGTAGCCACCGGGTGTGTAAACAGCTCCCATCCCCGCAGAAAAATCTGTTCTACTTGGTTATAACAGGGAAGGAAGAGTGAAGTGGTGGGATTCGGACTGTGTTCCAAAGAATGCAATGACATGTCATGTTTTCTGCTAAAGAATTTGACTATAATGGGAATATAAATTTTTTTTTAATTTTATTGAATCACTGTGAGATAGTTACAGCTTTCATGTTTGGGTTACAATCACACAATGATCAAACACCCATCCCTCCACCAGTGCTTATTTCCGCCCCCCCAATGTCCCCAATATATCCCCCCTTTCCACCTCCCCCTGCCTCCATGGCAGACAGTAGGGAATATAATTTTTTTTATTATTAATAGGGGCCATAGCCAGCAGTTCTCTGATACCAGGTGGTACTGACAATTGAACTCAGGATTTGTGGGGGTGGGGGTGGTTATTTTCAGCATGTGTCCTAAAGGATAATTGACAGTTTTCTTTTAGTTTAAATTGGCAGTAGGTGTTAGCCACATATCCAGACATAAGTGGCTGGAGGCATTCTGGGCTATGGATCTTCCAAATTTCAGATTGGATTTAAAAGAAGATTTAATGTAAAATTAGCTAAATGCAGTTATTGTTGTTTAATCCATTAAAGAGTGAACTAGTAAGAGCACAACCAATACAAAGAACTTAAAATTCTTGGCTTTAAAACCTAAAGGTAAATGGAGTTTCAGATGCAGACAAAGTTGGCCATAAGCTGTGAGGCACCAATGAATGACATTCCACCAGGAAAAGTTCTGAACGGAGCAATTTGCAGTTACTCTATTTCTGAAGACTGGTAGGAATTTAGCTCTATTGAGTTGTAAAATAACCAAATCAGAGAACTGGGATCTATGGAAGGAATTTTCAGTCAGACAGGAGATTTTCTGTCTTCTAGATAAGGTGATAGAATGAATACCAAAAATAAAACCACTTTTTCTTATGACTTTTGATTTTGGGGCCAGACCTGCTTTATGTGGAGGACTTCCTCCCGGCTCTGTGCACAGGGGTCGCTCCTGGTGGGCCTGGGGTCCGTCTGTGGAGCTGGGGTAGAACCAGGGCTAGCCACATGCAAGGCAGCTGCCTCTGCCCTTCTCTCTCTCCAGCCTCTCCGTGAACGCCATGTGGCCATTTCCAGCATGATCTGTGTACACATATCACTGAAGTTTGAAATTATTTCTGCACAATGTCATGTCCCCCTTGAGTTTACCATTATATGAAGTTGTGCATCACGTGTACAAAAATAAAGTCCTTTTGAAGTCTTGTTTACTTTCAGACTGAGCATTATCATCCGGATAATATGCTCATGAGAGCCCCATTGCAGTGTGGGTGAGGAGTTTGTTGTTTCATTGTTTCTTTTTCACTAAGTCAGAGTGGTGACCTTCCAGACTCTGTTTTCCTCACTGAGCCAAATGTTTTGATCGCGTCCCGTTTGAAGTGTGTGAGAAAACTGAGGCGGGCCTGTTCCTGCCGAGTCTCGCCTGGCCTTGCGAGCAGATGACAGCATTCCACTTGCTAGTACCAGGGCGGCAGGAGAAACCTTTACTATTCTATTTGGTAACGATAACGAGGACAGAAAAAGTCTTTTTATGGTAGTTGGGTCATCACAACAAGTCTTCATGTTTTGGTGATAAGAAGACACAAGTTGGATGGCCCACAGAGGCACATTCGCCGGTTATCTGCAGAGCCGATAGAGCCTCTTAAATTCCCCTCGGTGACAGGCGCCCCGAGAGGTGAAGGCTTGCAGAGCCCCACACAGGCCCTGTTCTTCCTCACTGGACCAGCGGGCTTGACCCCACCACTGTGGGATGACAGTCTCTTTGGACTTATTAAAGGCAGGGCTCTTTTTCTTCTGTAACTTAAAAAACTGCCCGAAGAGATAGATCCTGGGTGGAGAGTTGATATTGGTGGAGAGTTTAGTGATCAACCGTTTCAGTATGACAGCCCCACCCAGTCTTTTTTTTTGGGGGGGTTGCTTTTTGGGGTTGGGCTGGAGCGATAGCGCAACAGGTAGGGCATTCGCCTTGCACGCGGCCAACCCGGGTTTGATTCCTCTGCCCCTCTTAGAGAGCCCAGCAAGCTACCGAGAATATCTCGCCCGCGTGGCAGAGCCTGGCAAGCTACTTGTGGCATATTCAATATGCCAAAAACAGTAACAAGAAGTCTCATGATGGAGACATTATTGGTGCCCGCTTGAGAAAATCAGTGAGCAATGGGATAACAGTGACAGTTGAGCAGTGGCTTTTTTGGGTCACACCCAGCGATGCTCAGGGGTTATTCCTGGCTCTGCACTCAGGAATCACTCCTGGTGGTGCTCGGGGGGCCATATGGGATGCTGGAAATCAAACCTGGGTTGGCCATGTGCAAGGCAAACGCCCTCCCCGCTGTGCTATCACTCCAGCCTCCCCGCCTGGTCTTAATCTATAAAAACAAGAGGGAAATGTTGAGACTAGAACTAAATCAACAGCTTTCTGATCAAATCTCGTGTGTGGCACCTACTGCATTTGTTGGGATTCACAGACTGTAGGTTGTAGAGTTCACCATGTTCCAGTTTTCTGAGTGTTAACGTCTTTGGTGCTGATAGCGACTTGTTGCAGAGATCTGGCAAGCCAACTTGCTGCGGGGTGGGGGGAGGGAGGACTCTGTCTCCATCCCTTCATTCTAGAACAGGACCTTTTATGGTCAGATCCACGTGAGGGCCCATGTGGTCAGTGAGGCCGTGGGCTTCAGAGCCCTGGGCGGATGCTGGGGACCCGGGTGTGTTTGCTGTCTAGTGTCACGGTCAGGGACTGTGAGGGAGAGTGTGAGGCCTTGTGTGTGGAATTCCTACTGCATGCCAGTGATTTGAGTAGCTAGTATAGCTGTAGAACGATGTCGCAGTGTCCTTGAAACATCTATCCCCACCCCAGTGAAATTAAGAGTTCAAATTTTAACATGTTATTTGCTGAGGTTAAAGTGGCAGTTTCCAACCATTTTACACTTTCTGGCACCATTCCATGAGCCGGCATTTGAAAATCACTTTGAAAACATATGAAGTTCTGGGGCCCGAGAGGTAGAATGACAAGGGTAAAGGCACTTAGCCTTGCATGCCATCGACCGTCATTCAGATCCCTGGCACTGTATGTGGTCCCCTTTAACACTGAGCCAGGAGTAGCTCTGAGCACGGCCAGTTGTCTCCCCTAAACCAAACCAAAACAAACCCCCCAATCCCATGATTATGAATGAATTAAAACTATCTTAAGTTTAGGCTAATTCCATTAACCTAGGGGGACCTTTCAATTGGTCAAACTTAAGTTTCTTAATAATAGACTTACTTTGAATTTTTAACTCCTCAAATTGTTATTGGCAGCAAATCATTAAGTCTCTAAGCATTTTTAAATGGTTGAACCCAGTAATTTAACCTTAAAATTAATACCCTCTGGGTTAAAAAATTGAGACATTCTAGGGCTGGGAGCGTTGACTCAGATGCCTGGCAAGTGTGAGGTCCCAGGTTCGATCCTTGGTACCTTAAAAAGAAGTAAGTCTGCAAGCAAATCTAATGTTCCTTAGCTCTTCCAGCCCTTGGTTTCAGATTGGCCCTTTTAAATCCAAGTCTTTTCATAATGATTTGATTTTTTAAAATTAACCAGAAAACTAATTGTTCCCTATATTTGTACCCGAAAGTTCGAAGTGAGAGGTCAGTATGATCTTTGATGCTTCCGACATTTCTTCAGAAAGTCGACTTACTGTGTTGAGTCGAAACAGGAAGGATGAGCAAAGGCAGAGAGATGCTCTGTTCTACAAAAACTACACCCCCTGCTCCTTCCACAGAGGAAACTGCCAGTAAATTGACTGCCAGTAAAATCGGTGTCAAGATTTTCTACTTCAGAGTATATAGGAAAGTGATAAGTGTTTAAGAGCAAGTTTGGACTGAAAGTAGTGGGACTTTGTGCTAATTCCGGTGACCAGCTCAGGTGGGAAGGAGCATCAGCAGACGCGGCTGCCGAGCTGCTGAGTTACGAAGGTGCCGTCCTCGGATCCCAGAGCAGCGCCTGGCATATCTGCCTCCGCCCTGCACAGCGGGTCCTCTGAGAGATGGCAGTCGGGCCGCACTCAGGCTCGGGTTCTGACTGACAGGGCAGTTAGGAATTGCATGTTCTTCAGGAGGTTTGGAGAGGAAAAACCCAAAGATGCGAATCTTCCTTTTCTTGTAATGTCCAAGAGGAAAATTAGACTTTCCATAGATCTAAGGTTGATCTCACCCGAAGAACCCGAGTTCCTGAGTGAACACTGAGACCCGTCCCCAGAGCCCCTGGGAACCGCGGTCCCTTGGTCCGTGCTCTCTTACTAAGTTTTACAGCTCAGCTCCTGGCAAGAGGGTATCATTTGTGTGTGAATTTTCCAATTGTGTTTCAGACCTTAAGAAAGAAAGGCCTTAATGGGTGTGACAGCCCTGATGCTGACGATTACTTTGAGCACAGTCCGCTCTCGGAGGACAGACTCAGCAAACTAACTGAAGATAGTGATTTTATTTTCAAGCGAGGCCCTGTAAGTACTTTTCTTTTACCTCTCCTTTTTATTTGTTGATCCTTTTTGTTAACTTCATCATCTAGGCGCTCAGCAAGAAGGAGCACAGAGGCTGCGACAGCCCAGACCCCGATACTTCCTATGTGCTAACTCCACACACGGAAGAGAAATATAAAAAAATTAATGAGGAATTTGATAATATGATGCGGAATCATAAAATCGCAGTGAGTACTAACGTATGGTTTGTGCTTTTCTCTTGTGCATGGAGAGGCTGACTGCACACCTCGTGTTTCACAGAGGGTATGGCAGGAAGAGGGAAGTGCAGAAGCACTCTCGTCTTGGTTTTAGGCCGTTTTAACATAGTTGGCACCGGAGACACAGGAGTGACGACCTAGTCCAGCACCACTGCTTCTGTGCCTTTGCTGCTCACGGCACCTATCCCCCCGGTCGCAGTTTCCTCCTCTCTCGGGAACGAGTCAGCGCCCAGAACAGCAGAGATCCCCTTCTGCTGTAAATAGCCAGGGTTTTAACACAGGCTGTGTATCAGACTCCCCTCTCTGCTCCGTGCTTTTAGAAAGCATGGTAATTCTTGGGGCTGTAAAACATGAAATGATTACAGGCCTGACTATTTCCAGGTTATTTTCGAGTACTTGATAGAAGAGTATACCTCACTGTCTAGCTGCCAGTCTCATGTCCCCAGAGCTGTTGGTGGACACCTCCCGACTCCTGTTCTTAGCATCAGGTGCCTGAGGAAAGAGGACCGGCTCTGTCTCATTAAGGAAGCGGTGTTCTTGAACTGCTGTAAAACCAACGGTCAGTTAGCTTTTTCCCAAGCCTGCACATCTCCCCATAATAAAAAATGCTGAGTCCTTGGTCCTTTGGTCATTTCTCAGAACCCTCTGTAGGATGCACTGGCAGGAGTTAAGATAGCTGCTGTGGTCCTAATATTCTAACACTGTACATGTTACATAGGCACATGGCACAAATCGATCCTATAAGAAGTTTTTTAACACTATTCCTTTGCATTATGCTCAGATTGTATTGTGTCATGTATAACTTGATTTTTTTTTTAAAAAGTTTTGCCTGTTGTCAGTTAATAAATCAGACTAGGGCTCATTTATAATTTCCCAAACTTGATATATCAATCTTCTGTGTACACTTATTCTTTTATTAGTTTTTGGAAACTTCCAATAGAGATGTAATGTTGCATTAAAATGATTTGTGTTAAAAATGCTAATGATTCTTTCTTGGTAGTAACAGTGATGTTTTGTAATGTCTGTTAATTTTGAATTATTTATCAGAAATATAGTCCATATATTATTCTACATGTATTAATACATGCAAAATTGAAACAGTACAGTGGGTAAGGCACTTGACTTGCATGCAGCCATCCCAGGTTTGATCTTGTAGCCCAAATGATCCCCCAAGCACTGCCAGGAGTGATTCCAGAGTGCAGAGCCCAGGAGTAAGCCCTGAGCACCGATACATGTGGCCCAAAAAGAAAAACAAAAAAAGATAAAAATGGTTCATGTCAAACCTCCTCATCTTTAAATGCAAAGAAAGTAGTTTACGGGATGGGGGTTGTGGCTCGGAAGTAGAACAAATGCCTTGAATGCAAGAGGCCCTGAGTGTGATTTCCCTGCACTGGTCTCCTGCCAAAAAAAAAAAAAAAAGACACTTCTCAACCAGTTATTACATAAAGAGAAAGCTTATACCTATACTTCACTTAGTAGGCTATTCATCACCTTCACTTGATCAGCTTAGAGTAACTGGAGCATATGGACAGTATGTGAGTCACTGAGTCGAGTCCTCTGGCGGGAGTGTTGCTGACAGTGGTCTCTCTCCGTTGTTCTTTGTTTACAGCCCGGTGTGCCCCCCCAGAACTTCTCCATGTCTGTCACAGTGCCTGTGACCAGCCCGAGTGCTCTGTCCTACACAAGCCCAGGGAGTTCCCTTGTGTCCCCCTCTCTGGCCGCCAGCTCAGCATTAACCGAGTCCAGCATGCTGTCTCCACCTCAAGCCACGCTGCACAGAAACGTGTCCCCAGGTGCCCCGCAGAGACCACCGAGCACTGGCAGTTCAGGTCTGTGGCGCATTGGGTAGAGCTTTGTGCCGTCATTCGCAGTGCTGTTCACGACGGGTTTCCACGCACTCCACCTTCCTGTTGGCTCTTGGACAGGGTGGAAAACAAATTGCTGACATCAGCGGTTTCTTGTTTTGCACCTCTAACTTTATTGCCCCGTTGAGCAGGAGCTACCACTACATGACTGATTCCACTTTGAAGTGGCGCCTGACTCTTCTGGGGCTCGGGCATTGATCTAGCACAGGGGAGCAGAGCAGATAACTTTCCATTATCCTACAGAAACCTTCCTGTGGCAGGCAGGAAATTGGATCGGAGCTTCATGTGTCTGAGCAGACTCTGAGCCATTCCTGTTAGACGAGCCCGACCACGGTCAGGAGACTTCAGCCCTCTGCTCGGACGTGTTCATTAATTCAGCAGCTGTTTAGTGTATTTGCTGCCCCACTCTGCTGTTTGTTGCCCGTTGCTCCCTTCTGATAGAGAGGGAGATACAGCCCAGAGCTTTAGAGATGAAATCACATGTCATATCTCTGTGTGTGTGTGTGTGCCCACACCTGTATCACATCGCACAGTAATCCAAGACTCAGGCTGAGCTAGTGTTTCTTCTGTTTTCTCAGGAACGGAGGAAGGCTTTCCTCTGCTCAGTCGTCAGCTGGTATGATCAGGAGAGCTGCTTCATGCTCATTCTTTGTCCTCTCTCTCCTGTCATGCTGTTAGGTGGGATGTTGAACACATCAGACCTCACAGTGCCAAATGGAGCCGGAAGCAGCCCCGTGGGTGAGTGACTCAGGAGGGTCCTGAAGCCCAGCCTGTGGTGGGGCGGGCGAGAGCGGCCTTGTCGGGGCACACCACGGCTCTCCCGAGAGGCGCCTGCCCTTCTGCTCTTCCCCTGCTGTGCTCTCTGCTCTGTGCTCACAGTTCCTGTTGTTCCAGCTTCCTCCCCGCCCCCCCCCCCCCAACTCTCTTTGCCTCTGTGCTTCTCTGGGAGCCTTTCAGAGCCGGCCTCAGCCTCCTGCTCCCTCGCCCCACGTGTGCTCCTGCTTGTCTCAGGCAGCTCCTTAGCCCCCACCCTTCACCCAGATCCCCTTCCGAGTTCTTCCCCATGCCAGCCCCCTCCTTCTAGGGCCCTGAGGGAACTCCTGGTTTCTTGAATATTAATAGGGGTAGTAATTATGGTGAGTGTGCATAGATTTTCAGTTGCTAAAAATGACAGGTTCAAGTATTAAAATATTAGAGTAATATATGCTTAGAGAGTTAAAGGCCACTGCACAAATGCACACAGAGACTCTTTTCCTTTTTTTTTTGTGTTTGTTTTTGGGTCACACCTGGCGATGCACAGGGGTTACTCCTGGCTCTTCACTCAGGAATTACCCCTGGCGGTGCTCAGGGGAATATGGGATGCTGGGATTAGAACCCGGGTTGGCCACGTGCAAAGCAAACGACCTACCCGCTGTGCTATCGCTCCAGCCCCGAGACTCTATTCCTTAATGTGCACCTGAGCATTTGAAAACGCATCAGGACCCACGGCTTCGGGCCCCGGGATTTAGCCGCCTGGCCTGGAGAGGGCTCTGCCCTCCAGAGGGCCATGCAGGGGCAGGAGCGGGAGAACAGTGAGTGGGGTGCTGGCCTCACCCCATCCCACCTGGGTCCCATCCCTGGCCTCCCGTACGGCCCCCCAGACACCAGTGGGACTAATTCCTGAGTGCAGAGCCAGGAGGAACCCCTGAGCGTCGCCAGGTGTGTCACTCTCCTTCAGCCCCCCCACACCCAGGCTGGACTAGACACCCCAGCACTGTGATGCTTTTGAGTTTGTGTCATCCAGGACTTGCATCCAGCTAGAGATCCAGCATCTTGTGTCTTCATTCACACGCCACTGTAAGCAGCGGCTTCTCCGCCATGCTGGGAACAGACCGAGGGTCCAGGTGTTCTTGCTGGGGAATGGGGCAGCCTGCTTCCCCTCTGCTCGTGCTGCTCCCTGGAGCTGTGGCAGGAGGAGCCTCCCATTTCGGCCAGGATGTGCCCCAGCACCTGGAAAGGAAGCAACAGCATGGGCCCATAAGCCAGGACAGAGCAGAGGGCTGGGGAAACCTCCCGGGTCCCCACGGGGAGAGGGCCCTAGCCACCCCTCCATCACCTCCCGTCTGAGAGAGCAGGGATGGGGCACGGTTAGTAATTCAGTAATTCAGTTAGTAATTCACCTGAGTGGCTTCAAAACTTGACCCCGCTCGTTTTTTAAAAACTAAAGAATATTCAGAGTTGCTGCTATTCATGAAATTCAAATAAAACTGGCAACAAAACCAGTTACTAACTGGCAGCTATTTCTACTTTTTTGGGACATGGCTTATGTAGATGTGGTGATGTTGTGATCCACAGCATGCCAAGGGCACGGGAGGGTTGTGGCAGACACAACCACAGACACAACCCTCAACGTGCGGTCAAAATCTTGGCAAGGGGTTTCAGTAATTGCAAAAAAAAAAACAACCACATTTATACCTTTGAGCTCACTATTCCTATTCCTGGGACTCTCTCCTAAAGAAATAGGGCATGGAAAAGTTCATTGAAACTTTTTTTAAAGAGTAATGAATCATAGGAAGAAAGCAACATACTCCATAATATGAAAATAAAGTCAAGTTTTCCACTGAATTCCTCCATGGTTGTGACTTAAAACTATACAAAATATACAGATGAAAGCAAAACCCTGAGGATATCCTATTTATGAAAAATTTATCCAATATTATAAAATCAATTCTTGAACTTTGCTTTGAATAATTTTTTTCAGAATCTTGAGTTTCCAAAATCCTTTGCATGCCAGTACAGCATCAGTGATTTTCTGAGTTCAGATACACAGTGGGACATTCCGACATGACCTGCAGCTTAACCAGAGGGTCAGTGTAGGAATGGAGTACCGGCCAGCCACGGCAGCTCTGCTTCCACTGAACAGGGTACTCTTGAGACGAGAGCCCAGGTTAGTGACAGGAGGGCTTTAACTGCAATCAACTTTACGTTTCTGGAGGCATCAGCACACAGTTTGTTCAAGAGCATTTTTGTCATAGTATAGTTTTGTTACAATGTGCAAACATGGGGTTGGAGAGTTAATACAGTGGGTAGGCACTTGCTCACCTGGGCCCTGCCTGGGTTCAGGTTCAAGTCTTGGCACTGAGCAGACCCCTGAGCACGACCGGCTGTGGCCCCAGGACAGACAATGAAAAGCCCACATTTAGTAATAATCTTAAACTTGGGAACCTGTTTAGCCCGTAACTTTATTCCTCATAGCAACATAGGTTATATACTGAATGTAATGGTGTCTCCTTCTTATTTGAGATCAATATAACAGGAAGTAAGTCAGACACTTTGAGGCAGTCCATCACCGTGTTCGCAGTATACCAAGTGCACACGAGGACCGTGTCTGAGCCTGGCTCCTCACCAAGCACTCCATCTTCCTGGAATCCCTACTGGCCGGGCCTCCGTGCACTTAGCTCCCTCTCCTGCAGAGTGGTTCTCGGGCAGTGCTAGGCTCTGCTGAGCTGACACTCATCGTAGACTTCTGAGGAAAGAGTGTTCACACCTCTTGGTCTTCTGTTCCTCTGAATGACAGCTTTGCAGCCTCTCTTCTGCATTTCAGAGGAAATACGGCTTTATCCTTCACACGAGTGCCAGTCAATCAGAACTTTCTGAGTCTATCAGAGATTAAGCCATCCTTTAATTAGGAGAAAGTTTCATTTGTACATATTCGTGCTAATCTAATCTTTTACTGTTGCACAATATGGAATGTCTGTGAAACTGGCCTGTGTGTGAAGAACATAGCTAAGCAGGCGCCACACCATCTCTGACACAAGAGTCAGCTCAGCTCCATGGTCAGAGTGAGGACCTCTCTGGGAGGTGGGTAATAGTGTTGCTTTCAAAGCGTACCAGAATGCAGGCAAGTACTCTCTGGGTTGGGAAAGGAGGATTAGCTTCAGTGCAGACAAGAAGCAGCTTTACAAACAGGGAAAATCAGTTCCCGCAACAAAATTCAGTCTCATCGGTCAATTAAAGCTGGAAGGGTCAGGGCTGAGAGGTAGGGCAGCAGGGTCGGTGCTTGCCTCGCAAATGGGTTCAATCCCGGGCACCCCATAGTGTTCCCTGAGCATTGTCAGGTGTGTCCTCCTCCTCCCCTAAAACTGGAAGGTTACTTGGTAAAGTTTAGGAGCTGGCTCGAACAGCCGGGTGAGAATGGGTGGGGAGGAAGGAAAGACAGATCCTCTGACAGCTGCTGACACCCCTGGACAGTCCGCTGAGGGACCATCCCGCTCAGCAACACCCTCAGACCCTAGTACTGGGCCCTCAAACACTGCCTGCAAGATTCCCCCCCACCCCCGCAAGTTTAAAAAAGAAAAAATGCTCTCCAAGCTGGCATTTTCCTTTCAAAAAAGAGAAAAAGGAAATTTCACTAGTTAGGATCCTCTTGGTCTTCTGTTCCTCTGCATGACAGCTTTGTAGCCTCTCTCCTTTAATCTCCTTTAATTTAATCAGCAAAACACTGATTAAATTCAGGTTGCCAATGAAATCTCTTAAACCAGGGGGCTGGGGCAGTAGTACAGCGGGGAGGGTACTTGCCTTTCATGCGGCCAGCCCGGTTCAATCCCTGGCACCCCATTCTCTGAGCCCCACTAGGAGTGATCCCTGATTGCAGCCAGGAGGTAAAACCTGAGTGTCTCAGTTGTGGCCACCCCCCAAAAAAGGGCAGGGGAAGAAATCTTTTAAACTAAATATATTGTAAGCTGAAATAATGAAGCATCATTTTCTTTGGCAGATTCTTTTCAGCAGCTTAAATCTATCTCTGTCATTTTTTCACTTTGGTAGTTATGTATCATTACTCAGTGTCCCTGAATGTTTCATAAACTCCTAAATACCGCATTGTTTTCAGCAGTTTAAATTTTTAAGTTGATACTGTGTGTGAGGCAGACACCCTACCCGCTGTGCTAGTTCTCTGGCCCTAAAATATTTCTATTCCATTCAAGTAGCCTCATAGAATAAAAATAATCTAAAACCCAATACGGATGCTTTTTTTTTTTTTCTTTTTGGGTCACACCTGCTGATGCCCAGGGGTTACTCCTGGCTCTGCACTCAGGAATTACCCCTGGTGGTGCTTAGGGAACCATATGGGATGCTGGGAATTAACTCGGGTCAGCCACGTGCAAGGCAAACGGCCTACCCACTGTGCTGTCACTCCAGCCCCAAATACTGATACGTTTAAAGTCTGCAGGTATGCACTTGTGGTGCCGTTAACTCATTGCAGTTCTTCAGGGGGAATGGTTTTCCCTTCTCAGAATTGGGGCCAAGCGCAGAACAAACCTTCTGTTTTGGTCAGTCCCTGTGTGAATGTTAATAATGAGTGTGTTTATATAGTGCCCAGTTCTGGTGGGTTCTGGAATTGTCTTTTCCTCTCACGCTGGAAGGAAAGGGATGAAACAGATATAACTGACCTTCCCATCTGATGGCGGCCACGGACCATCCACACTCACCTGCCTGCCTTTACTACTCGCCTCTTCTCTCACTTCCTGTGATGCCTCCCAGTCTCCCTGATGAAGCCCCAGAGCCCTCTCAATGCTTGCACCGAATTGTGGCATCTGCTTGGCTAAGGACTGCCAGGAGGGGCCCCTTGCCCGCTGAGCTCTGCTCAGGAACCAACAGTTAGAACTAAGGGGGTTCTTTTTGTTGGTGGTGCTAGTCCCAGAAGCACTCACCAACAGAGTAGCACAGGCCAGGGCACACCACAGGCCAGACTCAGACACGGGAAAGCAGCGGGCCTGAAGGTGACCCACCAGGATGGGAAGGAAGCAGAGCAGCAGGGGAGTAGCCACGGGGGCTCTGGGAGGCCAGAATAAACACTGCACGGACGCGAAGCACGAGGATCCAACAACCTCAGAGGCAGCTGGAGGGAGGGCACGGGACGGGCTTGGTAGAAGACGTCAGGGCTGCTTCCCCGGAGCCTGGCAGGAGGTTGCTGCTGTCCAGGTGGCCGCCAGCCTGGCCATGGGCCTGTCCTTCAGCTGTTTCCGGTGTCTTCTTCCCCAGTGGCAGCCCTGTAAGAAACAAGGCTCTCCCTTCACGTGCCCTCGGCAGATCCACGCGTGGGAAGGGAGAGCAGTCGTCAGTGTCCTGTGCGTTTCAGCCTTGGCTGGGTTTCGTACGTTTAACCGTGCTGGAGCTGCAGCTCCCTGCCATCTGTAGGTGTCACAGGCGGCGGGGCCTGAGGGACACGTGCTTCGCGTGCATGCCAGAGGAGTGAGGTGGCTCTCCTCACGCTAAGGAGTGCCGTTTCTTTCCCCCTAGGGAATGGATTTGTGAATTCAAGAGCGTCTCCTAGTTTGATTGGAACCACAGGTGCGAACAGCTTAGGCAAAGTCATGCCCACCAAGTCTCCCCCTCCCCCAGGCGGCGGCCCCCTCGGAATGAACAGCCGGAAGCCGGACCTCCGCGTCGTCATCCCTTCTTCCAGCAAGGGCGTGATGCCCCCCCTGGTACGTCCTTTCTCTTTAAATCAAGGGTTTCCTGAGGAGATAGCACTGCGGGGGAGGCCTGGGTTCAATCCCTGGCATCCCATGTGGCCCCCTGACCCTACCGCCAGCAGTGGTCTCTGAGCACAGCCAAGTCAGAACCATTTTCTACATAGTCTGTTCCTTGGTAAGTTTCTCTACCTTTCCCTGGTTATTATTTCTCTTAAATATGCACTTGAAGGCTGGGGGTCATTCAGAAGGGCCTGTTCACATGCTCGGCATGCTGGAAGCTTGACTTTGGTTCCAAGCACCAAGATGGGAGTAGTCCCCCATGTAAATATTAGTACCTGAGGCCAGGAAGATGAGTACGAGTCACGTTTACAAGGCAGAGGATTTACTCCCCCTACACCCGCCCATAAAAGCATCATTTATTTCAGAGAAATCTATTTTAAACATTACAAAGTTAGATTTGGGAACAATAGGAAAGAAACACTTGCTTAATTTAAAATTAAAGTGGAATAGGGAGAAGTCACTATCCTTAACTTTACCAGACTGAAACCTGAAACCCTCGCTTAACAATCTCTCTCCAAACTGATTAATTCTAACTTAATTTTTTGTTCTTTACTTTGCCTACTTGGATCTACTTACTTACCTACTTTGATCTGCCTACTTACACGTGCTTTTCCATGAAAAATACCAAATTATTTGTTAGAAACGCCTGTCTAACTGGAGAGTGATCGTAGGGTAGGGAAGAATGTATCAAGTGTGACTGAGTTCAGAGTGATTCTCTTTGTCCTTCCTCCTCCAGTGGCTCTTCCGGGTCCTTCCTAGTGACTCTGTGTGATTTCAGCCTTGTTTGCTTTGGAATCTTTGTATGTGGGTTTTTTTTTGTTGTTGGTTTTTTTGTTTGTTTGTTTGGCTTTTTTGGTCACACTTGACGATGCACAGGGGTTACTCCTGGCTCATGCACTCAGGAATTAACTCCTAGCAGTGCTCAGGGGACCCTATGGGATGCTGGGAATCGAACCCAGGTCGGCCGCGTGCAAGGCAAACGCCCTGCCCACTGTGCTGGATTTTTTCTATTCCCCTTACCTTGTTGGGGAAAAATTGGTATACACAAGTGTTTTTGTTTTTGTGTCATACCAGGTGATGCTCAGGACTTACTTCTGGCTCTGCACCCAGGGTACCAGGGATTGAACCCGGGTCGGCCTCATCCAGGGCAGACACCTACCTGTAGTACTACTGCTCTGGCAAGTCTTAAAACCATCCTGTTTAGCAGCTTGTTTGACTGCTAATATGTTCATTGATGTGACAGGTGTTTTTTACTGTGCAGCTGCTTATTTCACTGGCATGGAGGATAAATGAAATGATGCTTCCGGCTTTAGATAATCTGCATTTGTCTCATGCTTCGTAGGGTCTGAGATCTCTTTATGAGCATTGTTCCCTTGGATTATCAGGCTGGGTCCTGGCTAGGCAGTGCTGAGGACAGTGAGGGAGAAATCGGTACTAACCCACAGAAGAGCCAGGACCAAACTTTGGCAGGCAAAGAGCGACGCAGTATGTGCCCACCCGGGACCCAGGCCCCTGTGCCCATCCTCCCACTGTCCAACCCTTCCACAAGGTGCCACCATTTCTGCTGTGTCCAGTTGTTCTGCTTCTGGCCTGTTTTTCTTTTTCCAATTCATATTCCACAAGTGAAACTTTTTTTTACTTTTTGGGTCACTCCTGGCTCGCACTCAGGAATTAGTCCTGGTGGTGCTCAGGGGACCATAAGGGATGCTGGGAATTGAACCTGGGTTGGCCGTATGCAGGGCAAATGCCCTACCCGCTGTGCTATCACTCTAGCCCCTCACAAGTGAAACTTTTGAATAATTGTCAGGGGCTCATTTCATAGCCCAGCAGTGAAAATCCACTGACCGTAGATCGCAGCTCTTGCACCCAGCACGTCACGTACCATAGTTCACTACACAGTCACCGCAGATTTGATGCCAAATCTTTTTACCAAAAAAGTGGATTGTGACTGCTATTTTTACTTTGTTTTGGGTCTCCCTCATGGTGGTGAGGCTGGCACCTGTGCACCAGGCTGGTGGTTGAGTGCAGAGTCCCAAAGGAATCAGGCCCTCAGTGCTTGGGTCCCTGGCGACCTCCAGGGCTGCACTCGGCACTGCTGGGAAATAAGACACTAATGGCCATACTGTCCGCTGGACCCTCAGGGCCTTCTGTCCACTGGCTCCCCAGAATGTGATCTCAAAAACGTGCTAGCAGGCGAGAGCTAGCCCAGGGCCTTCGGTGCATCTGCCCACAAGCAGAGCATAGCGCCAGGGGTAAGCCCTGAGCGCCACCCAGCTGGGCTGGATTCCCCCACCCCAGGATGTGGCATTACTAGGAGGAAAGAGGTCCAGCAGTTATACAGTAAAATGCAGCGGCTGTTTTGACTGCTGTAAGTAATACTGCTCTGAACATACGGATGCAGAATCTGGGATAAATAAAAGCCTGAGATGATCTGGATCGTGTGCGATTTCCGTGTCGCTGTTGGGTGGCATCTCTGTGCCATTCCCGGGGACTGCACTCATCTACACTCCCACCGAGCGTTGTCCACGTCCTCCCCAGCACATTGTTTCCAGTCTCTCCTGCCAGCTGTTCTCACCATGTGACGTGGTACTGCGAGAGTGCCCTGCAATATCCCCTCCCATGTCTGAGGCTTCGGGGCCTCAAATGGAAGTGGCCAGTCGGAGCTTTCACTCCTGGAACAGGTTTCTTTGTTGTGGCTATTGTAACCCTAGTAACGACTCGGAAATGTTTATTGTACACTAGTACAATAGGGAAAAAGAGGGATTTATAGGTCATTAGAGGAGACAGAACTGGAAAAAACCGTGTCATAGCTCAAGAAATGGAAGCAGAAGAGGACAGTAGGCCAGCAGAAGGAATGGTGCTTTCAAATGGCAGCAAGGTGGATCTGCTCTAACCAATACAGATAATCACAGACGGGGTCATGATCATCAGCTAAAGCCAATCTGTGACTTAAATACCAAAAAGCTCCGTTTTCTCAAGACCTCTCAGGACAGTCACCAAGATAGAGCTTATTTTGTGCCAGAAAACAGACTTCAAGGAACTGAAATCCTAGAGCTGTGGACGTGAACAAGAGGAAAGAAAAAGTAGAAATTCATGAAACTTCAACAGTCAAAGGAATCAATTCAAAGCTAGCTCTTTAAATAAGGTCACTCAAATTAATAAATTTAAAGTCCAGAGGAAAGAAGATCCAGGTTATCATTGTCAAGAATAAAAGAGGCACTGCACAGCGGGTAGGGCGTTTGCCTTGCATGCGGCCAACCCAGGTTCGAATCCCAGCATCCCATATGGTCCCAGGGGTAATTCCTGAGTGCAGAGCCAAGAGTAACCCCTGTGCATCGCCAGGTGTGACCCAAAAGGAAAAAGAAAAAAAAGAATAAAAGAGGCGAGTCATAAAGCCCAGAAGACATTAAACATAACAAAGATTACTAGACACACATCTGTTCAGCTTAGATCCATGGGCAGGCGCATTACGTGGGAACAGACTACTGAAGAATTACCCCCACTCGGTGAAAGAGAAATAGTTCACCCGAGTGTAAATATCTATTAAAGACATTGAAGTTTGAAAATCTTCCCAAAAAACACTCCAGGACCAGATGGTTTCACAGTCAAATAATTAAGGAAAGAAATGACACCATGATTTTTTTCATAAAATAGACATGACGGGACCACCTCTAATACATTTTAAGTAGACCAGCAGTAAACCCTAATGCAAAATCAGAGGAAACAAATCCCTTCTAGTTTCTGTATGTTACAAAAGAAAACTTTGGGGCTTAGGAGGTAGCAGAGCAGGTACAGTGTTTGTTTGCCTTTCAGGTGGTTGACTTGGGGTCAATCCCCAGCGCCCCTTGTGGTCCTCAGAGCCGTGCTGGGGGTCACAGATAAGCAGAGTGGGAGGGCTTGGGGGTTGAGTACACCTTCGACGCTCACAGACATCTGTAAGTGGAGCTCGTGTAGGAGTCAGTGCTCATCACGTTCCAGTGGCACCATGTTTGGGTCTCACTCCCAAGGGTGTCCCAGAGAGGGCCCAAGGGTGCGCGGGGAGAATAACTGGCAGGTTCCAGGTCCCCTGGGAAAGCCATGCCAACCCATCCTGGGGACCTTCAAAGGAGCCTCGGGCCAAGCTGCTCCCTGGTGTTCTCTGCCCGGAAGAAACCAGAGAGGAAGCAGGAGGGACTGCTGAAGGATTCTCCGATGGAGGAGGAGGAGCTGCGACGCACCATTAGAGCACAGCCGCGTGTCGCAGGCCTGGGCCGGGAAACAGCACACTCGGATGACTTGAACCCCCAAGTCATTTCTGATGAGAAACGGTGATCTGAGAGGGGGACAGTCCGCAAGACAGAACGTCAGGGCTAGCCAGGGACAGGGCCCCTGGAGGATCCTCAGCTCCGTGGTGCTCCCGAGATGGAGGCGCTCAGAGGGGCCGGCTCCATCGAGCACGAGGCGAGGCACTCGGGTGCCTGCACACCGCGTGGCTGAACCCAACCCGAGCCCCTCCAGGAAGGACCCCAAAGCCAGGGGGTGTCCAATCCCCTGAGGAATTAATGCACAGCCCAGAGACTAAAGAAACAGTCATCCTAGTGGTGGCTGCACCGCATTTTCCCAGGGGCAGGGTCTGTGCTGTGAGGCCGGCCCACTTCGCAGTGGCCATCTAGAGGTATTTGAGAATGCGGTTCTTGTTTTTAAGGGGTTCTTTAATTTTTAAAAAATTTTAGATACCATTGCAAATAATGTTAATGATAGGGTTTCATGCATACAGTGCCCCAACACCAGGGCATTTTTAAGGACATAAAAGAAATTTCTTTAAATTTTGTGTGGAATCAAAAATATCCATAATAACCAAGTAACACCTAGAAAAAAAGAAAATTGGAGGAATTAACATTCCCAAATCTTAATGTTTACTACGGTAGAGTAATTAAAACTTTATGCTACAGGGACAAAGACTTTCAGATCACTATAACAAATTTGAGATTCCAGAGATAAATTCTCAGATACGGGGAAAGTTAATTTATAATAAAGGGACAAGAAGCATGAAGTATAACAAGAAGAGCTTCTTCAATATATGGTGCTGAGAAGACTTGATAGCCCATGCAGAAAGAAAATTATATTAGAACCCTACCTCACATCATTCACAAGGGTTAATTCAAAATGGATTAAAGACCTGGATATGATACTATTTCTATAAAATGCATTGAGGAAACATAGGCAAAAACTCTACTTGAACTCAGAAGAGCTGTCAATGATACAACTTTATTGGAGAATGCAGTTATTTTAAAACATATATAACAGACCCCCAGAAAGTGCTGGGGAAATGGCAGCTGGGGGGAAATGGGGAAATTATTAGAACCACCACTTAGAAACTAGACGTAGAAAAGCCTACTCCTCTCTTTCTCAAATAAAGCTCGAGAAAACTTGGGACCAGAGTGCTAAGACAGCGGGCAGGGTGCTTGCCTTGATCCCTGGTGCACATACAGTCCCCGGGCCCCATAAGGGGTACCTGAGCCCTACCAGGTATGGCCCCCAAACCAAGAAAACCCTAGAAATTGTTAAAAATCATTCATATTGCAAGAGTTATTTGTGAATTTCAAAGATTAAGGGCAGATTATACTTTGGCATTTGGTTTTTTTTTTTTTTTGGGGGGGGGCACACCTGGCTCTGCACTCAGAAATTACTCCTGGTGGTGCTCAGGGGACCATATGGGATGCTGGGAATCGAACCCGGGTCGGCCGCATGCAAGGCAAACGCCCTACCCGCTGTGCTATTGCGCCAGCCCCGGCATTTGATTGTTTTAGGAATTCTGGATGCATCTCTGTCATATACCAGTGTGTTCTTTAAGCTAGTCACACACTTGAATGATCCAGTATGTTGGTGTGTAAATTACTGCTGGGGATGATGATAATTTGTGAGACAGTTGGAAAAAAAAAAACAAGTGGAAGGCAAGTGATTGTTTTCAGCATTTAAAAACCAGCTTCC
The DNA here is from genome assembly GCF_027595985.1 of Sorex araneus. Lineage (NCBI taxonomy): Eukaryota > Metazoa > Chordata > Mammalia > Eulipotyphla > Soricidae > Sorex > Sorex araneus. Next base: position 53,179,202 of record NC_073307.1, read on the forward strand.
CTCCTATTTTGCACCATTTATTTGTGGGTAAATTTGCATTTGGATCCTGCTTCACCTATCAGTGATGTTTATAAAGGTGTACCTTGATTTAAGTAAATTAAGAAAGAATTGAGATTTCTATGCAGTGAGTGTATCAATTTGCCTTCATCTCCAGATCTTTATATATGTAGTTTTTCCATTGAGGTTATTAACATGAAAATTAAATCTGTGGGACTGGGGAAATAGTACAGCAGGCAGGGTGACTGGCTTACACATGACCTGAGTTTGATCCCCGACACTCTTCAGGGTGAGCATCTGAGTGTGGTCCAAAAAACAAAAGGAGAGAAAAAACCTAAATTTGCACATGTTAACTCTGTGTAAGTCCCGCTACTTAACAACTATTCTTAACATGTTTGCTTACTGTTTCATACTCAGTACTAGTACTGAGGAAAAGAAGAGAACATAAATGTCCCTGCTTGCTAGGGAGCAGAGATCAGGACTGGTGTGAGTGTAGAGCCAGGCAGCAGCCCGGCGCCCCTTCCAGACGGGGTCCCAGGGCAGGGCAAGTCAGGGCTGCTGCAGGGGCCGGGCCTTGGGACTGGAGGGGCTCCTCGGCAGAGGTGGTGCCCCAGGCCCTTGCTAGTGCCCGGGCAGCAGGTTTCCTTGGAGCATCTTTGATACCCGAGCACCAACCGTGACTCTCTGTCCCTCTCATGTGCTGGCAGTCGGAGGAAGAGGAGTCGGAGCTGGTGAGTGTGGGCTTCTGCCGGGAGGGGTGGCGAGCAGCGCGCAGGCTGACGCTCGCACCCTGCCTGGCCACCAGCCTTCCCTGTTTGTGTGTGTTTGCCTTGTTGTTCAGCTGACCAAACACTTGGAATGATTCAATGATTTCCTGGTAGTCCTGTTATTTTGTTTATGCTTGTTTATCTTGACTCATTTTGTTTGTTGGAGGGAACATTGGGACAGTCTTTAAAAACAATAGCTGCCCTTGATCACCGGACACAGATAGTTTTTTTTTTTTTAAGAAAAGATATGAAATACCTTATATAGCTCCCCAAATTAACATATTTTTAGAAAATGACTTCACCCTCAGAGTTCCTCAGATTGTAACACATGGTCTTGTGTTATTTCTCTTTCTTTCAAAACGATGACATCATTTTCGGTGAGGTCACCTTTTCCCAGCTGGCGCCAGTCCATCCTGCACGCGCGCAGCAAGGCCACAAGAGGGTTCCTGGTTTCTGAGAGGAGCAGTGCCAGGGCCTGTCACGACGCTGCCTCGGAGCGCCTTTCTCTCCCTCACCCCCAGCTTTCCCGCTAGGAAGTAATTTGACCCAAACTAGCTTTGAGTTGATCCATATCTTCTTTGGGAACTAAAACCCACATCTCAGAGGTGTGATATATTGACTCAGTGTCAGTGGTTAGGAATAAAGACTGGAAAGTGTTTTGTTTTTGGCCAGGACAGGGGTTCATACTGCATGAAAGCATGGGGCAGACGCGCTTTTAGTTTAAAATATGAATGCATGCTGGCGTGTTTTGCAGCGTTTTCAAAGAAGGTTGCCTCATCTCAGAATAAGAGGTGATTATGTCTGCCTTTGTGATTGTTCTCACAGTTTTAGATGTATATTTTCGTTTACTAATACAAAACTCCAAGTATGATGTATATTTTTGCAAATTTGAATTCTCTTTGGAGGATAGTTTAATGATTATTAAGCAGAAGTTCATAATTCAAAATAAAACAGCTCATCTGAAATAGACCTTTTTGCAAGTTGTAAAATGCTTTGTGTGAATTTTGCAGTAGTAGGTCGCCCTCTGCTGCTTCTGAAAATGCTTTCATAGAGCACAGTGGCACGAGGTCAGGAGTGCTTAAATCTCCCAGAGCCCCCATCCTCCCACCCAGCCGCGGCTCTCAGACTAAATCTAAATCAAGTCCAAAATTCATGAACTTGGGGGTAGGAGCAGTATTAAAGCGAGCAAGGCCTTGCAGGCGACTTACATGGGTTCAGTCCCAGCACCCCTGAGCCCACCTGAGCACAGAGCCAGGAGTAAGCCCTGGGCCTCAAAACAGGTAAAGATTAATCTGATGCATGGACAGAAATGCCTTTCCTGCTCCTCACAGTGCCCCCTCAGCCAGGTCTTGAAGATGTATTTCTAAATGTTTGAGGAGTAGAACATCTAGAAATTGTCGCTTTATAAACCAGTATAGAACTAAACGGTTATTTCTAGTCTTTGATTCTGTTGGCATCAGCTAATTCAGGGGTCAGCAGCCGCTGTGGGTGGTCTCAGCATGGCTGGGTGTGGCCCGCATCCTTCCCGCTGGCACCGTCTGACAGTGATTCCAGAGAAACCTGACGCTGTCCTCCAGGGCGCCTGTTACGCTTCTGCTCGTCTTGCTCAGCCCCACACGGCAGTTCTCAGGCTTCAGCCGTCCGCCTAGGAAAGTCCCCCTAGAATGTAGTTTTGGCCTGGTGGTGTCCCCGTGGCTGCTGGCGGGGCAGGTGTGGGGCACACTGTTGAGCTGACTGCCCCGCAGCCGGCTTGGTTTCTTTTTAAGTCACTGGCGTTGGAGGCGGGTTGTTTCGTTGCTCCAGTCAGCTCTCCTCAGCTGGGGAACTGGGCGACAGGAAACCCGCTGGGTCGGGGCATAGGGAGGGCTGCGTCCCACAGCCCCAGCCCCGTTTCCTTGGGGCCTGAGGCATTTACAGGACACTTCAGTCAGCCGTGACTTTAGGCCACATGAAGGAAATCCACATCCTTGGACTTAAGGACCATTTGAGATTCCGTCCACTGTCCTTGCACATCTTCCTTTAGGGCTCGCCAGCAAGACACGAAGGAGACCTCACAAGAGTTTCTGTCTCACACCAATGAACTTCGTCCCTGGAAATTAAATCCTTAGTCCCGTTAGTATTGGAAAGGCTTTTTCACATTAACACTGCTTCATCGTAAAACTGTGAAGAATGTCACTTTTTAATTGCATGTTCTTTTTAAAATAGTCTGATCCTAAATACCTACCGAGTCACACTTCTGTCTTCTGTCACAGAATACCCAAAGGATAAGCAGCTCGCAAGCCGCCCAGCCGCTCGCTACCCCCGTGGTGTCGGTGACCACCCCCAGCCTGCCCCCGCAGGGCGTCGTCTACTCCGCCATGCCCACGGCCTACAACCCGGGTGAGTCTCCGCTGAACGGCCCAGGCTGAGGACCATGATGGCAGGCGGGGGGGCCAGAGCCATGGCATGAGGCCAACCCAGGTTCCATCTCCAGCACCCATGGAGTGCCCTGAGCCCCACCATGAGTGATTCCTGAGTGCAGAGCCAGGAGTGACCCCTGAGCATTGTGGGTGTAGCTCCCCAAAAACACAAATAAGCCCCTAGTGTATGTGAGCCCGCATGCAGTCGCCTGCAGGGCGTCCTGGGCACCTGGTGGAGCCCGGGCCTTGCACAGGCCTCCAGGTGCCATCCCCCATGCCCCATAGGGGCCCCAGGCACCATGGGGTATGGCCCAGACAGTGTTGGTTCCCCAGAGAGACAGACACACGCAGACCGCTCTTGGCGCCCAAGAAAGAGGCAGGTTAGGAGTCTGCCACCTCTGGCCCGGCTGGCGCGACCCCACGTGTGAACAGCGCTCGTGCTGACCAGGGCCGAGACACTCTCGCCTGCCGGGAAGGGGCCTGGGACGGGCTGTCCGCAGAGGGACCCTCCCGTGAAGTCCTGTTAGTTCTGTTCGAAGTCTAGAAAGCCACCCTGTCTGGGATGAAGGGTGATGCAGCCCCGTCCCGGAAACCAGCCTTGAGGGAAGCACGTGGCTTCTCCACGGAGACACTTCTGAGTCGCGTCCTTGCCTTGCAGACTACTCGCTGTCCAGTGCTGAGCTCTCCGCCCTGCAGGGCTTCAGCCCCACGGGCCCACTGTCTCTGGGGCAGGTCTCCGCCTGGCAGGGGCACCACCTCGGGCAGGCGGCCCTCAGCTCGCTCGTGTGAGTACCCGCGTGCTCACCTGCCTCTGCTCCTTGGGAGGGTGCTGTGTAAACCAAAAAAGGGGGCACAGGGCATGGGCGCTCGCTCTCTCTCCCACCGCCTGCATTCGGTAGTCTCGAGCCGCTTCCCCCACCCCAGGCAGGACGATGGCGACGAGGAGGCAAAGGAAGGAACAGGAGCCAGGGTGGTTGGTCTTTGTTGCAATTGATTCCATTCCCATCTCCATTCTCCTCTGATTCTCCTGCTTCTTCCTCCCCCATTCTCCTTCATTCTCCTCCTCTGGATCTGGATCTCGATCCAGCTTCTCCAGATCTGGCTCTGGACCCCCAGCCCACTCTTACAGCCTAGTTAAATCCCCCAGCATGAAGGGTTGGGGCTTATACATAGGTGTGGTCACAATTCTTTCCCTCAGGGGATGCTGCTTCTAGGACAGATTCTCATACAGCAAGATGATCCGCCTAAGGGCAAAATTCCATGGGTGTGTTTCTCCTCTCCTTGTCCAAACTAACATATAAGCATTCATAATATTAATCATTTTGTATGGACTTAGTAAGAGATACATTAAGCCTTATAGAATTGCTCTCCTGGGGCCATCTTGATCTCAGACTACAGTGCTCAGGCCAGATTAGTCTTTCCTATCCCTAGCAGGGTCCTAGTCTTGTCATTGTCTTTGGATCACAACAGCATTTGTCCATGATCAAGCTCTTAACTTATAGTTAAGAATCGTGGCACTTTGGCCTGGCCCATATCGATGCCAGGGTAGCTCACAGCTTGCCCTGGGACCCTGCTTTTGGGGTGCTAGGAACTAAGGGCAGCTGAGGCTTAAGTCAAGAATGCCCGCGAATGAATAATATTCAAAGCCAATTAAATCCCAAGTTATAAAGCATAATATTAACTGTCTTCCTTTGTCCATACAGAAAGGACATTGCTTTAAAGTAACTATTCAAAAGACAGAGGAGAAAGGCAATATTTCACTCATACATATAAAATCATAGATTTCTGAGGAATCTGACCTTACAAGTTAACAGAGTCTGATTAGGGGGAAAAGGTGACAGACCGGTTGGGGAAGAGAGCATGGAGAGGAGCCTACAGATAAACGCAGTGGAATGGAAGTGCCTCAGGAGCACTGTGATAAACCTAAGCTTCCTGTGGCAAGGGAAACAGGACATACCTGTGTTGTCTTACAGTGTTTAGAAATTATTACCAGATAAACCTAAACTCTTTGTGGCAGGGAGAAAGGACAAACCAATGATATCCTACAGGTGCTGTGCCCGGTTCAGCCGGCAGCGCCAGCGTGCCTTCCTAGAAGGGATTCGAGGAGCAGGGCTGCTCTCTGGGGATGGCCTGGCAGGGAAAGCTGCCTCTGGGTCACTGAGGCCGCCTCACGGTCCCAGACACAGGGTGGGGCAGAGGGGGGGAGGGCTGCAGGGCTGGTGAGTGTCTGCGGGTGGGCCGGAGCCCACAGGATAGAGGAGCCCTGAGGCTAGAGGCAGTGCCCCACCCCCCACCCTAGCCAGAGCCTCTGAGACCCTCCACATCAGCCCCTGCTCTCCAGACAGGACGGCCACGGTGGGGGACCCCAGCCCTGGCCTCCATGTGCCTTAGTGCCTGCTGGGTCAGCCCACGGTAAGGAAGACCCAGAACAGACCCTCCCCCTACTTGACCCCTTACCTCTTCCTCCCCAGGCTCGGGGACCCCTGAGCCAGTGTCCCCAGTGCTTCTCTCAGAAGTCCCCTCGCCAAGCCCTGGTCCTCCTGTGCACCGTTACCGGTCACCTCGTAAACTGGCATGGGAAAGGGTGTGAGGGGGGCAGTGCCGGGCAGGCCACTCTCCCCACCTTCTCCCTTCCCTGCCCGCAGCGCCGGCAGCCAGGTCCCTCAGGGCTCGAGTCTGTCCATCAACACCAACCCCAACATCAGCATCAAGTCGGAGCCCATCTCCCCGCCGCGGGACCGCATGACGCCGTCGGGCTTCCAGCCGCAGCCGCCGCCACGGCAGGAGATGGGCCGCTCCCCTGTGGACAGTCTCAGCAGCTCCAGCAGCTCCTACGATGGCAGTGACCGGGAGGACCCACGGGGCGACTTCCACTCGCCCATTGCACTGGGCAGACCCCCGAACGCTGAGGGCAGGGAGAGCCCATCAGTGAAGCGCATGCGGATGGACGCGTGGGTGACCTAAGCGGCCGCCTGGCCCCGCTGGACAGTCCTACCTATCTAACCGGCCACGCAGGACGCAAGTGGACTATTTATATGTACATACATATATGGCCCTTCACGTATGTATGTATGTAGGTGTGCGTGTGTGTGTGTGTGAGGGGAGGGTGCATACGCAGGGTCACGCACTTACCTGCGAGTTCCTCCTGGCCACCCGAGTCCAGTGTGGCGGCTGCCGGGCTGCCCTGTGCGACGCCCACACTGGCCCACGGCAGCCCCAGGCCCCTGCTCTTCTCAGCTATAACGTGGTGACTAGTGACTTGAGAAAAACGCTTTGTAGAACAGAGCAGTAGAAAAGCAGGACCCAAGAAAGCAATACTGTACATAAAACGTCATTTCTATTAGTGCCCGACCTGGCCTGGGTCTCTATTGCAATGGGGTGCATGGGAAAGGGCTGTTGATATTAAAAACAAGAAAAAAATTACAAACCTTCCCCACATAACTGTTTTGCACGTGCAAAAAATGTATTGGGTCAAGAAGTGATCTTTAGCTAATAAAAGAATAGGAAACACGCATGAGATATTCTGAAATACTAGCCTAGAAATATAGAGCATTAACAGATAAATTAATATATTAAGTTATAATTGGAATATGGCAGAAGTTCCTTTTTACTTTTTTGTCCTCCAAGGGGGTATGACTTTAGCTCATATATTTTCTATGAAAGAAACACCCTTATGAATTGATGACTATATAAAATTATATTCACTACTTTTGAACACAGTCTGCTCTGAATTATTTATATAAGCCAAAGCTGTAACTTTTTTTTAGAGAATAGCTTTATCTTGTTTTAACTTTTTAGTTTTATTTTAAGAGGGGGAAAAAAATATCTTGCAAGCAGAACTTTGGAAAAAAAAAGCCATGAACACTCTATATGTAAATTAAAAGTGGAGCCAAACTCTGTGTATATAGCATCTTAAATATATTCTCACCTTTGATGTCAGTACCTATGTATTGTATGGTCACCAGATTAAAAAGTCTATTTTTGTGGATTGCCGCCAGCTGCGGGGAGGGACTATGTCCTTAAGAGTCAGTTGTCACTGTTTGATATTTGCTATTTTGTTACTATGCTATCCTTGGATTGGGATCCTGGGCGGGTTTCCGCAGAGGCTGTGGCCGGGGGCTCTCCCTGGCACCCGAGTCTCGGTGCTGGCGGCAGTGCTGAAGGTTTTATACGTGTACATACGCGGCAAGGTGGCAGAGACTGGTGTCCGGTTCGTCCTGCACAAGTACAGGGCCTGTCATCATGGGTTTTATTCAGGCATTACTGAAGTCCTGCCCTGTGCGAGGCCAGACAAGGTTTGCTGAGGGGCAGAGAGGCGGCTCCCGCCCCTGCCCGCACACACCGGCCCCGCCACGTGGGCAGAGCCAGAACACCCCTTTCCCGGGCTGTGCCATGAGCCGGATCCGTGCCCGGGAGGGCTGGGCCCCTGCTGCTGCTTTTCGCCCCCTCCCGGGAATGCGCAGGCGCCGCCACCTCCCGGCCGCCCCCGCGGCGCTCCTGGCAGCTCCAGCCCCGGTCGGCGTCGGCGCGTTGGGGCCAGGCCGTCCGGCGCTTTGGTGGGAAGGGTCCTCAGACCGGCCTCACTTTCCTAGGACTTCCAGGCCCGGCCCCGCCCGGGTTCCCGAGCTGATCCTTACCACTTTGTAAACCGTTCCTCGCGTTGAAAGTGTTGAGTGATTCTTTCATCCCTCTGCATGCTCCCGAGCTTCTGCACACCGGGGAGAGGAGTTGCCACATTCACATTTACTGTCTATTTTCTTGTGTGCCTTACGAGATGGCTTTCTGACTGTATCTCAATAGTCTTCTTTCTATGCAGGTTTATAATCAGCACTACTGTTTTCTAAACTAATCCTACACGAGGCTCGGAGTTTGTATCTCAATGACTGACCAAGCACCCACGTGTTCCGCTTTCTGGAACAGACTGTTAGCCCTCCCACAGGCCCAGAACACGTGTGCGCGCGCCCCCGGAGGGCAGCCCCCTCGCACCCCCCCTCACCGCCGTGTTTGTACCATCACAGCACCGTGCATCTGCTCAGACAGGTATTTCATCACTAAGAGCTTCGCGTGGCGCCGGCCCCAGCTCAGGCCGCCGGCGCCTACTGCCAGCCAGTCACTGTCTCTCCCACCCAAACTCCATCTTTCTGAGCCCTAACAACATCCATTGTGTCCAAAACGAAATCAGGGGTTTGTTCTAGACGAACAATATCTGTTTCACCATTTCCTTTAACTGTAAGGACAGATTTAAAAAAGAAAAAAAGAGCATGAACCTTTTCTGTATTAACCATCACGCGCACAAGAAATACATAGTAAATAAGGAACCAGAAACTCCTGGCGTTGGGTCGTAAGAAGCTAGATGATTAGAATGTGAAAAAGATTTTGACAAATGTAAAGCTTTTATTTCTCTGTAGAAACTTTTCTTCATGTGGCTGTGCAAGAAGGCGCACTCCTTTGCTCTATTGAAAATGGCTTTTTTAACAGAGATTTATGTATTTGGTGAATGTTTGTAGTCAGCAGTTCACAGGAGACGCTGTATGCAGTCGGATCATGTGAAACCGTTTGGCGGCACAAGCTGGACTTTGTTGCCATCCTTGAGATGAAGCTTTTAAGAAAAAGTGATCTCAAATTTTCCCTGAATGTGTTGTTTTTCTTCATTATACAATAAATATTATAGTGAACTTTTTATCCAATGGTTAAGAAAACTGCTAGAGGTCGTTGTGAACTCTTTGTACCTGCACTCACTACAGTAAAGGCGGACTGGCTTTTCCTGTGCACTCGGACTCTGTCATCTTTGCACCCGGGGCCTGGGCCCTTGAGCCAGCAGTGGGGCGCCGTGGGCAGCAGCTGGGTGGTGTGGGCAGCGGTGTGGGCAGTGGTGTGGAAGGATGGATTCAAGCTCTTCAGTCCAGAATAACTTCTCACTCGATTGCACACAGCACCCAAGGGTTAACTTCCGGGCCTTGGCTCTGTCCCTCTTTTAAAGACGGGAAGGCACTGGCTCTGCATGCAGTTACCAGGCTTCACATAATCCCCTAAGCACCACTAGGTGTGACCCCAAAATGCGGTTCAGTGGGCATTTGAACTCTGAGGGCACAGAGAAGAGGCGAGAGACCCCCTGGAGGGGTTCTGTCTGCAGACCTGCCACTGGGGCAGAGCAGAGCAGCTCCTGGGCCTGCTCCCAGCTGCTCGACTCCTGCTTCACCCGAGAGGGAGACGCCTGTGTGCTTCCGTGCAGGTCACTGGAAGCGCGCGGTGCTAGGACCGTCTTCACAGCTGTGGCTGTTAGAATCCACGCGCCTGATTTCCCAGCCGACACGTGCTGTCCCTTGACACCCGAGTTCTCCAAGCTCTCCGGGGGCTGCTCACAAGTAGTGCTCAGGAGATCCAGGGGCTGGATGGCCCAAGGCTTGAAATGGGGGCTGGGGCGGTGCTCTGCAGGCCTGCACTCCAGCCCCGAGTTTCTAGTCTTCGGGCCACATCCAGGGGTTCTGTGCAGTGCTGGGGTGGAACCTGAGTCCGGGTCAGCCAGAGGCAATGCCTCCCCCCCACCCCACCCCACGGCACTCGGGTCTACGCTGCTTTCCTAGTTGGCCTGTCCAGTGCAGCTGTGGAGACGGAAAGGAAAAGGGCAAAGTCTCTACCCAGCTCCCCATCACACTAAAAGGGCCGAGGGAGGCCGTGGGAGGGACGTGTGAGTGCTCTGGTCTCGGGGTGACCCCCATGACCACCCCACACACTAGTCCCATGCACGTCTCCCAAAACTCTAGCAGCATGAGCGCACGAACCCCTCTGCTAACCATATACCTGCCGCTGCTTCCCTCAGCACCACCACTGGTAGGTGGGTTTGCACGTGACTGAGCCAGGAGCCAGCCCGGGCCCCTCCCCCCGGGTTCTGGTGGTCCTGCTGCTTCCCACGAGTGGAGGGGGTTTGCATTTGGCACAAGAAGCTGGGAAACATTTCCACCTGCCTGCACCTTTTTTTTTTTTCTTAACATTTTTGGGGGTTACACCTGGCAGTAGTGCTCAGGGCTTAGTCCTGGCTCTGCACTCCAGGATCACTCCTGGCGGGTTTAGGGGACCATATGGCTTTAGGGGGTGCTGGGGATCGAACCTGCATCAGATGCGTGAAGGCCAGTGCCCCTCCCTGCTGTCCTGTCTCTCCAGGCCCCCTCGTCATTGGACTTTTACTCCCAAGAAGGGAATCACTTCTCAGTCGCTAATTCTGCATGACAGACATCTCAAGGGCTGTAGCTAAGGGCCCTCATCACTCTGTTCGTCCAGGAGCCCCTGCAGGAATGGCCCCCCAGGCCCCCCAGCTTCATTGGGAAAGTCCCTCCCACTCTTTTGGAGGGGTTGGTTTTTGTCAAACCATTTCCTTTATTTCTAACAAAATTTCCCCCACTCACTTTCCCTGCCCCGGGGGCATTTCATTTTCTTTGGGGGCAAGAGTGACAGGAAAGGGGGTAAGACACCCACCGAGCATGTGGCCGACACCAGTCCAATCCCCAGCACCACAGATGATCCCCCAAACTCCTCCACGAATGATCCCTGAGCAGAGCCAGAGTGAGCACTGACCACCAGAAGCAAGGGGAAATGGCCAGACAGACATGAACTAAGAACAAAATACAGCAGACCCGCTCCAGACAGGGTCACTGTCACTGTCATCCCGTTGCTTATCGATTTGTTCGAGTGGGCACCAGTAACGCCTCTCATTGTGAGACTTATTGTTACTGTTTGGCGTATCCAATAGGCCACGGGTAGCTTGCCAGGCTCTGCCATGCGGGCGTGATACTCTCGGTAGCTTGCCGGGCTCTCCGAGAGGGACGGAGGAATCGAAAATGGGTTGGCTGAGTGAAAGGCGAACATCCTACCGCTGTGCTATCGCTCCAGCCCCCCGACGGAGTATTTTCAAAAAAAAAATTTAAAAACCTGGGGTCAGAGCAATAGCACCGCAGGGAAGGTGTTTGCCTTGCACGCAGCCAACCTGACTTCAATCCCTGGCATCCCACAGGGTCCCCTAAGCACTGCCAGAAGTGATCCCTGAGCACAAAGCCAGGAGTAAGCCCTGAGCGCCACTGCGTGTGACATAAAAACAAAAACTAAATAATAAACTCCCGGGGATCAGAACAGAGGACCACAAGCCTCTTGGAGAGAATGCGTAATGGATCTAAGGGACCCCCGCTAGGTTAGATAGGCAGATCCCCTGCAGCCACGTCAGTTGGAAAGAAATGTGCTGGCCGGAGAGACCCAGAGTTCTGAAGGGAAAGGATCGTGATCGTCACACGGAGACTGCCCCACCCCGCGGGATCCATCCTCGCTGGGAGCGGCGGGACGAGGCAGCAGCTCCCCAAGGCACCAGACTGGCCTTGCAAGGAAGACCAGTGTCTGGAGAAACGAAGAGTGGAGCAGAGGCTGCATTCTTCTGCCCGTGCCCGCAAGCCTGGTGTGGGCCCTGGCATCACACAGGGTCTCTGAGCCCCAGTGGGGTGTGGCCTCTGTGCCCAGGGACAAGCAGTGTCTCAGGGAGGTGGGCCGGACGGCCCGGAGGACAGGGTCAGCTGACGGGGGGAGGCCAGTGCACAGAGAACCAGGGTTCAGTGAAGCACGAGCTTTGTATACAAGAATGAGATCTGGGCTCGAGCCTCAGCACAGCAGAGACAGAGAGACACAGACACAGAGAGCCAGAGAGAACAGAGGGAGTGAGAGACAGAGATAGAAAGAGGGAGACAGAGCAGAGGAGGGAAGGAGAGAAAGAGGAGAGAGGAGGAGCAAGGCGGGCGGGGACGGGGACCCCCAGCCCTGCTCCCCTGGTCCTCAGCATCACCAGGTAACGCCCCACACCACCACCCCCACCTCGGCACCTCGTGGAGATGCCCCTTCTCTCAGGCAGGGGCTCATTTCAGAAGGGACTGAAACGAGACAGGAGACATCAGAGCTGGCCAGAGCCGCTCAGCCCCCACTGGGTGCTCCCGGCCAAAGGCAACAGGCGCAGAAAGCTGGTGTTTCTGTATGACAAAGGGTGTGTGGAAAGGAGAGGGCTGCTGTGGGGAGAGGCTGCGCGGAGCCCCCCACTAAGGGGTGAGGGGCTGAGGCGCCAGAATCACGCCACCGAGCACGGCTGGCTAGGCTCCGTGATGCTCTGCTTCTTTCTGCCTGGAGGAGCCCAGCAGGGAATGTCTCAAACATACATGTCCCCTCTCTCTCCCCTCACATCTTTCTGAAGGAGTTTTGTTCAAGAAAAATGATCTTGCTTCACTAAAAAGGTAAAAATAAAGGGGAGGAGGGTCAGGGCAATAGTTCAGGGAGAGGGCACTTGCCTTGCACGCAGCTGGCTCAGGGCTGATCCCTGCATCCCATAGGGTGCCCGAGCCCTGCCAGGAGTGAGCCCGGAACATTGACTGCATGAAACCCTGTCATTGTAAATCACGGTGCCTAAAATAAAATAAAACCAGAATGAGGCTCCTCGGTTCCTGAACGCCCGTGATCCCGGAGGCCCACTAACTACTTTCGGCACCCAGTGGCTTCTTGCAGAAATGCCTCTAGACTGTGAACTAAGCTATAGCCCCATGCTGCCCCGGGAGGGGAAAGGTTTTTCTCTCTCGGCCTTTCCTTTCCCCGGCGCCGTGGCAACCACCATCTTATCAGGCCAACTAAACAGAGGTACGAGCTTGCAATGATGCAACTTCTGGCAGAAATTTCTCTGGACTTAATTCTAAAATACCAGAAATGCCAAACTGCGTGGCCGCTGTTGTGGCCGCATGACCTCATATGCTCTTCATTCTCAGCAATGGAAAACTAATTATTAAATGATGCCTTTTCAGCAGGTATGATTGTTGGGGGGAAATTCCAAATAATAATAGTGAGTTTTCTGTTTAAATATTGAATGTAATCAAAGTAAAGAGAAAGTAAAGTGAAAATAATCAGCCACACAAGCAGCGGGGGAGGGGGCGGGCGGGGGAGAGGTATACTGGGGTTCTTAGTGGTGGAACATGTGCAGTGGTGAAGGGATGGGTATTTGATCATATTATGACTAGGACTTATGCCTGAAAGCTTTGTAACTTTTCACATGGTGATTCAATAAAAAAAATTTTAAAACTTAGAAAATTAAAAAAAAAACAGAATGAATTAGGGAGGAGATCTGGAGAGAAGTCTCTCCACAAGGGCCGGTGGGGCGGTGCCTAGCAGAGACTGAAGGAAAGGGCCAAGGAGATTCCAGTCAGACCCTGTGAGTGCGGGCCTCACCTACAGCCTACACCTCACCTACACCTCATCTACAGCCAGTACCCGAAGTAGCTTTGGGGGCCGGAGGGACAGGACAGCAGGGAGGGTATCTGCCTTTCACATGGCCAACCTGGGTTCAATCCCCGGCACTCCATGGGGTCCCTGAGCACCATCGGGAGTGATTCCTGAAGTGCAGAGCCAGGAGTCAGCCCTGAGCATCACCGGGTGTGACCCAAAAGCCAGAAACAGTATTAAGAGAAAGCAGCATTGAGACGGTGGGAAGATGGGGGGAGGTAAGCAGAAGGGGCCCACACAGGACACAGACACCCACCCGGCCCCTCCCGGCACGCCAGGCCCAAACCCCGCACCCCCACGCCTGTCTAGGATTCAGAGGCTCCCATCCCAAGGGGGCAGAAGAGTGCGCTCAGATTCCACATCACTCCAGAGTAAATGCCCGCCAGGCTGGCAGACGGGCCCGGCTCACACAGCTGAGCTGTCTGTAGACGCAGCACAGACAGTCGGCCAGGGCGCGCATCTCTCCCCTCACCTAACACCGGACCTGGCTTGTCTGCGCCCCCGTAAAAACCCAAAGGCAAACGCCCTATGCATTACAATCCCACCACAAGTGTATTACCTACATGTGCATGTGAGGTTCTACACGCGTGTCAGGATATATAAATCTGTGTATCTATGTGTGTGAGGTCCTCACATATAGATCCTCACATGTGTAGATCCTCACACGTGTAGATTTCACATGTGTATATTCACACACGTAGATATTCACACACATGTAGATACCCACACATGTAGTTCCACAAATGTGTAGATCCTCACACACATGTAGATCCTCACATTTGTAGTACCTCACACATGCATGCAGATTCTCACACACGTGTAGATATATACATGTGTAGATCCTCACAAATATGTAGACCCTCACATTCACATGTAGGTACACACAGGTAGAACCCCACACACATGTAGATCCTCATATACATGCACATGGCACATGTAGGTAAATATACACACGTCCTCACACATATAGGTCCTCACACATGTGTAGATTCTCACATTTAGATATTCACAATGTATAGATCCCCACATGTGTAGATCCACAAATGTATAGATCCACAAGTATGTAGATCCTCACAAGCATGCATGTGTAGGTACATACACACGTGTAGATTCTCACATGTAGATTCTCAGATGTATAGATCCTGACATATGTAGAACCTCACATGCACGTGTAGGTAATACATGTTTACACACACACACCATTGGTTCTTGACTACCAGAAGCAAAGGACAGGGAACAGCACCCTAGGGAGAGACCACAAGGCACAAATTTCCATGATAAACTGAGGCGCGATGGGGCATGGAACTCCAGCTAGGAGATGTACTTCGTCTTTAAGTTTTCGATTTCTCTGCGTCAAGGGGGTGATGACACTGTCCCAAGCTTCTGGCTCAGCAGATGCGATGCCTACTGTCGAGTCCTGGACCTTCACAGATCCCTTGCAGAGTTGAGAACCCTGCGGGGAATGACCCAAGGGAAGCGAAGGGGCGAATCCCAGAAACCCAGCAGCCGGACACACACCGACAGTACGTGAGTAAACCAGTCACCAGCAAGGGGACGGACTCGGTCCCCGGACTCGGTCCCCGGAGATCTGTCAGAGGAGAGACGCTGAGGAGGGGCGGCTCCATTAGTCAATTTTATGCAACATTAAATTGTTGCTCTTTTGGGGCCACCCCAGCAGTGCTCCGGGTTTGCTCCTGGCGGGGCTTGGGGGATCCTTTAGGGTGCCGGGGACCAGGTGGGCCGTGTGCAAGGGCAGCGCCCGCCAGTGTCCTAGCTCCAGCCTGGAAAGCAGACAGGACAGTCCCCCTTGGCTGCCCCCAGACGCCTGCAGCCAAGCTACAGCGGGAGGCGAGTCTCCTGACAAGACCATCGGAAACGCCGAGCAGGGCACTGGCCAGCGGACCCCAGCAACGGTGAGAAGGTCACCAGCGCTGGGCAGCAGGAGCAGGACAGAGCAGGGCGGGCGCTGGCCGGGCTCCGTCCCGGGCACCCCACAGGGCCGCAGGGTCCAGCCAGGAGTCTGGCCTCAAAACCAGGTAATAGAGCCAGGCCCGACGGCACAGAGTTCAAGGGGCTGCAGGGGAGGAGGCTGACCCTGGTCTGGTCCCCAACACCACAGGTGGCCCCTGGCACCAGGGGGAACCCTAGAAAACCACCCCGCAACTTTAAAGGATCATGCGTGGAGTGGGGTGTCCACATCCCTGCTGGATACACCGCAGACACCCAATGAGTCATTCAGGACAGAAGCACGTGGCTGAGGACGTTCTGGAGCAGGCAGGGCCAACCCCGCGAACACCTGCAAACACGGGGTTCTTTCATGTGGACTCAGGAAGCACAGAGTGAGCACTGCCCTGCGGGGAGCTGGCCCCAGGGTGAGCCGAGTGAGAGCAGGCAGTGGTGCCACACGCTGTGCTACAGGCCAGCCGACCAAGAGCAAAGCCAACCAATGGGGGCCCGTCTCCCGGCAGCTGAAGGCCCCGGCCCAGGCGGAGAGGGGGTGTTCACAGCTCACAGCTCACGAGGGGCTGGGTGGGGCCTGCCGAGTGACCCTGAGACCCCTGCCCGCCCTCCCGCCCCCAGCCTGCTGTCCCCTATGCAGGGGCACCCGGCGTCGCTGCATCTCCCCAGTCAGGCCACCATGAGCACAAAGAGGGGCTCCCCACTGAGTCCAGGCACCGAGCAGGCCGCACCCCCCTGCCCGGTGCCTGTCAGCCTGAACTCTCCGAGCAGAAGGGAAGACGCGGGCGTCCTTCATAGAAAAAACTTTATTCATACAGGGAACAACAAAGGGACCCCACCCTGGGACCCAGGGCCACAGCGGCCTCCAGAACGCACAGGACATGCAGGCAGTGAAGCTTCCCCATGGGCTCTGGGGGACCACCACCTGCACCCCCAAACCTCAGCCACCTCTGGCCGGGGAAAGCAGGGGCTCCTCCACCCCCACTGCCTCCCGCAGACGGGCCAGACCCGGTCACCCGACAGCTTCCGTCACGGGCCACGCCACATGAGGGTCAGTCAACCCCACGGCAGGACCAGGGTCCACGCCAGCCTGGGGCCCTCCGTCCTGGGGGCTCCCCACCACAGCCCACTCAAGGCCCTCACAGCCAACTTGCTGTCCAGGCCCCGAGACACGCATCTGGGGTCCAGGGCTCTGTACTGGCACGAGACGCAGCTGCTCCGGGACACGCAATCCTCAGACAGGGGGAGGAGGAGACGCAGCAGCCCGAGGAGGGGCCAGCCGGCTGCCCTCCAGCCACTGCTACTTCTCTGGCCAAGGGGTCGGGCCGGGCCCCGCAGTCCGTGCCCCGGAGCCCGTGTGGGCCGCCGACGTGCCGTTCCAGCTCCCGGGGGCCTCGCCGGCCGCCTGGATTTTAAAATACACCAAATAAAACAGGGGCAGGACGACACCGACGAGGAGCAGCAGCAGGACCGCCTTCCACCAGCGGATGCCCCCGTGGGCGCTGGGCGTGGGCCCCCGGGCGGGAGCGGGCAGCAGCGGGCAGCCGGTGGGGTCCAGGACCATCTCGGCCTGTGCCGCGCGCTCGATGCTCTGGTCGATGTCCCTGAAGAAGCGCGTCAGGGGGCTGGGGGCCCCGGGCACCCCCGCCGCCGGCTCGGGGGCGTCCTCGAAGGTCACTCTGGTCTCCGAGGCCGGGCTGGGGATGGGGCTGAGCCCGTGGCAGGCCTCGGTGAGGACGCCGTGGCTGTGCACGGGGATCCTGACGCACCGCAGGCCGTGCAGGTCCTGCTCCCGCACCAGACTGTTGACCTTCTTAAGGTCGGCCACCTGGGGAAGCCACGAGAGGGTGAGCGCGCACGCGGACAAGGGGCGCCGGGAGCCCACCCAAGCTCCCTGCCGGCTGCGGGGGAGCCCACACGGCTGCAGCCGCGCCGTCTTCCCCCACACACCGGCCAAATCCAGGTCCAGCACCTGGTTTCGAGCGCCACCAAGCGCCCGTGGTCTTCAGGTCGCACGGCCCTTTTTCACTTTGTTATTCATTTATTTATTGGAGGGGGCCACTGCCAGGGGTCCTCAGGGTCTACCCCTGGCTGGGCGTGGGGGACCATGTTGGGTGCCAGGGGTCAAACCCAGGTCGGCCCCCTGCAGAACAAATGCCCTCCATGCTGTGCCTTCACTCTGGCCCCACACACTTGGCTTTGAAATAAAAGCCACCAAGGCTCCTTCAGGAGAAGGGCCGTAAGGAAAGGAGTCGGGCTGGAGACTCGCCCCTGAACGAGGGTCGTCTCCAACCCCCTCCCCCCGACTGGGAGAGTCTCAGGACGGTGGGGTGGGGGGAAGAAAGGGACACAGGCAAGTTTAATCCGATTGTTCTATGGGGATCAAACCTGCCGCTTTAAAAAGGGGAGGGGCCGGGGAAACGGGGGTGGGGGGTGTTAGGGTGCTTCCATGCTAGGGCAGCGCAAGACCCCAGTCTGCCCGGCACCCCCAGGGACAGCCCTCCCCCATAATAAGAGTGCACTGAAAGGGGGCCATGAGTCAAGCACCGTGGCACACGGCCACCTCTCCCCGTCTCACTCAGAAACGCACAGAAGGGGCCCGAGACAGCGGGAGGGCGTCTGCCGCACCTGTGGCCAACCCAGGGTCGCTCCTCGGCACCCCATATGGCCCCGGGCCCCAGTAGGGTGATCCCTGAGTGTCACTGGGTGTGGCCCCCCAGCAAAACTGAACTAGCAGAGGTTCAGAGCTCCAAGCTCCGGGGTACTGGCAGTTGTTTTGATGGGGGGTTAAAATCTACACCCCAAAACCGAAGTCGAGACAGTCACCTGACAGGCACACAGTGACTCCAGCAAGCCCACAGGGGCCACGGGTGTCCAGGTGAGAGAGCCCGGACATGCCTCAGTCCCCTGCTGGGCCACCCTGCAAGGAGCAGGGTGATGGGGAGCTGCTCTGGGCGCCCGTTTCCCAGGGAGGCACCTCAGCACCCCATGGGACCAACCTTGGATCTCTGGGCTAAGAGACCGTTCAAGAACTTTTTCTTTGGGGGGCGGGGGGGAGGTCGTCACACCTGGTGATGCTCAGGGCTGACTCCTGGCTCTGTGCTCAGGGATCACTCCTGGTGGGTGCACTCTGGGGGCCCTAAGGGGTGTTGGGGATTGAACTCGGATTGGCCGCATACGAGGCAGGTACCCTCCCCGTGATGGGTAGAGATCATAGGAGGTCACAGAAAGGGTAGGACAGTGTGAGGGTGTGGGCAGACTCCTAATACAGGCAGCATTCCAGAAACACTTCCTGACTTACTTTGCTCGGTTAACCACTCTGCAGGCTAGAAACACAACCAGAGAGAAGGTGTTACACAGGGCCAGGGCCAGGAAGCTGCGCCATGCAGACCTCAGCCCCATGCACGTGAGCCCGGCCAGCAGCACTCAGAAAAGGGAGCGCCACACCCCCCCCCCCCCCGCCAACGCACAGCCAGGAACCACTCAGAGAACCCGCCTGCCTCCCTCCCTCCGGGTCCTTTGAATCTTACATCAAACATGCTCTTTTCTAGTTTTAATATTGATCTTTTTACAGTTTACTGCAGGGGGAGGCATGGAGGGAGTTCTCAGGTATCCACGCAGTGCAGGGGGTCTCTGCCAGCATGCACCCGGCCCTCGCGTGCACCCGGCCCTTTGGCCTACAGCCTCCCTGGCCCTTGGTTCTCTGGTGCTGCCGTTCTGGGGACAGAACCCTGGTCTCCGCATGCAAGGAGAAGGTGCTCCCCACGGAGCTACCGGAGCTACGTGCCTGTGGCCACACATGCGCAGCGTTGCAGAAACACAGTTTAGAGGGGGGAGGAGAGAGGAGGTCCGTGCAATGCCCCCCACCCCGCACCCACACCCTGGGTTCGAGCCCTCAGACAGCGCCGGCACCCACTCCTCCATCTCTCGAGTTTGAGCCACACGGCGGTGCTCCGGGAGCTGACCCTGGGTCAGCACGCTCCCCGCGTCCTCTGCTCCCGGGGCTCAGGCCCCAGCCGCCTGCGTCTGCGCTCCCAGGGTCTTACTTGGCATCCATACTGGAGGGCGAGCTTGTAGAGGCTGTCCTCCTGTGCCACTGGCCGCTGCATCAGCACCATGTCCCCCGCGCCTGCCTGCCCCACGGAGGGGGCAGCCTTCTTCCGGTGCTCCTTGCCCCGGGGGCGCAGGGCCTGACCGCCGGTGGCCGCCACCGGCTCTTCTTCCTCCGAGGAGCCCTCCGAGCCTGCACCTCCACCCTCAAACACGTACACATGGCTGGTCCGAGTCCGACACACAGCAGCTGGGCCCTGGAAGGTCGTGCTTGGCCCCTCCTTCTGCCTCATTCTCCGGACTGAAAACCAAACCCCAGGGTTAATGCCAGAGGCTTGACACGGATCTCCTCCTGCACCCAGGCAAGTGTGCGCCTCCCCGTCCTGGCCGCCTGCACCCAGACAAGTGTGGGCGCCCCGAACCCAGACAGTGTAGGTCCCCCGTCCAGGGAAATGCAGAGCAGACAGGAGTGGGGCTCACGGGTGTGCGCGGGAGCGACGGGCAGAGACAAACCCCCAACCCTGCGTTTGGCAGGAAGGACGCCAAGGGCTCCGGGATGCGGCGTGTGAGGACGAAGGTCACGGCCAAGGTCGGGCCGCCCGGGGTCACAGCCCCCGCGGGGAGGTTCAGGTTTCGGAGTCATGCCCCGAGCCCCCGATTATGCAGCGGGTTCCGCACAGCTGGAGGAAAGTGCCAGAAGGGGCTGCCCGGGGCGCGGGGCGACAGGTCGGGCCCGGTCCCCACCCCTGCACGGGAGCCCCAGCCTCAGTTTCCCCGGGAGCGCCGGCCTCGGTTTCCCTCGGGGCCTTTGCGAGGCTGAGGTCATCTCACAATACAAGAAACAAGAAACAAGCGCTGTCCAGCACCAAAAAGGTCGGAGGTGCCGACCCCGAGCTCAGGCCGGCGGCGCTCCAACAGTCCACCGGGCACGACCTCCGACCTCCGACCTCGGCTCGCCCGTGACAGCAGCAGGAAAGTCCCCTAAAGCACAGGAAAGTAACCCGACAGCACGGCCACGCGCGGCGCCCCGAAGCCCGGCGCGAAGCCCCCCACCGCGAACCTCGGGGACCCCCAGAACAGCCCAGGTTACCTCCGCGCCCAGGCTCCGGCCACAGCGCCGACGCGCCAGCCCTCTGGCTGCGACTATCAGCTGATTGGCTGTGGGTATCAGCTGGCCGGAGGGCGGGCGGCAGGACGGCCAATGGGAGCGGTAGTGGGCGGGCCTGGACGGGATCTAGCAGAGGTGAGTGGAGAACGAGGCCGGGGCTGGAGGCGGGGCCAGGGTTGCGGGCGCGGCCATTCTGGGAGGGGCGTGGTCTGGCGGGCCCGAGGCGGGGCGGGGCCCGGGCGCGGGGCGGGGCCTAGGCGGGGCCTGCCCCAGCCCGTGGACCCGCTCCTCGTTCCGCCGGATGCAGTTTCGGCAGATCAGGTCCCCGGACGGCTCCGCCCCTCCCCGAGCTCCCCGTGCCTAGGCTCAGCCCCACCTTGATCACCTGGGCAAGAAGCCTCGGACCGCGCCTCGTGAGTCAGTGATGTGTATCGAGGCAAGATGCTCATCCCCCCCACCTTATATGGCCTGTGGGTCACACCCCCAGATGCTCAGGGATCACTTGTGGCGGGGCTCAGGGGGAGCCCTATGGGGTGCCAGGAATCAAACCCAGGTAACCTGCGTGCAACGCAAGTGCCCTCCCCGCCCTACTGTCGCTCCAGCCCCCTTCTTCCCCCCGCCCCGGGAAACCTTTCACACAGTATGGAGGGCGTTTGCCTTGCACGTTATCCCAGGCATCCCATTGGGTCCCCTGAGCAACACCAGGAATAATTCCTGAGCTCAGTGCCAGGAGTAATCCCCGAGAGGGGTGTGACCTCAAAATCAAAAACAATGGCTGTAAGCTGGTCTCGATGCCCTCATACCTTGGAAGCAGCTGGAATGCCTGCTGACTTTGCTCTGGTTCTCACACAGCAGTGCTCTCTTAACCTTTGCTGGACATGGAGTGGGGGGACTCGAGTTTCCAGAATACGGAGCTGCCACAGTTTGGGGGGAGAGCCTCTTGTTGAGGAGAGACCCGTTAGAACAGTTTGGGGGACACCAGCCCCTTCCCACCAGTCCCTCCGGCCAAGGGAAGCCAAGGTCATAGTGGTCATAGCCACACTCCGGACCGTGGTTCCTAGGACACCAGGGACCCCACAAGGCTCCCTGACCCTCACAGCCCCACTTCTCGGGCACCTTCTCCGCTAGACCTGCCGCCGCCTGTCACCTCGCCTCTGACCTGGGTGTGATTCCTGACACCTGGCCTGGGCACACCCGGCTGCTGGTGATCCTTAAGCCTCCAGGAGGGGCAGCCTGGGGGAGCTCAGCTGCAGATCCTGGCACAGGTAACACAGCTGACAGCCCCGGCCACCCCCCATGGCCAGGGCCCTGAGCTCTGTCCTTGGGCATCCGGACGGTCTCACCCGAACCAGGGGGAAAGAGCTTCTCCCAGTTGCACTTCCGGAAAAGGCAGGAAGGGCTCTGGGTGTCTGGCTGCCCTCAGCCCAAGGACTGACTGCGCGGGGGGCGGGGGGGGGCAGGGCAGCCAGGCCCCCTTTCCCCCAGACATCAGGACACTGTCATCAGAAGGGCTTGGCCACTTATCGGCACAGACCAGCCCTGCCGTCCCAGAAGGCTCCAGGCCACAGTGCTCTGCAGGGTCGACCAGGAAAAGGGGCTTGGAGGGGAGGGCGAGAATACAGACAGTCAGTGGAGGTGCTGGCCTTACAGTAGGTCAGTCACGGTTCGATCCCCAAGCCCCAGGGACCCCCAGCACTGCTAGGAGTAAGCGCCGAGCATTGCCTTTTTTGGTTTGGCGGCCACACACCAAACAAGGCAATGTTCCCTCCCTCCTGCAACCGCCTAATTCACCAGACTGCCCTGCCGGCAATGGGGTCTCTGCCTTCCCGCCAGGGTCCTCCCTTCCCCGGAGGGCTGGAGAAGGGACCCCATGGAATCCAGGGCTGCCCCGGGTTGCCCCGAGGTGCGTGCAGGGCGCGCGCGCGGCCGCCAGAGGGTGCTGTGGCATCACCGTGGGCCCTGCCTGGCCCGGCGCGCAGGCGGCCGTCTGCATCACAGCAGTGGACAGTGGGCCAAGGGGCAGAAGCTGGAAGCCACCTCTCGTCCCTCTAACACCCAGGGGCACGGTTCCCGCTGCCTCTGTAAGCGCTGAGCTTGTCGCTCAGTGGAGATGCCGCGGATGGGGGTGTAGCCGGCCCCGCCCGACTCGTCCTAGGGGCACCCCCAGATAGACGTCTGGGAGCTGGACCACGGGGCCCCAGCGCGGGCTCTGCACGCAAGAGCCTCGAGTTCAGCCCCCGGCACCGCCTGGTCCCCAGCCAGCTGCGGAGGGGCCTGCTGAGATTACCTTTTACGGGGACTCTGCCAGGGGCGGCAGCGTTGGGGGGGATCATGAGCTCTGCGGGGGCTCCCCCAGACCTGCGCCCCGCAGCGCCTGTGGCCAGCCCCTGCTGTTTGCACATGCAGGGCTGGCTGACCCCCTCCCGCCCTCGCTGCCACATCCCTGCACGCGATCCCTCCTTTCTCTGCAATGCTCCTTCCTCACCTGTGGAGCGCCCCAGGGAAAATGGGGGGCCGTGGGGGGAGGAGGCTGGCAGGCTTCTCTTGAGACTCATCCAATGGCCCCTGCCTTCAGGCTGGGGGGCTCCCAAAATATCAAGTGGGGGTGCAGTGGTGTGGGACAAAGAACGAAGATAGAAGATAGAGGGTCAGAGTGGCCAGTTGGAGTGAACTTCCTTGTCTTGTCTGATTTACAGTCTTTGACCAGGATGGAACTGATCAGATATTCCCTTCAAATTTTTTCTGGCTTGGGGCCACAGTCACTGGTGCTCTGGCGCCATTCCTGGCTCTGAGCAGACCATATACTCCCTTGTTATTATCATTATTTTCTTTTTGGTCTGTTTTGTTTCTGTGCCATACCCACCAACGTTCAGGGTGCATTGCATACTCCTACTTCTGTGCTCAGGGATCACTCCCAGCAGTGCTCAAGGGGGCCATATGGGATGCTGAGGATTGGACTCAGATAGACCACATATAAGGCAAGTACCTTCCCTGCTGTACTGTCTCTCCAGCCCCCCAAAATCTGGGAGGTCATGGTGGGGAGACTTGGGCCGTGCCCAACAGTGCTCAGGGCCCCTGTGTGGTGACAGGGATCAGGGAAGTACCTTCATTCCTGTATTATTTCTGGCCATACTATCTCTGTCCCCCATCTTATGGCTTTTATGCCTTTATTCCTTAACTTTTTGTGTTTAAAATGTATTTCAAGTGTTTTTTTGTTTTACTTTGCTTTTTAGGCCACACTGGAGAGGCTCAGGAATCACTCCTGACTTTGCACTCGGGGATCACTCCTGGGGGTGCTTGGGGGACCCTATGGGATGCCGGGGATCGAACCCAGGTCGACCACATGCAAGGCAAGCGCCCTCCCTGCTGTCCTATGGCTCTGGCCCCTCAAGCCAATCTTTTTCATTCTTGTGCTTCTCCCTAATGTTCTCTACTTTGGGCTTATTTTCTTGGTGGTGCCCCTGGGCATTGCCACGGCATCTTAATCATTCACCGTTTGGTTTGAGCAGAGCAGCCCCTGCAGAGGGCAGACTCTGGAACTGTCTTCCCCTCCCCCGGGCCAGGGCAGACCCCCAGGGCTGGCCATTCACACCACTCACACCTGGGGTCACCGATCCAGGGCAAACCCAGGCTGAAGCCCCATCTGAGCCCCACAGAACTTCTCTGTCACCAGAAACCGCCTTTGGGTGGGTCTAGCCGAGGAAGCCGGGCTCTGGCTCCAAGGGGAAGTTCTCGGGTTTCGGGAGACAGAGCAGAGTAATGGCATCCATGAGGGGATGACGTCCTGCAGTAACCGATCCTTGGCTGGGGTCCAACTGCATAGGGGATCCCAGGGGCCAGCGAGCTGAGCTCTGGAAAAACGGTGATCGGCACTGGCCCGAGTCAGGGAGGAAGCCCCAGATGGCACCTCCTGCGTTTTCCAGTGCTCCCAACGGAGAGAGGGGCTTCAGGGGGAGTTCCGAGGAGTTCACGAGTTCTGCTCGGCTGGTGCGTGAGATTCCCCTGCCTTGAGGGACTTTCTGGACGCTCACAGGGACACGAAAGCCGACTCGAGAAGCCAAAGACCAGCTTCTGCATGCAGCCGGCCCTGCTAGCATTAGTTACATGGGACCCTGCGTCTCTTGGGCCTCCAGGCTCTGCACTAGGTGCTCTGTCGAGCTTAACCTATAGCCGACCTCTAGGCAGGCTCCTCGGAAGCTGAAAAGGACCACTTACCCCACAGGTGTGTGGGCCCCAGAACCCACCCAAACCGGCTGTGTGTGGGGGGGAGAGGTTCAGGGAAAATTCCCTGCCGGGCTCTGAAGGGAAAACTTTGGTTGGCGAGTTTCCTGGCCTGTCTGAAGTCATAAAACACATCTCACGTCACTTTCTCACGTCGGTGGAAGTTGCAAAATGGTCTCGCTCCAGTCGTAAAAAGATCATGTTCCACGTACGCATCCAAGCTCCGAGAAAATCCAGCCCTGGCTCTGCACACCCTGGCTGGGACCTTCTTGGGGAAAGGGGACCGTGGATGTTTCTTTGGCCTTTTACATGCAGGGGACACCGGTTGGGGGTGGGAGGCGTGCAGGAGGGTCCCAGCGGGTAGAGACACTGGGGCAGCTTTGGGGGCCTTGGGGTTGAGTCTCGCAACAGCACTTTCCACTGACTGTTCGGGGGTGCCCCTCGGTGCACCCTGGGGCCCCTCCTGCCACCAGGAGGGGGAGAAATGTTTGGGGCTGGAGCCGCTTCAGTAGCAGCTCAGCTGACCCAGACGGGGGCCTCAGGCAGAAACCAAGGCGGACACAGGCCTATGCCCGGCCATTCTCCCTGGACACCTGTCACCACTGATGCTTTTTTTTTTCTTTTTGGGTCACGCCCAGCGGTGCACAGGGGTTACTCCTGGCTCTGCACTCAGGAATCACTCCTGGCGGTGCTCAGGGGACCATATGGGATGCTGGGAATCGAACCCGGGTCGGCCGCGTGCAAGGCAAACGCCCTACCCGCTGTGCTATTGCTCCAGCCCCAACGACCGATGCTTTTTGATCCACAGGCTGTGAGGACCTTGAGAGAGGGAGCAGGGCCGGGAGAAAGTCCCAAGGGCTGACACCCCAGGACCATCATCAGCCACATGTGGTGCTTATTTTTCCCATTTTAGATTTTTTTTGGGGGGGAGTTGGGGAGAAGGTTGGGACAAACCCGACGGTGCTCAGGGGTCACTCCCGGTGGAGCTCAGGGGCCCTATTTGGGGGTTGAAATGGGACAGCCCAAGTGACAGTGGGCCTGAGCAATAGTCCAGCGGGCAGGGCGGTTGCCTTGCACGCAGCTGACCTGGGTCCAATTCCCAGCATCCCATAGGGTCCCCCAGCACCGTTAGGAGTGATTCCTGAGTGCAGACCCAGTTGTAAATCCTGAGCACCACTGGGTATGTCCCAAAAACCTGGGGGAAAGAAAAATAGGCCATGCGCCCGGAAGTACTTTCCCCACTTTTCTCTCTGGCCCTTTTTCTTTTTCCCATTTTAATGCCATTGACTCTGTAGCAGGTCAGGGCTCTGAGCCCACCCAGAATTCAGGGGTCTGAATGGCTGCCCGGACCCTCTGGGAGGGAAAGGGCTTTGACTGTCCATGCGAGTGGGACCAGCCCATTGAAACCCACCCCTGGAATCTTAATGCCCCAGACACAAAGCTCATGCTCTATGGCTGTGGCTGGTCCATACAAAAGCTCAACTAAAAGTGCTCGGGGACTGGAGAGACAGTACAGTGAGCAGGGCACTTGCTTTGCATGCAGCCAGCCCAGGTTCACCACTCAGAATCCCACAGGGTCCCCCAAGCCCTGCGTGGAGTGATCCCTGAGTGCAGAGCCAGGAGTCACCCTTCTGCCATGCTGGGGGGAGGTGCAGGGGGCCACTGGGGGTGGCCCCAAATCTGACAAACAGTGCTTGAAGCTGATGGAGGG
This sequence comes from Sorex araneus, assembly GCF_027595985.1. Taxonomy (NCBI): domain Eukaryota; kingdom Metazoa; phylum Chordata; class Mammalia; order Eulipotyphla; family Soricidae; genus Sorex; species Sorex araneus. Next base: position 53,205,707 of record NC_073307.1, read on the forward strand.
ACAGGAGGAATGGCATGGAGCTGGGAAGTCAGGCCACCGGGGTGAGCTGGCCACTGCCTGGTCCCAAACACATCCCCGCTCTTGCCAGCCTTTGTGGGGTGACGCTGATCAGGCATTTCCTCGCCCCACAGGGAGGCAACGTAGGGCCTCACAAACACACAAAGCACTGATTCCAGAGCCACACTGGGGCCACACCGGGCTCCAAAGCTCTTCCTGGCCTGCGCCATCTCTTTCCCCCAGGAAAGGCTGCGATCTGGGGCATGGGCCAAGGCCCCCTGGCCAGAGGAGGCGCCTGGCATTGTGGGGCCAAACCCGAGGGGCATCAGCTAAGACAGGGATTGAGCGTCTCCGATGCTGCCTGCCCCCCGGCCCCGACAGGCTGTGTGAGCGGGACAAGGAACCCTTCCCGCCCTGCAAGCAGGCCCGGCGCCTCGGACACTGCAGACGCAGTGAAGAATGAGGCTCTCCAGTGGGGGGCCCCATTCTGTGTCTCAGCTGCACCCCGAACCAGCCCTGGCCCCACTGGTAAGGGAGTGCGCGTGGGGGTCCCTGTCTGCCCGCCCCCAAGGCCTGGTCCAGACAGAGGGTGAGATGCGGCAGGGCCCTGTCATGCGACCCAGACTCTGACCTCCAGGGGGACATCCTCACAGGCCTGGGGCGGGGTGCGGGCCTGGAAAACACACCTTCTAGAACCTTCCGTTCCCGTTCCCTTGCCTTCTGCTTTCTGCCCTGCCGGATCCTGATTTCTCCTCCAAGGACCCTCTCTAGGGGGAGTTCGTGGGCCCCCAGGCAAATGTTCTCATCCCGTGAGAAAACGGGTCCCACAGCACCTTGTCTCCCTCCCTTCCCCAGTCACCCAAAGCCCCATTGGTTCTGAGGTGGTTTGACAAGTAACCCTCCCTGAGTGCCCAGACACCCCGGGGTCTCCTCAGTGTCAAAGTTCTGGAGGACCCCAGAGGGTATGACTGAGGGGCCCGTCGACGTGTGCCCGTGGGCACTGTGGGCCATGTTCTGGGATGTCCAGCCTGTTGAGCGAGCTGGAGCTGCCCATCTGCCAAGAGTGGGGCCAGGACGCGTGGACGGGGCCCGTACGGCCATGAAAGGCCATTTACCGTGAGCCTTGACCTTGAGTGCATCATAGATCCAGGCCTGTGTCAGGATGGGCCCAGGGCACCGTCGGCTCTAGTGCGAGGGTCAAGGAGGATGAAGGACGTGGGGAGGAGGCGGAAACTGCTCTGGCGACCCTGAAGATGGTCCCAGGCTCTCCTGGACCACGGCCCACGGCTGTCCTGGCCCCCTTAGGTTGACCTGTCCACTAAGTCACAGGAGGAAGGGACACAGCTGCTGCCGGGCGGATGCAGCAAACCCTTCCATAAAATTCCATCTGGGGGCTGAGCAGGCACAATGGGGAGGGCTCTTATCTACACGTGCCCAACCCAGATCTGATCCCCGGCATCCCGTACGGTCCCCGAGCACCATCAGGAGTGATCCCCAAGCATAGAACCAAGAGTGTCTCCTGAGCACGGAGCCAGGAGTGATTCCTGAGCACAGAGCCAGGAGTCAGCCCTGAGCACAGAGCCAGGAGTCAGCCCTGAGCACAGAGCCAGGAGTCAGCCCTGAGTACAGAGCCAGGAGTAGCCCTGAGCACAGAGCCAGGAGTCAGCCCTGAGCTCCGCCAGTCATGGCCCCATCTGCGGGGAAGCCACAACAAGCCAGGCAGCTGTAGACGCGGCCAGCCCTGCCTTCCCCTGACCATCCCGCTGGCTTGCTTTCTTCCCAAGCCCCTCTCTGCACGCTCCCAGGCCTCCAGGGTGCTAAGGGTCTCCAGACCCTTAGACACAAAGGAATGTGGGGGGCAGAAGCCAATTTGCAGGTGCGACCACCCAGGGCCAGGAGGTCCGTCCTGCCATCTCCACGTGCCCAGTGCAGCTGGGGGCATGAGGGTGTATCTGGGAGGGTCCTGGGTTCTCAGCAGGCAGAGGCAGCTCTGAGGAGCTCTACAAATCCCTGCACGTTCTACAGTCAGGCAGAGCCACAGGGAAAGGGAGAGAGGGAGGAGAGGGAGGGAAGAGAGAGGGGGGTGGAGGACTGGGTGCGGGAGGCAGTGTGGACTCGACTCAGCAGGGTTTTTTATGGCTTTTGGGGTCATACCCAGTGATGCTCAGGCGTTCCTCCTGGCTCTGCACTCGGGGGTCACTCCAGGCCGTGCTCGGGGGACCCTATGGGATGCTGGGAATAGAACTCGGGTCGGCCGCGTGCAAGGCCAACGCCCTCCCTGCTGTCCTATCGCTCCAGCCAGACTTGGCAGATCTGGACCCCAAGGGGTCCTCAGGCCCAGCTGCACCCCATAGCTTCTCCAAGCACCGGGGTCCTGGGGTCAGAACTGTGGGCAGGGCAGGAAGCCACTGTTCTCCAGGGCTCGATCCAGGGGGCGTTTCCTGGCACCCCAGAAGGTGCCGGGCTGGGGACACTTAGTGGTCTCTCTGGGGCTCCCCTACGGGAAAGGGGAAGCACGAGCTCTCAGGAGGGGGCACCCTTTCCCCTCGGCAGCCTTGTCCACGGGGCCCTCAGCATACCCCCATCCGGGCCAGGAGCGGGTGGAAGGGTGGAAAGGTCAGTGAGAGCAGCCCGGGGGTCCCTGCACCCCCACACAGCAGGGGACACACACGGACACATGGACTCTTCGCCCGGCCGAACTGTGTAGGGAGGAGGCCGAGACCTCGCCAGCACTACGAGGGTTGGGGGTCCCCTGGCACCACCCACCCCCACCGACCACCGCTGGCCGTGCCAAGGGCTGGTCAGACCCTCCAGAGAGCTGTGCAGAGATGGAAGAGTCAGCGGCCACTTTATTCAACACTTCAAACGCGCTTCCAACGGAATCAGGCGGTTCCCGTCTCCAGAGGGGGTGCCCAGCAAGGGCTGGGGGCTGTCCTGTCTTTCCCTTGTCTTCCCAAACCGTCACCGACTAAAGCAGATTGGGAAACACCGTGGAACAGTGGGCGAGGCGAGCTAACGGGTGGGGGGTGAGTACAGTGCTCCAAGGGCCAACAGCAGCGCCGGAGGGGTCGGGGGCCTTTGCCGTCTCTCCCCAGAGTCGCACCAATGAAATAGCACCATGAGAGCGTCCGGCTCAGGGACGCATCCCCAAGGGGACAGGGCTGGAGCTGATGGGGTGGGGGGTGGGGGTGGGGTGGGGGTGGAGCTTCTGGGCCAACCCAGAGGGTCAGTATTTGCCACGAGGCCAGCGTGGGCATCGGGGCCACCAAGTCCGACCTGACCTGCTCGGGGGATGGGCTGGTGAGTCAGGCAGCAGAGAGAGCACCAAAGGGAGGTGGAGCACCTCCCGCCCGCCCCCCCCCACCAGGCTCGGGGTGTCTTGTGGCACAGCTGGGTGGGGACGTTGGGGGCACCAGGACATGCGGCTGCCCGGCCCCCGCGCGCCTTCTGCCATGCTGGGGGGAGGTGCAGGTGGCCTGGCCAGGAGGGGGGCCCTGTCCTAGCCTCGAAGCACCGAAAGGTTTGGGGGAGGTGGGCATGTGGCTTCTTCACTCTGCCCGCAGGCCTGTCAAAGCGGAAGCTGCCCAGGAGATGGACTCAGCACCGAGGAGGTGGAACGTGGCCCCTGCCCCCTTTCCTGCCGCCCCCCAGCACGCGCACACACATGCGCGCGCATACACAAGCGCACACACACACACACACACACACACACACTATTAGCACCAGGACCGTGGGGGGTGGGGTGGGGGCCTTCTCACAGTCGACCTAGCACCATCGACCCCCACCCCAGCCCCTCCACAGGGGCCCTCCGGCCACGCAGAGGCCCTCCCTGAAGTAGGGTTCTGAGTCCCTCCATGAGGAGGTGGACAGTGACTGGCCGTGAGCCCGGGCAGTGGGGGCCCCGGGCTGCCCCCCGCACGCTGAGCCCTAAGAACCGCCCAGCTCCCAGCGCGGACAGCTTCTTGAGTCCGGTTGGCCGAGAGCTCTGGAGGTGGGGGGACCTGCCCGCACCGGACACAGGCCCCTCAGCACCCTCTGGCCGGGGGTCAGCCGACACCGGGTCTAGCACCGGGGCACAGAGCACCAGAACCCTCCCATTCGGCTCCTGAGGGGAGGGCGGCAGAGGCGGCCGGCCCCAGCCCTTCTGGAACATTCTCCCCACGTGGCCATGGATGCCAGCTGTCAGAGAGGGGGCAGAGGCCGTCCCGGCTCTCAGAACAAACCCTTCTCGAACGCTCGCGTCTCCTTGGTGGGGGGCCCAATTCCCGCCACGGGACACACAGCACCAGAATCCGAGGGTCCCCACGGAGCCCTGCACCGGTGTCCCCCGCTCCTGGCCACCCACGGAAGGTCACGGATGGACTCGGGGCGGTGGCCAGGGTCTGCGGCCCTCGCTTGGCTTCAGGCTGGAAGCCACATCCCCTTCTAGGTGATGGGGGAAGGCTGGTGGGGGCGGGGGGCCGTGTGCTCAGGGAGGCGGGTGGTGCGGGTCCCGGGCGCAGGGCGGGGTCAGGCGCGGGGCGGGGGCAGCTGGGTGGCGTAGAAGTCCCGGCAGGTCTGGCAGCAGCGCTGGTACCACCGCATGTCCTGGCACAGCCCCTTCTCGCGGATGACCCGGCAGTAAACCGTCCACTGGTCTCGGGCACACTTGTAGGTCAGGGCGGCTGAGGGGCGGGCGGAGAGCGGGCGGGGTCACGGAGGGCAGGGGGGCTGCTGGCCGCCCTCGCCCAGGGAACGCGTTAGGAGAGAGGCTGTTTGGTCCCGTGGGGGCTCTCTGGGCGTGGGCTGGCAGTGCCCCCCAGACCCGCGCTCTACGCAGCAGTACCTCCTCCCTCTCTCGGGCCGGTCCAGGGCACAGTGCAGGGGCCCGAGATCCCCAAACTCTAAAGACCCCAATAACGCCGCTTTGAAACCTTCAGTGTGTGTGTGTGACGGGGGGAGAGGGTCTGCCGGACTAGGGACGCCTCCCAGAATGTCCATTGGGACGGGGTCAATGTTCTTTCTGGGCCTGCACCAAGCCCTGTCCCCCAAGGGCCCCAGCCAGTGCTCCGCAGGGCTGGGAGGGGAGGGGGTGAAAGGTGGGGAGCTCCACTGGCCCTGCCCACGGACCCTCCCAGCAGCACAGAAGAGAGAGGAATGGCCACGGGCACAGCCCCCCAACCATGCACGCGCGACCCCCACACCGCTCTCCCCGCGCCGTGAGGCCTGGGCTGTGGGGACCCTCCGGGGCCGCACTCACCCAAGCGCGGGGAGGTGATGGTGTTGCCGCTGGCCTTGTGCGGGCAGGCGTCCTGCTGGCACTGCCGGTAGGCCACGGGCTTGGACAGCGCAGGGCACTCGCTGCCGTGGCGGCCGGTGACCCGGTGCATGCACTGGACCACGCGGGACTGCAGCCCCTTCCCGCAGCTGGACGAGCACTGCGGGGACACGGCAGCCTCAGCGGGGCAGGACGCGAGGGCGGCACCAGGCACCACTGGTTTCCGGGGCGCCCGCTCCGTTCCCTCACAATGGGGAGACCACAGAGAGGGCGTCTGGGGCTGAGCACAGACTCGGCACGCGGGAGGCCCACGGTCCCCCCACCCTGCCAGGAGCGCCCCCTGGAGGCCTGCCGGTGTGGCCCCAGTGCAAGTACTGGGGAGAGACGTGGGCGTCCACGGCCCAGGGGCAGGGGGCACTCACTCACCCTGGCCCAGTCCCCAGTTTTCCACTCGTAGCAGCCGGAGTGGTCCTCGCATGCCTCCTCGGCCTGCGGCCGCGCGGCAGGGTCACACCTGCCCTGTGAGTTGGCGCAGGTCACCGTCCGCCTCTGGGTGCCCGTGCCGCAGCGGCTGGAACACTGTGGGCGAGAAGCAGCTCAGGGTGGCGCTGAAGAGGTGGCGGGAGACGCCCGGGGGGGGGGCAGGGGGCTGGAGGCCAGGCCCCACCACCCAGGAGACGCCCGCAGGTTCCCGGGGACGCGTCTTCCAAACCCCACACCGGAGCCACAACAGCGGCGACATCTGTCTCTGTGTCTGCCCAGGAGGCAGCATCAGCGGAGTTTGGGTCTGGTTTGGGGCCACAGCTGGCGCTAGGAGGGGCCCCAGGGTGCGTGGCTGGGCCCGCCCTCCCTCTCCCCACGTCTGTCGGCCATGTGCAGCACATGCGACCCCCGCCCTCGGGGGGCCGCTCTTCCCCCAGGGAACTCCTGTCGTGGTGGAGCTTCGTCGAGACGGGAGCTTTCACGGGGGAGCTGTGCTCAGCACGGGGTTTTGGCCTCAGCCAGAGAGGGCGAGGGTCGCGGCCCAGCACGTGGCACAGCGCCCGGCCTGCGAGTGTGAGGCCCCGGGCTCAACTCTGGGCACCGCAAAAGTCAAGGGCAAAGAGGGCCTGCAAAGGGCTGCAGGGCGCTCGGGGTGCAGCTCGCCCGGCTGTGACGCCCCGAGTCGGACCCCTCAGAGGCTGCAGAGGGCTCGGGGTGCAGCTCGCCCGGCCGCGAGGGCCCGAGTCGGACCCCTCAGAGGCTGTGGAGGGCTCAGGGTGCAGCTCGCCCGGCCGCGAGGGCCCGAGTCGGACCCCTCAGCTGTCCTGCAGGCCCCAGAGTTCCTATAAAAAGTGAAAGGGCTGGACATGGAGAGGCGCAGGCTGGGCCCCTGCTCCTCTGGGAGCTTCTGCCCCCATTTCCTGCACCCTGTGCCCCCCGACCCCTGAGGCCCCCCACAGGCACCCCCAGGGCGGCAGGTGCCGAGTCCCCGTGTTGAGTCTCCCGCCGCAGCGCCTGCTCAGTTCCGGACACGCCCTGTCCACTGTGTCCTGGTGCCTGCTGGAGTGCCAGCTGGGCCATGACCAGGGGGGCGCAGGGCCCGGAGAGGACAGGGGCAGTGGCGTCTAGCGGGCATGGAAGCCACTAGGGCCACTGGCCACGCCCGTTGCCCGCCAGGGGGTTTTGGAAGAAGAGAAGGGGAGCCAGGCTGCGGCCGAGCTAAGTGGCAGAAAGGCCAGTTTATGGCGTTTCCTGGGGGTCGTGGTGGGGGGCAGGTTTGATTCCAAGAAAGAAGCACTTTGCAGGGCCAGAGACACAGGCCAGTGGGCGGGAGCTGGCAAGTGGCTGACCCGAGTTCGAGCCCCACACCCCAGAGAGTCCCCCAAGCGCCACCAGGAGTCATTCCTGAGCACAGAGCCAGGAGTCAGGACTGATCACTGCCAGGTTTGACCCCCAAACTCCAATAAAATAGTGTTTTTAAAAAGAAAGGAAAGGGGCTGGAGCAATAGCACAGTGGGTAGGGAGTTTGTCTGGCATGGGGCCAACCCAGGTTCGATCCCCGGCATCCCATAGGGTCCCCCGAGCACTGCCAGGAGTAATTCCTGAATGCAGAGCCAGGAGTAACCCCTGAGCATCACTGGGTGTGACCCAAAAAGCAAAACAAAAAAAAAACAAAACAAACATAAAAAGAAAGGAGCCGCGGGAGGGAGGGAGGAAGGTTTTGCGCTGCTCCCTGGGCTGATCTGAAGGAGACTGAGCTGGGTGGAGGCTGCTTTGGGATCAGGGTCAGACCAAGGAGAGGGTTCGAGGGGACCCGGGTTTGATCCCCAGCCCTGCACCATTCCCTGAGTATCTCGCGGAGAGACCCTGGGGGCCGGGTGTGTGTCCCCCACAAACAAGATAAAACAGCAAACTCCCAAAGAGAAAAGCCAGAGGTGCGGGCGGGCTCTTGCGGGCCCTCACGCCAACACCCCACCCTCCCCGCAGGGCCTTCTCTCCTCACTGGGGCACCTGAGGTCTGGCTCCCCCTAAGCCCAACCCACGACCTCCGAGACCCATCTTGGGTGGAACTCAGACTCGCTCGGGGCTCTCAGCTCTGCGCTGAGGGTCCTCCTGGCAGTGCCCGGGGCCCCGGGCTGGGTCGGCTGCTGGACTCGGGGGCCCAGGCGGGCGGGAAGCCGGTCCCCTGGAGAACAGCGGAACGGGGAGTAACGAACCGTGCCGGCACCCAGACACCCACCTGCGACCACTCCGAGGCCTCCCAGACGGACAGGCAGTCCTGGCCCTCGCAGCTCTGCACGGCGGCCGGCCGGGGGCCCTGGCAGTAGAGTGGCCGGGTGGGAACGTGGGTCCCATTCTGTAGCTGGTACACGCAGGTCACCTGGCGGTGCTGGGTGCCCTTCTCACAGGGCGGTGAGCAGGGGCTCCACGGGCCTGCTGCCCACCTGTGGGGGGACAGGGCGCAGCTGCGAGAGGCTTCCCAGGCGCTCCCGGCGGAGCTCAGCAGAGGCTGGAGCAGAGCCGAGGGCTCGGTGGCCGGGCCTGGGCAAGCGTCCCCGCTCCCCCTCACGGCCAATGCTGCCCGCGCAGGGGTTGGCGGGCCCCGAAGCTCCCGCGTGCACGCCACATCAGGGAGCAAAACTGTTTCCCCTCCAAGGACAAGGAACCTCTTGTGTGGAACTAAGAGGAACTGCTTAGCAAAGCATGCATTGTTAGTTTGTTTTGTTTCGTTTTGTTGCTTTTTGGGTCACACCCAGCGATGCTCAGGGGTTCCTCCTGGCTCTGCACTCAGGAATTACTCTTGGCGGTGCTCAGGTGGACCATATGGGATGCCCGGAATTGAACCCAGCACGCAGGGCAAACGCCCTACCCACTGTACTTACTATTGCTCCGGTCCCAAAGCACGCATTGTTAAAAAAATAAAAATCACTGGGGCTGGAGTGATAGCACAGCGGGTAGGGCGTTTGCCTTGCACGCGGCCGACCTGGGTTCAAATCCCAGCATCCCATATGGTCCCCTGAGCACCGCCAGGAGTAATTCCTGAGTGCAGAGCCAGGAGTAACCCCTGTGCATCGCCAGGTGTGACCCAAAAACCAAAAAAAAAAAAAAAAAATTTAAAAAAAAGTCACCAAGTGGGGCTGGAGTGATAGCACAGCGGGTAGGGTGTTTGTTTTGCACGAAGCCGACCCACGTTCGATTCCCCGCATCCCATATGGTCCCCTGAGCACCACCAGGAGTGATTCCTGAGTGCAGAGCCAAGATAACCCCTGTGCATGGCCGGGTGTGACCCAAAAAAAGCAAAAAAAAAAAAAAAAAATCACCATGTGTGCTCAGAGCGATTGTGCACGGCCACGGTGCATGCAAGGCGCGTGGGGGACCCCAGCTTACCCCGCAGCACACTGAGGCAGCCCTGGTGGTCCCCACAGGGCCCAAGCGACGTGCATTTAGACCTGAGCACGGAACACTGGCTTTCTGGCAGAGACGCGCCCCCAGGCTGCACCCTGAGCCCCACCCCTGGCCCCCCGCCGAGCATCACTGCTGTGGCTTTAAGCTGATCCGTCAGAGAACAATCTAGACGCGCCCCCACACCGCTGCACTGATGGCAGACCACCCACCAGTCCGCCTTCTGCCGGGCTGGACCACTCGCCGGCACGGGGTCCCCAGAACACCCTCCATCTCAGCCCTGACACATCGGCCTCCTCTCAGCACCGCTGGCTAATAAACCCACCAGCAGTTTCCCGTAAAAGGGCACCGTGCAGGGAGGCCGCCATCCCATAGGCCCGCCCAGCGCTGCTCTCCAGGGGAGGTCCAGCCTCTCCCCCCCACCGGACTGAAGGCAGATGCCGGCCAGATGTGCTTCAGGACTAGAGTCAGTTAAGTGCCCACTCAGCTGGGCCCTAGGCACCCAGCTGCTCGGCCCTGCCGGAGACAGACGCAGGCGCCAGGCCCGGCGTCCAATGAATCCCGCTCCCAGTGACAGCCTCCCAACAATCCCCAGCGAGCGGCGGCGGGAACCCCCTGCCCAGGTGCTCCCGGAAGAGCTCCGAGAGGTTGTTTGGTTGCTGGCGTTTTTCACCAGAGGGGACATGCTCTCCCGCTTGCTTCTGAGATCCTGGCATGGGGTCCCCTGAGCGCCGAGCTCGGAGTAACCCCCAAGCATCGCTGGCGTAGCCCCAAAACAAAACAAACAAACAAACAAAAAATACCAAAAAAGGCCATTTCTGAAGGAACGAGCTTCTTGGCCTAGAACTGTAGACAGTTCCCTAAATGCCCTTCCAAGAGCATTCTGTCCCACACGCTTTTCCAGGGTCTTTTTTGTTTGTTTGTTTGTGTTTTTGCTTTTTTTGTGTTTTGGGCCACACCCGGCCATGCTCAGAAGCAGCACACGGGGCCCAGCGGTCAGCCCAGCCCCACGCACCACAGGAACCCACACACGGACGTGGACGCTGCTCTGTTCTGAGACGCGGTGGCTTGACAGTCCCCTGGCGGACACTGTCCAGCGAGGCGGGGAGGGGAGGGTCACGCACTGCTTCCAGCCAGCAGAAATCACTCTCCCCCATGGAGGGCGACGGCCTCAGGGGCGTCTCACCGCCCCGCCCGTCTGTCCCCTACTTCCCACCCGCCCTGGTGGCCCCCACCCCGGAGTCTCAGGCCTGGGATGGAGGGTCCTTACCGGGACTGGCAAGGGTGAGCATTGCACCTCCGGACCTGGGGCTCGGGCCGGGTTGCCTGGGGACAGTCGCTGTCATTGGCGGGCGTCGTGGTCTTGTTCACCACGCGCATGCAGGACACGATGGTTCTGCGCTCCCCTGGAAACCAAAGTGCGGGAGTGAGCGGCGAGGGCCGGAGGGACGCCCCTGCCGTGAGGGAGACGTGTGTGCAGGGCCTGAGCGGGCAGTGTGGCCAGCGCAGGCGGTGCTCAGGGCTGGTTCCTGGCTCTGTGCTCAGGGACCGCTCCGGGGGGTGCTGGGGACCCCGTGCGGGGGACAAATGGGCACGCAGGCCACCCCCGCCCTGTGCTGGGCCCTCGGCAGATGGTGTACAGGCTCCGGGAGGGTACTGTGGCTAGCGTGCAGCCAGTTCTCACGGCCCCCGCCCCCGAGGGCTGCTTCCCTCTCTCCGACCCGTGGCACGACCCTGGCCGGGAGGAAGAGGTGTTGGGGTGCAGACCCATCTCTGGCGCCGTCCTGCCCGCAGGTGCGAGGTCTCTCGGCACCTGCAGCCTGGCAGAGACCGGCAGTGGTGCCCGACGCGAGTGGCCCCCGCCCCGCGCGGCCCGCACCCGGGCTCACCCCCGCCGCACTGCACGCTGCAGCCTCCCCAGCCGCTGTGCGTCCAGAGGAACAAGGAGTCCGGGGGCTTCTCGGGCCCGCCCTGAGGGTGGTCAGCCGTGGAGTTGACTGGGATGGTGTATTCGTAGTGGATCCCGTAATTCTGATCGTGGAACAACAGCACCTGGACCCACAAACCCAGTCAAAGTCTCCTCTGAGGTGGGGAAGGCACGGGGGCGGGGCTGACCGTGATGGGGCGGGGCTGGGCCCGACGGGGGTGGCGCTGACCATGACAGGGGCGGAGCTGACTGTGTCAGGGGCGGGGCTGACCACGACAGGGGCGGAGCTGACTATGTCAGGGGCGGGGCTGGGCCCGACGGGGGCGGGGCTGGAGTGATGATCAGAGCTGGATGTGACAGGAGCGGGGCTGAAGGTGACGGGGGTGGAGCTGAATGTGATGAGGGCAGGGCTGACTGACAGGGGCGGGGCTGAAGGTGACGGGGGTGGGGCTGAACATGGAGGCGGGGCTGACTGTGACGGGGGTGGGGCTGAACGTGATGGGCGTGGGGCTGGACGTGATAGGGGCGGGGCTGGACCCAACAGGGGTGGGCGGGGCTGAATGTGACAGCCCCTCCTTCCCCCTCCCATCTTCTCTTTGGGGCGACTGGCTCTTTTCTGGGGTCCAAACGGGTCGTACCTAGGGACACACCTTTATCTCCCCTTGGGACCCTCAGAGGCTCTGCTTGGTGGAGAAGCACAGAGGTCATCCCCACGTGGATAGAAGGGGCAGGATTCAGGGGGTGAACAGGTTTGTGCATTGTGGGGGTAGTGGCCCCTTGGATCAGAGGAAGCACCTGCCTTTGGCGATCTTTGTACCAATAGCTTCCTACCTCAAGGGCGTGCCCGGAAAAGCAGCCGGCATTGCCCTTGCCCATCAGCGCCCAGGGGGAGGGGGGTGGCAGGGTTGAGGACACACGATGCCCTCTTGAGGGCAGCCTGGGGGACACCTCCTGGGAGGCTGCCTGCCCCCACAGAGGCTGATGTTGGTGGTGGAGGTCTGAGGAGGGCCCCCCACCCCCCGCAGACCCTGAGTGTGGGGTGGGGCCATCCTGCAGCTGGGGACCTGGGGTTGGAAGCTCTGGAGAGTTGGAGGGCTGTGGCCTGTGCTTCACTCAGTGACACCCAGGACAAGGCCTTAGGTCAAGATGAGTTGCAGGCCTCAGAGTCCCGCCCATTTTGCTTTGCTTTGCTACCGGCCATTTGCAAAACCAGCTCCCTAGTAGAAGCCACAAGGCCTGATTGGGGGTGTCGGCGGCCCCAAGCCCAGCCTGGAACCCACCTCAACCTGGGGAAGGCCAGTCAGGGTGCCAGAGGCCAGCGCATCCTGGCCCAGCATCTCCCGTGGGTGGTACTAGAAGCATCCACTTCTCCAAGAAAGAAGCATCTGGAAAACCGACTACGGTTTTTTTGTTTTCTTGAGGGGAGTGGTGGGGGGTGCTTTGTTTTTCAGCCCCTTAAATGAGATCTTTATTATCTCAGCATGGGAATGAGGCTGGGGACCGAGGGCCCATATGAAATCAATTTCATGCCGTTTCGCAGGCACGTACACTCTGCGAGTGCCGGGTGTGATTAGCTCCCAGGGCAGGTCTCTGCGGCTCGGGTTCTCCTCACCTCGTGAGCCACAGGGACACAGTTTGGGGACAACAGCTTTCGACTGCCTTCGAGTGGAGCCGGGGCACCCCCTGCTTCTGGAGGGACACGTCTGAGAGGAATGTGACGGAGTGTACTGGCGTACTGGGGGTGGGGGGCTGGGGAGGGGCAGGGGTGCTGCTGCCTGTCTGGTGCGGCCGGAGTGAAACTCGGCAGCATATCTGCTTCAAGGGGCTGCGGTGAGCACCAGGGAAAGGCAGGACGTGGCTAATCTGAGTGCTTGTGGAGAAAGCAAATGTACATGTCAACAGATTTGTTGCTAGGTGTGGTGTGTGTGTGTGTGTGTGTGTGTGTGTATACACATGTTAGAATTAAACCCAGGGCCTCACACATGTGAGATGCGTGCTTTAGCACTGAGGCACATCCCAGATCCTCGCTGGAGCGGTTCTGAGGTTGACTTTTGCTCTCACTTTTAGCTGTGTGAAGGGGATGCACTAGGAAGCAAGGAAGCCCCTCCTTGGGGGTCTCCAGACACTAGGTGCATCCCCCTCCTCAGATCCCTCAGGCACACCCCCCCCATCCCTAGGCCCCCAGGAACCAGCACACGCCCCCCACCCCCCACAGGGCCCCGGGAAGGAGCCCCGGAGCTGCAGCCCTGGGATCGGCGCCTCACCATCAAGTGCAGCGGCGTCTCGGTGGGCCCCTTGGCAGAGATCTTCTCCCACAGGCCCCTCCTGACGTAGCGGACGGTGGTGCCCGCGATCTGGAACTCGCCGGGCAGCGCGATCTTCCAGTCGCTGTTGATGGATCTCTTACTGGAGTCCCTGAGAGCTGGGGAGACACGCGGCGGCTGAGCCTGGCAGGAGAGACCCCGCGGGGCGGGCGGGCGGGCGGGCGGACCACCCGCACCGGGCGGCAAGGGGAATCTGGCTTGCCAGGAGCTCAGGCAGCAGCGCCCTCACAGTCCCACACTTCCCTGCTGCGCTCAGGCGGCCTGGCCTGCTGCCCGCTGGGCTGCGTTCCACGGGGGAGGGGGCTGACCACAGCATCTCTTAAGGATCTAAGAGGCGAAGGGCTGAGAAACGGGATGTTTATCCTAGCAACACGACGGGCTCTCCGACACACTGGGGTCTGCGTCACGCACGGACGTGGCTTGGACGCGGGTGACTCCAGTGTGCTGACTGGAGGCCAGCATCCCCGCCCTGGACACTCGGCCCGCCACTCTGCACCCGGCAGACGGGGTGAGACCGGGGGTCAGCCCCGGCTCACTGGCCACCAAACAACTTTTGTTTTTCCCACCACCCACAATTCGTGTCAGCTCAGGCCCTGCGGTGCTCTCACGAGCGAGATTCCGTGTTGTCCATTTCAGCGTGTTCTTGAGGAAAGAAAACCAGCGGGGCCGGGAGCTGGCTCAGGGCTCAGCGGCATCTGCCTGGGATGCAAAAGGATCCAAGTCCCAGAGCAGCCTCAGACACTGCCTGGAGAGGCCCTCAAAGCCTCCTGAGCACTATTTGGGAGACTCCCAGGTGGGGAGTCAGAGCCCCTTGGGGCGGAGCCATGGCATAGCACGTCTGCAGTTGCACACAGCTGACCAGAGTTCAAGCGCCAACATCCCACAGGGTCCCCTGAGCACTGTCAGGTGGGATTCCTGAGCAGAGCCAGGAGTAAGACTGAAGCATCGCCCATGTGGGCGATAGCACCCCCCCCCCCAAAAAAAAAGGTGTCATTCCTTCTGTTCAGTGACTGAGCATCTGATCCAAACAGCACCACCCAGCACGGGCCTCTGGGAGGGTTCTAGGGCTGACCGCACGTTCCAGGTCTAGGCCCAGGCCCAGCAATCACCCCTGGCCTGTGAGAGGCCTTTCGGGCACCCTAGGATAAAGAGTCGCCCTCTTCCCTGTGGCCTGGATATCTAATGTAAACCCGGCTTGGCCCATAGGTGACAAATGGCTTCAAAGCTCCAGGAACAAGTCTTTCTCAGCATGGGGACAACAGCTTTCTACTATCTTCAAGTGGAGCTGGGGCACCCCTTGCTTCTGGAGGGACATGGATCCAGCTCCTGGATCCAGCCATGCCTGCAGCTCACACCCAGCCACTGAGAAATGGGTGTGGTTTTTACATGCGCCTGCCAGTGGCTGTTTTCTTCTTTTTCTTTTTAATTATGAAGCAGGGGGCTGGAGACAGAGCTTCAAAGGGCTGGAGCACAGGCTTTCGCTCCCAGCACAGAATGCTCCCCCAAGCACCACTGGCTGTGGTCCCCAAGCCAAGACGATGATGATGATGATGATGATGTGGAACCCACTTCAAACCTCCTCACATTTGCAGGTAACCTTGTCCACGAGGGTCCCAGTGTGCCGGTCACTGTGCTCCGTGCTGAGAAATTGGCAGTTCCTGGGGAACCTGAAGTGTAGGGCCCGGCACCCCTGATTCCAAGAGCCTGTGGCTCTGGCGTCTGCGGGGACATCCAGCAACTCGGCAGCCAAGACCAGGACGGTCAGTGCGGTGCACAATGAGAAAACGGGCCAGGGCCCGGGGAGCACTGGGAAGGCAGAGGGAGGCCCCAGCACGGCCGTCCGGGTGGGAGCACTCAGAGAGCAGGGGAGTGAGCACCACAGGGCAGAGCCCTGGGCACCTCCCGTGCACGAGAACTTCCCACGGCCCTGCTCAGAACACTGAACAGCTGCCCCCAAACCACCTGTCTGGACCCCCCGAATCCACATCCGCAGCGATTTCTCGAGAGTAGGGGTGGATCCGGCGCGGCCCTGCCGTGAGTTCTCCTCTCTTCATCGTTTCCCTCGCCCGGATGGATGCTCACAGCAGTCAGACGAGACCCGTGCCGGGCTGGCCGTCTCCTCACCACTTTCTCCTACCCCCCAGCTGGCTGTCTTATAAGAACGGTGTGCATTCAACACACACGCTCCATACACACCACATGCAGTACGCATGCTTACAGAGAGCTCGTGTTACTGGTCAGACTTCTGACCAAGTGCCAGCCGTGGCAGGTCCACCGGGGGACGTCAAAAGGTGGGCAGGGATGTTGGGACCATGCAGAGGTCCCCAGACTCTACAGGGAGCTAGGATCAGTTATTCCTTCCCAACTCACGGAGTACGTACGGTACCATCGCAGGCCCCATGCACAGGAGCACGCAGGCTCTCTGACTATAAGCATTTTGAGATTCATTTGAAACTAGAATCTGGGTAGGAGGTGGTGTTTTTTGGGTCACACCCGGCAATGCTCAGGATTTACTGCTGGCTTTGCACTCAGGAATCACTCCTGGTGGTGCTCGGGGGACCCTATGGGGTGCTGGGGATTGAACCCAGGTCACTCGATGCAAGGCAAACACCCCTCCCCCCACACCCCCCACACCCCCCCCCCCCCCGCCGCTGTAGCAGGAGCCAATCAGATGGTGGTGCCTGCTCTGAGGTGACAGGTGAATAAAGAGTCAAGAGCAGAGGTGCACAGTCTGACCCTACCGGCTCAGGTCTTTCCTACCTTGGTTGCCTCTGCCTGGCTCAAAGCCCAGAGATTCACACCAGACTCTGAAATCCAAGTTTCCTTTTGAGAATTTTGCTGGAGGCTTTGGGAGCCTCTTTTGGTTTGTTTCTGGGCCACACCCAGCGGCGGTGCTCAGGGCTGACTCCTGCCTCCGTGCCAAGGATCGCTCCTCCAGGGGCTCGAGGGATGCTATGGGATACCGGGGATTGAACCCGGCCGAGCTGTGTGCAAGGCAAACGCCCTCCCTGCTGCCCTATCGCTCTGGCCCCATTAGAAGCCTCGTGAGCACTCGGGGCGAGTTTTCTGGGGCTGAGGTCACGGAGCGATGTCCACTTCCATTCCCAGCGCTTCTCTCTCCTTGTTTGTCTGGCCGAGACCCCCCCCCCCCGACTCTTGAACATGCAGGTGCCGGGGAGAAGGTGGGTGCACACCCATAACCCGAGGACAGGGGTTCCTGCGGGCGGGGCCTGGCTCCCGGCCGAAGCTGCGGGGCGGGTGGGTGGCACGGCCCAGTCCAGTGGACCCAGCAGATTCAGGTTTCTCAGTCTCGGCTCCGCTGTAGGGACTCGGCCCACAGGGAACCGACTCCTGGCACAGAGCTGGCACCTTCTCTCTACGGGGGCCCTGCCAGCCCCTCCTCGGCCCGGGCTGATGACGGCAGAGGCAGCCCCTGTGCCCCGGGCACTGGAGCAGAGAGCCAGGCCGAGTGGGCTGAAGGCAGGTGGGGGGGATTCTTCAGGAACCGCCCCCAGCAGACGGGCGGGCTCGGGGCCCACAAGG
This sequence comes from Sorex araneus, assembly GCF_027595985.1. Lineage (NCBI taxonomy): Eukaryota > Metazoa > Chordata > Mammalia > Eulipotyphla > Soricidae > Sorex > Sorex araneus. The sequence continues at coordinate 53,222,640 of NC_073307.1, forward strand.
CTGGTCAGAAGGAAGCAGCGGAAGGATGCCGGCCCCAGCAGCGAGGGGCAGCATCCCATGAGCTATGGCGCCTGGTCGCTGGGGGAGACGCTTCCCGCGGCTGGTCCCGTGAGGGCTCTGGCCCACGCTGCCAGGAGTGACCCCCGAAACAAAGGAAGCCAGGCGGAGAGCAGCCACAGGCGGGCAGAGGGAGACGGCCCCGTCCGCCGGGGAGCCCCTGGCCGTCAGGCCCGGGAGCGGGACGCGGCTGCGCAGATGTGCGTCCGGCCTGTCTGCAGGACACAGGAGCCGGTGCAGACCAGGGCGGGGCACGCAGCTCTGCTCTCCGGAGCCCTGCTGACCAGCCCTGGCCATGCCAGAGAGACTCTGAAGAGGCCACGAGCTGCAGGCCGGAAGTGGACCCCAGCCACTGAACCCGCCCCCAGCCTCTGTCCTTGGCAAACAGGAAGCACGTGGTGGGACCCGCTGTTCCCGCCAGCAAAGCACGCCCTCCGTTGGCGTTCCTCCACTCCGGAACTTACACATACATATAGATTCTTTTCTTTTTTCTTTGAATGGGGGAGGGTTTGGGTCATTCCCAGCAGTGCTCAGGGCTCCCTCTTGAGTGCTCAGGGGACCCTTTGGGATGCCAGGGATGGAACTCAGGTCAGCCGTGTGCCCGGCAAGTGCCCTCCCCGCTGTCCCATTGCTCCGGTTCCAAGACTTTGATATGTTTGTGACACCTACGAAGGCACGAACGTGGCCAAGGATAACAGAGTACTTTACGAATCGGGGATCAATGCTGAGATGAAAGCAGTTGTGGGTGATGACCTGGGGGTGCTTCTGCCAGAGCGATGTGGCCCGCAGCCTGGAGGCCTGGCGGAGCTCTCGGTGCCTGACAGACTCCCCACAGCCCAGGCCCCCATACGAGACCCGGGAAGTCACGGGGAGTGGGGGCGGGGCAGGACTGTCAAGAGTCACCCCCAAACACTTGGGGAGTTTGAAATCCCCCCCGGGACAGGTCCCCGGAGCAGGCCTGCGGGAAGGAGCTGGTGGTGCGTGTCTGTCCCAGAGGGCAGAGCGCAGAGCTGGCCCCGACAAAGAGCACGGAGATGCCGCCCCCACCCGCAGGCCCCCAGGCACTGCAGGCACCAATGGGGAGGCTGGGGTGCGTCGGGAGAGGGTCGAGGGCGTCTTCTCTGCCGAGACGAGCACAGTGATCACGGGGAACCAGGCAGGAGCGGGGCCTTCTCTGCAAGGCTGGGGACGTTTATGCGAATGGGCCTCAGGGAGTCGGGTACTGCATTTGGGGAACACGGGAAACCTTTGGGGTTTCCATTAGTTTCTCTTTTCTTTGTTTTTTGTTGTTTTGGGGCCACACCCGGCAATGCTCAGGGTATTACTCCTGGCTCTACACTCTTCACTCAGGGATCACTGCTGGCAGTACTCGGGGAGCCTTATGGGATGCCAGGGATCGAACAAAGGTTGGCTGTGTGCAAGGCAAACGCCTTCCCCGCTGTGCTGTTGCTCGGGTCCCGGTCAGTTTCTTTCCTCCTGCTAAGGAATTCCCTGCAGACAATGCACCCGGGAGCTGGGGGAGAGGGGCGGAGCTTTCCTGGGGCTCCCTGGGTCAGTGGGGGTCCTCCTCCTCCCTCTTCCTCATCCTGCCGTCCACACCTGAAGGCTTGGCACCTTGGAACAAGGCCCCATGGCCTGGTCCAGCAGCACTGCTTGCTGGGTCCCCCAGAATCACCCAGAATCTGAGTGCCCAGGAAGGGGGCGCTGAGCTGAGCGCCAAACCCACGGCCCCACCCCCTTCCTGGAACATAAGCGGGTGAGGCTGGTCGCGTGGGGGCTTACCCAGAAAGCTGTGGGCGGGCTTGTCCTCCACCACGCGGATTCTCCGGGCGCCTGCAGGGATGACGGCGGCCTCGATGTAACCTGGAGAAGTGGGATGACACGGAGGTGGGCCCATCTGGGGTGCCTGGGATCGAGTGCCCAGTCTCCTCCCGCCCACGGATGCAGCCCACCTCCCTCCACCCTGGGACCAAGAGGCGGGAGAGAACCGGCTGGAGGCCTGTGCTGAGACCCCCGCCACCTCCCGTCATCAGAGTCCTCGTCCCCGGATCCTGGAATCCGCCCCCTGCAGATGGACGCCGCTAGCTCAGACCCGGGTGCTGTGGAGGAGGGCGGGGTCCCGGGTATCGAGAAACCGAGGTACACAGCACTTGGTGAAACCCAGGAAACCAGACCCAGAGCTGGAGATGACGCAGACACGGGGCCACAGGAGAAAGCCACCAAGCCCCCGTGGCAAAGCCCTCTGGGGCCTTGGGAAGGGCCCAAGCTCCGCCTGGACACCAGAACGCGGTGACAGCACCCCCCAGCCCAGCGAGACACACACCTCCAGAAACTGGGGCTCGGGCGCACATCTGCCTCGTGGGGGCGCTCTCGAGGCACTGTGCTGGGGCATTATCCCTGGATGATGGCAGATGCTAAGCCACTCCCATGGCCCCAACCCGCTGCCGTGCTGAAGGCAGTCTGCCTACTCTCTGGTCCTGTCCTTGCCTCTGCCAGAGCCCTTTCTCTGCACCAGAATAGCTGCTGCTGGGACCGGCTGGCCCGAGTGATGTCTCAGCACCCGAGTCACACAGGAGCCACCCTCCAGCGAGGCTCCAAGAAGCAGGCTGGCAGTGGTTTCGTTCCGATTTGTTCTCAGGTGGGTGAGAAGTCATCTGAGTCATCTGAGTGGGCCTTGGCCACGGAGACGACCTTCTCAAATTTTAAGAGGCGTCGTGCCCCAGGGGCTCCCAAATATAATCATTAGAATCAGCAGGGAGCTGGAACAAACTTCGAGATTTTGGGCCCAACTATGGTGCAACTTTTGGGAAAGATTTATTTTGGGAGACTTAGCTCTTGTTTTCTCACAGTAAAAAAAAAGGTTTTATTTTATTATAAAAGTAGTCCAGAATAATTAAAAAAACATGGGAGAGAATCAATGAATGTCCTTCTACTTGAAGGCACAGATCCTACGGAAAGTAGATTCTGATGCCTGTCATCTCGGCATCTCTTAGCACGCACGTACACACACACACACACACACACACACGCACGTGCACACACAGGCACGTGCGCACACACACACATACATCCCTGTTCATGTGAATAAGGCCATGCCCACACTCTTGCTTTTTTTTGGGGGGGGTCACACCCAGCGATACTCAGGGGTTACTCCTGGCTTTGCACTCAGGAATTACTCCTGGCGGTGCTTGGGGGACCATATGGGATGCCGGGAATCGAACCCGGGTCGGCCGCATGCAAGGCAAACGCCCTGCCCGTTGTGCTATCGCTCCGGCCCCATGCCCATGCTCTTGGAATGCCAGGGACGACTCACAGTTGTCAGGCCTGGCACTGTGTGCCCGAGGTACAGAACCGGAAAGTTCTGAAGTGATACAGCAGAGTGTGTGCCCATCCTCAAAGACGTGCCTGGGGCTGGAGCAATAGTGCAGAGTCAGCACACTCGCCTCGCATGCAGCTGACACCACAGGGTCCCCTGAGCACGGCCAGACATGGCCCAAGGCTCCCCCCGAAGCCTCAGTATAAGATCCACCCCACAGCACTGCTCCTAACACCCTTATTACTGACGACTTGTCTCTCAGCACCTAGTACCCGACACGTGCTGGACGCTCTGACTGTCCCCTTTACAAGAATCGCCCCCACCCCGACTTTCATTGTCACGTAATCGAGACGCAGGGATTCTGCAGATACTTTAACATCTGTTAATATCTACTTACTACAGCTCAGACTCTTACTGGACTTGACGCTAACTTTTTTCTTTTCTTTCTTCTCCTTTCTTCTTCTTTTTTTTTTAGTTACTTGCTGGTTCTTTTTTTAGGGTAACGTGGTTTTAATTTGAAAGTCAGTTTTTCGTTTTGAGCATTTGGGGATTTGGGCTGTTTCTTTTTGTGACCCTTCGTCCTTTTGCTTTTCTGCCACACAGAGCCACTCCCAGTGGTATCCAGGAGGTGAAGTGGTGCCGGGGATGAAACCTGGGGCTCCTACGAGCAGTGCTCCTTCTCCAGCTCTCTGAGCTCACCCCAAGCCCCTCCGAGCCGCTTCATGCCAGGGATAGCCCAGATCCTTTGAAGAAGGACTAGCAGAGTTTTGCGCTTCCACCGAGTGCTTTTGCTTTTTGGGTCACACCCAGAGATGCTCAGGGATTGCCTGGCTCTGCACTTAGGAATCACTCCTGGCAGTGCTCGGGGGACCCTATGGGATGCCGGGGATTGAACTCAGGTTGACTGTGTGCAAGGCAAAAGCCCGTTCCCCTGGACTATCGCTCAGCCTCCCCCCTTCCTTGGCGGGGGGGATCTGAATTAATCAGGAATGAGCAGTGGGAACAGCACAGGAAGGACTCTGGGAGCTCAGCTGTGCCACCCAGCCCCTGACCGCCCTTCTCGGGCCTAAGGACAGAGGCCTGAGGAGGCCCCCGGCTGCCAGGGGTGGGGGAGCACCTGGCACTCACCTGTGCCCCGAGGGTGTCGAAAATGGCCCTTGACCACGCGGCAGAGCCCGCCGTCCCCGTCACACACCCCACACCGGTCCTCCTTGGCCGCAGACCCGATGATGCCGTCACAGCCGATTTTCTAGGTGAGCAGAGGGCAGGTCAGTGGGAGGGAAGGATGGGGAGGGGCCCAGGACAGCCCTCGGTCATGCTGCAGGGGGAGGGGGGGCCTCGCCTGCCTGCCCGAGCTCGGGGCTCCTGGGGCTCTGCACTCAGGGATCCCTCCTGGTGGGGCTGAGCTCGAGGGGTGGGGTGAGGTGGGGTGAGGCAAGCGCATCCCTGCTGTGCTGTCTCTGGGGGAGGGAGCAGAGTCAGGCACGGCTGAGGTGACTGGAGCCCAGGTCAAGGCTGGGGGGTGGGGGGGCGTGTGGTCACTCTTGGCATGCTGGTGTCGGGCCCAGGGCTCCATCGCCCAGGGAGAGGCCCCGGGACGCGGCTTCCTTGCTTCTGGACCCCAGCGGGAGAAGTGCCCGCGAGAGGGCCCCTGGTTGGTCAGGACTGGCCAGGAAGATGACCAGCGTCTGTGCCACGCCCCCCCCCCATCCCACTGCTCCCACCCTGCAATAGGGTCTCCACATCTGCAAGGTGGCCTGAGGCGGCCTGAGGCGGCCTGCTCTTCGGGACCCCACAACACCAAGTCTCTGACCAACTCACAAGGCCGTGGGGGCCCGTGGGAGCCGCGCTGACCCCCCTACCAGCTCGTTTCTGTGCTCCCCAGAACACGGCCACCCCAGAGGCAAACGGTGAAACTGAGGGCAACAGGGGGCCTGGCTAGGAGGCAAGTGGGGGAGACCGGCCTCATCTGCCCTCACCAGCACATCTCTCTCTGTCTCTGTCTCTGTCTCTCCGCACCATCCCTCCCCGTGGGCAGGTACTTGGAAACCCGAGCCAGCTTTCTGCGATGGCTCCCACGGCCCCCTGCCCTGTGGTCACCCACTGCTCCTGCTTTTTCTTTGCCCTCTACATGCACAAGTACTGCAGGGAGTCAGGAACGTTCTACTGCAGCAGTGACTAGTTCTCACACACGGGACCGACCCTTCGTGTCTTCAGCCCTCCGTGAAGTTCTCTCGGCTTCTCCCAGCCGAGGCTTCACAGCTTGGAAGGGTTTAAGGACTAGCAGAGAGGGCTGAGGCTTGCCTACGTCACTTCCCTCTGAAGCAGCTGGTCACGGGGGAAACGGCTGGCGCCGCTGTAACCCCCTCTGGCAAGCGGGGTGTGTTCTCAGAGACCGACGCTCAGGAGGTGCTATCTCAACTGGCTAGGTTGGGGTGTCCTGCTGCCAGGCCAGGTGGACTGCCTGGAAGAAGCAGGCCTCTGAGGTGCGTTCGTGCAGCACCGCTGCAGGGTGAGGCTCATAAGCATCACCCAAGAGGACACTGTCCGCCACTCGCTTCCAGTGTCCCTGTCTGCAGGGCTGCACATGCTGAGCGCCGGCCATGGAGGCCAGTGATGGTGACAGCTGAGATGGAGGAAGGCATCTGGCCCAGGGAGGCAGGGGTCCCAGGTCAGTCTCTTCGGCTGCACAGGGCAGGGCGGAGGGGAGTCGCGGCCATCCTGCGGGCTTCTGGCCAGGTCGAAGAGGGGTCTGTGGACACAGTCCCCAAGCTGAGTCCTCTTGGGCACGTGCCCTGTGCCAAGCATGGTGGGTTCTCGGCTGAGCCTTCGGCACGGGGCGCGCACCTGGCAGAAGAGGCTGTCGAGTGGCTGGAGTGGGCACAGGGAGACGCCTGACAGGGCACGGCGGTATGTGAGGGAGGAGGAGGGCCCGGGAGCCACGGTGTAGGGGAAGCGCCTCATCTCTCGTCTATGTTCCCACCCTCCTGGGGCATCTTAAATGACATTCTGAGGGCTGCTGGGGAGTGACACACATCCAGCCTCCAGAGGGGCTTGGAGACCGGTGGGGAGGCACCTGTCACCCAATCCCCAGCGTCACACACGGCGGGGCCGTAAAGCAGTGCTGGTCCTCCCTCCCCGGCCATGGGTGGTGGCGTCACCCTTCCCTGCCACTGGCTCACCCAGTCAGGATGGCAAATGCCACATCTGTCTGCCTCGGGCCTATCCTGGCCGGCACCTCTCGGGCCAGCCAGCAAGGGGCTACAGGGCGCCAGACAGCAGAGGCACCAGCCCTGCTTTCTGGAAGAAACTCGATCCCCAGCCCCTGAGGCCGCCCCCTCGCAGCCCGGAACCCAGGGGACCAGCACCTGGCAGCGGCCGTGCACGCAGAGGTCGGTCTCGTAGGGGCCGCACGGTGTCCCGTCCAGGACGCGCTCGGCCATCAGCACAGGCGCCTCCTTGCCCAGCGGAGAGCAGTAGAGTGCGCAGGGCTTCTCTGGGGGGGGGGGGGGGGGAGGGACACGGCTGAGCAAAGACATCAGGGAAGGGAGGCGTGGGGGTCTCAGGGCACTGGGCCTGTGGGGTCATGAGTGGGGATGTGAGGGAGGGATGTGAGTGGGGATGTGATGGGGGATGTAAGGGGGATATGAGGGGGATGTGAGGGGGATGTGAGGGGATGTGAGGAGGATGTGAGGGGGATGTGAGGAGGATGTGAGGAGGATGTGAGGGGGGATGTGAGGGGGATATGAGGGGGATATGAGGGGGGATGTGAGGGGGGATGTGAGGGGGATGTGAGGGGGGATGTGAGGGGGATGTGAGGGGGGATGTGAGGGGGATGTGAGGAGGATGTGAGTGGGATGTGAGGGGGGATGTGAGGAGGATGTGAGGGGGATGTGAGGGGGGAAGTGAGGGGGGATGTGAGGAGGATGTGAGGGGGATGTGAGGAGGATGTGAGGGGGGATGTGAGTGGGATGTGAGGGAGGATGTGAGGGGGGATGTGAAGGGGATGTGAGGGGGATGTGAGGGGGATGAGAGGGGGATGTGAGGGGGATATGAGGGGGGATGTGAGTGGGGATGTGAGAGGGATGTGAGTGGGATGTGAGGGGGGATGTGAGTGGGCCGTGAGGGGGGATGTGGGTGGGACTGAGAAGGGGGATGTGGGTGGGGATTCTGTGGGGCTGTGAGTGTGATGTGAGGGGGATGTGAGTGGGTCCCTGAGTGTGGAAATGAGCCCCTCTAATGAGGGACAGCTTAGCGCCCGGCCCCTGGCCAGGTCCAGCTGCGGCCCCCCAAGGACACCCCGATACAAACTGTTCATTTGTCTCCTTGTCCTTCCCCCCGTGAGCAGGCATGTGGCCTCCCTCACTGTTGAGCTGGTGCTGACCCAGGTTAGGTGGGACTGTGGGGTTCTCACATGCTGACGCTGAGCTTCCTGCTCACGGTCACGGACACTCCCCCTTCCTTCTCTCCTGTGTTCACTTAGCGCTGCCATTCTCCCCCGTCAACCTCGCCTGTGTTTTGTCAGAGTCAGACTCCTGTTCCTCTGGGGGAGCAGACGTGCGGGGTGCCGGTGGTTCAGAGCAGAGGGAGGTTCTGCCTGGCTGGGAAGGTGCTAAAAGGTCCCACCACGTCCACACATGACCTCTGCTGTGACACTGACCCCTGGGGGGCCGCGGGGCCAGGGGCGAGCCTGACCCGGGTCTTGCCTTGCACGTGCCGTGGAGGGCGGCGTGGCTTTGGTCCCAGAGGCCACGATAGGAAAGTCTACCTTGGCAAGAATCCCTGCTTCGTTCTTTCCTCTTTCTCTTTTTTGCAAAGGAAAAAAAAAGATACCGGAGGAGGCAAAAGCCTCTAGCGCTCCTGGTCAGGAATGCAGAGGTGCTCCTTGGCGACAGCCGAGCGGCAGACAGGGCAGCCCAGGGCGACCACAGGAACGGCCGAGCTCAGACTCTGCCTCAGGGCGCCGGTGGGGGGGGGGGGGCTCTGTCCCCTCCCTCACACTCTGAGGAGCAGGGGGACCCGGGTCCGTGACGTCAGGGCAGGGCTGCCTGGCAGGGCAAAGGCCGGGGGGCCTTTCATTCCAAGGCCGGTCACCGGGGGCCCGGCCTGCCCTGTCGGGTGGTGGCACTTTGCCACGGGGGCAGTGACACACAACTCGGGTAGAAGGAGCGTGGTGCAGCTGGCAGAGAGCAGCACGGGGCCGGGCCCACCTCCACCGCCGCTGCCGGGATGATAAGGGAACCTCAGACCCCACTGCCGCAAGTGGGTCAGGACGCAAATAACACGTTTCATGTGGACTCGGAGACATCGGTGGAAAAAAAAACAAACCAACCAGACCAGACTTTTCCATGGGGTTTCTGCCCCCGCGCTCACACGGCCACACAGGCGGGTGCTGGGGGACGGGCAGGGGCTCTCTGCCCCGACGGGGAGGGTGTGGGGCTGCTGTGTGCGGGCTGCCCTCGTGGCAGTATTCAGGGGGCCGCAGGGTATCTGGGGGGGGAGGCTGTGTGCAAGGCAAGTGCCCGAAGCTCGTGTCATCTCTTCCGCCCCCTTTTTCTGAAAATGTTTCTTTGGTGGGGGGCGGGGGGCAGAGCTCCAGCAGGGCTCCGGGGCTGTGGGCTCTGCAGGCTCCTGGCTCCCCTGGGACCGACCCTGAGACCCCCGCCCTCAGGGCAAGGCTGCAAAGGTGGGGGAGGGGCTGGGTGACCAGCACTCGCGCTGGGGACGAGAACAGGGTGCAGGAGGCCTCTGCCCGCTCCCCACGCTCAGGGTGGGGCAGGCAGGGGCCACCTCGGGGGTCTGCAGGGCAGGGAAGAGGGGCCCCACTCACCGTCCACCACCACAGCGGTCAGCAGGCTCTCGGTGCTGCCGCTCAGCCGGTCCTGCGTCTGGCACTGCTGGTCCCGGAAGCTGGGCAGGCCGGGCGGGCAGGGTGGGCGCTCGCAGACCCCGTGCTGCACGCTGGCGCCCCGGCAGGGCAGGCCTCGGGGCCCCGGGCTGGCAGGAAGGGAAGGGCTGGCATTAACCGGCCGCAGGGAAAGCAAGCGTCCCCATGCCCCACAATGAGCACCGGTGTGCCAGACACCCTTGGGAGACGGGACCCCCCGCCCCGGGGTCTGACGGAGGGGGTGGGAGGACCCAGCTGCCTCAGGGACCCCCAGTCTGAGTAGGGTCGTCTCCCGGTGGCCTCAGAGTGGTGGCCGTTGGGGCCACCCCGTGGCGTGCCCCTGAGTGTCCCTTCCCGGCCTCTACAATCACGTGAGCTGAGTGCTGAGCCACAGGACCCCCTCTCCCATGGGGACACGCAGGCCCTGAGCACCCTGGGGAGCCGCCCTGGTTTGGTCTGTAGCTGTTGTTTGCCGTATCCAATCATGAGCTACGAGCGTAACATCTCTCCGTCTGCCTGATGCTGACTTGACTTCTGTTTGTTGGGGGGCCACAGCCCGAGATGCTCAGAGACTACTCCTGGCTCTGCACCCACAGGTCTCTCCTGGCAGGGCTCGGGGGACCCTGGGATGCTGTGGATTGAGCCTGGGCTGGCTGTGTACAGGCCCAGTGCCCTGCCCGCTGTGGGGTTGGTTCGCCGTTGCCATCGGCTCAGCTTCTCCGCCTCGGCCGGCGACACAGTGCAGCACCGATGCGAGGCCCACCCCGAGGGCGCCCGGGGCCCATCTTGCTGGGCCTCAGGCGGGGGGACACGGCCGAGGGCTGGACAGACCACGGAGCGCTTACAGTGGACATGTGAGGGGGGTGAGGCAGTGGGAGTTGGGGAGAGGAGGAGGAAGACCAGGGGTGATGAACTGCAAAAGGAGCCCTGGGCTCCGGGAGCGAAGAAGGAAGAGGCAGGCGGGGGCGTGGGGTCATCGAGGGAAGCACGAAAGGAAAAACGTCCCCCAGGGATCGAGGTCTTGGTGGCCGGCTGAGCACAGATGGTCTCGGACTAAGCCGGCCAGTGGGGCAGGCCGGGGACGTCCAGCGTCTCGGGGAGAAGGAGCCAGCCAGGGGCCTGGGGCCACGGGAGGTGCTGGGTGCCGGCACCGCGGCAGGGGAAGCCCTGGGATTCCCAAGTGTCCCCAGACGGTGGCGTCTGCGCCCACCGGGGACCGGGCACTTACGGGGGGTTGTCGCATTTCCTCTGCCGGAAGCGTGCGCCCGTGCCACACGTGCGGCTGCACATGCTCCAGGCACCCCACGGGCTCCAGTCTCCGTCCACGTGGTCGGGGATGGGCGCCTTGCTCACACACGCGCCTGCGCGGCACCACTGCAAGAGAGCCACGCCACTGCACCCCCACCCCCTGCAGGGCACCCCGCACCCCTGCAGGGCACCCCGCACCCCTGCAGAGCCACCCCCAGCCCCTGCAGGGCACCCGCACCCCTGCAGGGCCACCCCACCCCCTGCAGGGTCACCCCCACCCTCTGCAGGGCACCCCGCACCCCTGCAGGGCACCCGCACCCCTGCAGGGCCAGATGGTAGCTGGGGTCAGAGAGTCTTGCCAGCCGGCACAGGCCCCAAGTCTGCAGGTGGCAGAGAGTGTCATATCAGCAGGTCTGACCATAGGGCCATCCTGCCCCAGCTGGCTGAGCTGTGCAGGGCAGCCCCTGGGAGATGCCCCTTTCCCCACCCAACAGAATGCCACCAGCTTGCCTGGGGTTGTTTTGGGGGTGTGGGGGCTTTCCTGGCTCTGTGCTCTCGGGACCAGGAACCTGGGTCAGCCGCGTGCAAGGCTAGAGCCCTCCCCGCGCCCCATCTAACTTCCCTTCCGGCCGCCTGAGCCTCAAGGGGCAGCACCTCCGCCACCTGGGTCAGCAGCTGGTTCTGGGGGTGCGGGGCTGTCTGGGGGGGCTCTCCTGCACTCCCTCAGCCTCACCCCTCTATGCTGCCTGGGGTGGGGGTGGGGTGGAGTTTCGCCCCGGACGTCTGGGTGGAGTGTACTGGGGGGTGGGGGTCTCTGGTCGCCCAGGAGAACGAATCCGGGGCTCAAAGAGGACAAGGAGCCTGGGCTGGGCTCCCTTTGCTCGAGTCTCTCGTTAGGGAGCAAAAGCCCAGAGCAGAACCATCCCCCTACCCCCCGCTTCCCCGAGGTGGCAGGACACACCCCCCTGTCACAGTTCTCAGGCTGGGGCCGGCCTTCACCCCCTCCTCTGAAGCTCTGGCCACCCCTCCTGCTAACAGGGACCCCCCCCCCAACATGTGACCTCTCTCGGGGCTCCCAAAGCTCTGCTGAGTCAATTCACGTCCCCACCCCCACCCTCAACCGAAGGCAGGTGAGGTTCCGTGTCTGGGTCCCGTGTCCCTGTGAGGTTCCGTGTCTGGTCCCGTGTCCCCCGCTGATGGCAGGGAGGACAGGATTTCTTTCCCTCTCTTTCCTGCTGTGGTCAAGCTGTCCCACTTCAGTCAGAGCACACCTGAGACTGCGGAGTCAGTTGTGCTTCTGGCTCGGTGGTACCCGCAGTGGGCCCTGTCGGCCCCTCTGGGGAGCCTGGGGGGCCCTCTAGGGGCTTCTGCCGCTAAGGTGCTGAGGGTCCCCGGGATGAGGGTGGGTTGCGGGGTTACCTTGTCTGCCCCACACTCTGTGCCGTCCAGCGGAGGGTCCAGCTTGGTCTTGCAGGAGGTGTCCCCTTCCACCAGACACCACAGCCCCGCACACATCAAATGCTGCTGACAAGGAAGAAAAGGACAGCTGATGGGGACACAGAGGTCAGTGGGGTCATGGGGGGGGCACAGTGCATGTGGATTTGGGGTTGGAAGCAGGAGGAAGGCAGAGAAAGAGGATAGGAAGAAAGGAAAGGAAGAAGGAAGGAAGGAAAGAAGGAAGGAAGGAAGGAAGGAAGGAAGGAAGGAAGGAAGGAAGGAAGGAAGGAAGGAAGGAAGGAAGGAAGGAAGGGAGGGAGGGAGAAAGGAGGAAGGAAGGAGGAAGGAAGGAGGGAGGGAAGAGGGAAGGAAGGAAGGGAGGGAGGGAGGGAAGGAGGGCAGGAAGGAGGGAAAGAGGCAGCTTAGGAATCTGGAAGTCAAAGAATAGCAAACACCACATTTCCTGGCATAACCATTGCAGATTTTATGGCATCATAAGGTATGACCATTGGGAAGATTTTCAAACTTAAGTTTTTATCATGGCACTGTTACTGACAAAATCATTTAAAGTTGTGTTTCAGACGGACAATGCTGCAGTCCCTCACCAGTGTCCCCGCCTCCCTCCCGCCCCCAGCCTGCCTCCTTAACCGGCACATTTAAAGTGTGGTTGTTATAGTTTGGGCCTCTCATTCTCAGTGCTGCTGGCTCTGAGACCTACACACACACACACACACACACACACACACACACACACACACACACACACACACACACACACACACACACCCCACAGATATACCAATGGCACATCTGGAAAATCTCGGGGCCAGAGCAACAGGACCCCGGCATCCCATCTGTCTCCCCGAGCCCCTCCAGAGAGAGCCCTGAGCGAGAGCACCATGGGGTGTGACCTGCAAGCAGAAACACACTCCCCGGCACCTCCAAATAACTACATTCGTGAGGTGGTGGTGGAGACTCTTCAGTGAAATACGGCCACAGGAGCATCGCTGCACCTGGGCTCATTCTACTCAACAAAATTCCACGCTCCTGCACCTGTCGCCCCCAGAGTTGGTGTCAGCACGAGCTACGGGGGGGGGCGGGGTAAAAGAAAGGGTGCTGGACGTGGGGTGCAGGCTCAGAGCCCTGACTGCGGGGAAGGGCCCTCCCCCACCCAGAGCCTCCTGCCTCCTCCCTGCGCTTCCCACCGTGAATCCGCTCCCTCGTGGGCTGCAAACGGACCAGATGCACGAAGGGCTCTTTGAAACAGGCAGTGCTTTCCCAGCCCACCCCCCGTGAGAGGCCTGCGGGGGGCCGGGGGATATGGCTGCAGCCTGTGGTTGGGGACCCTCGGGAGCAGCTGGGCCTGAAGTGCGGCCGCAGCTCCTCTGAGTCCCAGACACGGCGTAGATGGGCGGTGGGCGAGCTTTGTTCTTCAGTTCTGGTATTGGGGCCACACCGGGTAGTGCTCAGGGCGGACTCTTCGCTCTGTGCTCAGGGATCGCTCCTGGCAGAGCTTGGGGACCACCTGGATGTTGGGGATCGAAGCTGAGTCGGCAACAGACAAGGGCAACGCCCTCCCCGCTGCAGTGCTCAGGGAGGGCAAAGCTCCTGAAGGGGGCGGTATGACGGGAAAGGCGTGCTGCTCAGCCAGGCCATGAGGGACGCTGCGTGCACCCGATCTGTCACTGTGACGCGCGTCTCCCACCCAGGGTTCCCAGCCAGGGTGGATACTCATAAGCCCCCGAAATAGGGGCCGAGAGAGAGTACATCGGGGAGGAGGGCACTTGCCTTGCATATGGTTGACCCAGGTTCGATCCCTGATATCCCACAGGGTCCCCTGAGCACCACCAGGGGGGAGCCCTGAGCACAGCCGGGTGCGGCCTCAAAACAAACCAGACAAAAGAAAACAAAACAAACTAGAAATAATGCCTACAGTGAGTCAGGCAAAGACCCAGCGGGCCGGGAGCCACAGAATCAACCAGTCCTGCTACAGGTGCTGGAGGACTGCCCCGGCCACTTACAGCAGGCCCCAGGGGACGCCAGAAGGAACAGGCGGCAGACCCCGAGGGGTAACTGTGGAGGGCGCTGGCTTTGCAAGTGGCTGACTTGGGTTTGACCCCCAGCACCTCATAGGGTCCCCTCAGCACAGGAGTGAGCCTGCGCAGACCCAGGAGTGAGCCCCGAGCACAGAGCCAGGAGTGAGCCCTGAGCACAGAGCTAGGAGTCAGCCTCGAGCACAGAGCCAGGAGAGAGCCCTGAGCACAGAGCCAGGAGTGAGCCCGAGCACAAAGCCAGGAGTGAGCCCCGAGCACAGAGCTAGGAGTGAGCCCTGAGCACAGAACCAGGAGTCATCCCCGAGCACAGAGCTAGGAGTAAGCCCCAAGCATAGAACCAGGAGCCAGCCCTGAGCACAGAGCCAGGAGTGAGCCCTGAGCACAGAGCCAGGAGTGAGCCCCGAGCACAGAGCTAGGAGTGAGCCCTGAGCACAGAGCCAGGAGAGAGCCCCGAGCACTGCTGGGTGTGTCCCTGAAATAAAAATCAAACAAACAAACCTAGAACGGAAATGACTTTGAGAGGGATATGCGAATTATTGCAGCCAGTGGGCTAGAGCTGGGCACGGCAGCGCGTGTGGCGGGGAGGAGGGCCCTGACATCAATGACAAGGACCCAGCAAGAGAGAACAGAACAGACACAGCGAGGGCCGGGCCGACCATGGCCCAGAGCCCAGTGGGGCTTCCCAGGGCGCTTCTCCCTCCAGACCTAGTGAGGTGCCGCGCAGAAGCCTTAGGCAGCTCAACACCAGGAGAAGCGGCGTTTCTGCCGCGTGCCCAGGGCCCCTACGCCAGCCACGGGGTGGAACGGGCCACGCTCAGTTCTTGCTTCCTCCGTCCGTGGCCTCACCGGCCGTACGGAGGCGCCCGTGAAGGCCCCATCTGCAGACACCTCTATCTTGCAGTTAAGATTGTTTCACGAGAGTGCCAACAGTTCCGTGCTGTGTGGCACAGCAATGCCCGAGCCGGCCGTCCACCACGATGTCCTTCCAGCAGAGTCCTCTGGGTCCCGTCAGCGCTCTTGCCCCTCGGGCTCCCCGCTTCTCTGGCCAGGCCCCGGCGGTGTGTTCCCGTGGCCCGCGTCCGCTCCCCCGCCTGCTTCTCTGGAGGCCACCTGCCGTGGGATCTCTCCCGGCACTTGTCTTTCTTCTTCTGATTTCTGCTGAACACGGACCCTCCTGTGCCATCCACGCGGCCAGCCCGGGAAGGGGTGACTCCATCTGTCTCGCTGTGTTCTGCATCTGTACTGGGCACGCGACCCGCGTTCCGGCTCTGTGAATGCCGGGGACAGCGGGTGGGGAGAGATCTTCCCCGTCGGCGCTGCCTGCTCTGTTCTCCTCGAGCTGCCGGGCTGAGTGTTGGGAGCGTTTCCGAAGGGCTGGAGGAAATCTCCGAATCCTGTTCCACAGGGGCGCGGCCCCTGGTCACTGCCCTCAGCAGCTCCAGGGGCACACGTGGGGCGTCTGTGAGCCCTGCTAGCGAGGGCCGCCGTCTCGAGCCCCCGGCCCCCCGCCGTCTGCCTGTCCTCCTGGGAGCGGATCCCGGCTCCCCCACGCACTCCATGGCAGCCGACGGAAACAGCAGGGACTCATCATCATAAAATAGACAGATCGGGCTAATTGCATGAAATTTATTTGCCCTTGCTGATAAATATTTATCGCCCCTGGTTCATGGCTTTGATGTTTGGGCTCTCTCGAACGGCTTTATCGAATTCAAAACATCACTGGCTAAACGCGGAGACGGCTGCGTGAGCCAGTAACTGCAGCTGTGAACGCCAGCGATGGAGGCCAAGCTTTTTTTTTTTTTTTGCTTTTGTTTTGGTTTTGAGCTCTTCTTTCCATAGATGGGCTGGAACCGGGCACTCCCCCGCCCCCACCCCCCCCAGTCGGCAGAGAGACACGATGTGACATGACAAGCCGCGTGGAGAGTGCTGGCAGCTCAGCGGGCGCGAACACGGAAACACATGTGGAAAAACACATGTGCCGGCTTCTACTGCTCTCGGCTCACTGGCGAGCGATGTCCACGCAGCAGGAACCTGGTCACCATGGCACAGGGACAGTATGTCCTCACAGCCACATCTCCCCAAGGCCATTTGCCCAGCACCTTGGAACGAGGAGGGCAGGGCTTTTAATTTGGGGATGGGGCCGACGGTGGCCAAGGGGGTCCCGTATTTGGAAATCTCCAGGGCAAGGTGCCACCCTGGGAAGGAGGCTGGGTCACCGCCACTCCCCGGCACCCGTGGGGGGGGTGCTGCTGGACCCTTTGGCACCAAGGCTCAGTATTTCTCATCATCTCTGAAGTATGTATGGTTGCCAAGGAAACAGACAGACTCCAAATCCAAGCGTGAAACAGGCAAGGAGTTCCTGGGGATAACAAAACCAGGATGCGGTGTGGAGGCCGGGTGCTGCCAAGGGTGCCCGCCCACGGCGCCGCGGCTCCCTCCGCAGTGCCCGCACTGCAGCCCCTGACCCTGGCCCCAAACCCTCTGCTTCCCAGCTGCGCTTCCTCCCTCTGCCTCGGCCCCAGGCGTCCGGGCAGGTGACCAGGGGGCCAGACGAGAGACTCCTGTCAGCCCCGTCTCCCGAGGACCCTGTCCAGTCCTGGGCATGAAGGGTCCGTGCGTTTCATCCCGTGTCTGGTGGGAGGGGATGTCCCGTCTCTGCTGACCCCTCCTTGGCTGAAGGCAGAGCCAGGATGGCCTTTAGGTGACCGTAAAATGGACACTCAACAGCCCTGTGGGGTGAGGGGGTAGGAGATGTCTCTGATGGCTCTGGGGTGTGCGGCTGCCTGGAAAGGCCAGGTCTGGGCTGGCCGGGCCCAGAGCTGGACATGAGGGAAATGTGGCCCCCGGAGCTTGGCGGGTGGGACAGCACATTTGGTGCCCAGAGGGTAGGCGGAACAGCTCTGGGGCGGAGGGGACACTTTGTGGCAGACCCAGAGCGAGCCCCCAATTTTACCGAGCAGGTGAAGGAAGAACTGAAAACAACAGAAGCCTTTTTCTTCTCAGTCCACATCCAGCCGTGTTGAGGCATCACTCCTTGAGGGCTCAGGAAACCAAACAGGTGCCGGGCACCGAGCCTGGCGGGCCGTGGCCAAGGCAAGCATGTACTCCCGCACATCTCCCCGCCCCACTCAGAGAAGCCCCCGGAGAACCCTGGGCAAAGGGGAATCCTGGTGCCAGATGATGTCCGTAAGGACCTTGGTACAAGCCCTTCTGCCCACAGGGACCTGGAATAAGGTGAGGGTGAGGATGGCAGGAGGGTTAGTGGGGCCCGGAGCCACCCACAAGCGCCGCTCACACGACCCTCCATGAGGGGGCACTGCACCTTCCCCGGGGAACCTGCCTGGGCACTGCACCTGCCCAGGCAGAGCCAGGAGGGGCAGCCCCCCGACCACCAACGCCCCCGCACCCCGGCACTGCCCGCTCGCCCCTCCCACAGACCTTCTTGTCTGAGCTGCGGCTTCCCCGGAACGGCTGTGGCGGGCAATGCCCACGTCTGCCCAGCTCTCTGGCCGGGAGCCATGTGAGGGCTCAACCCCGCCGCGTGGACACTGCTGTGTCCGCGCGTGCCCGGGCACAGGGGCTGTGTGCACATACGTGTCACGTGTGTGTTGCGCGGTGCCCCCGGGGGGGCTGCATACCTCCATGTTCTTGCAGAAGGTGGCGTTGGTGCCAAACAGGATCTGGCACTGCTCGTTGGCACTGTAGTGCATGCCCGGGAGCTTGGAGGGCAGGTGCAGCGCGTGCTGGCTCCTGGGGTCCGTCACCAGCAGGCAGGTGCTGGTTTTCGACCTGCAACAGCAGAGGGGTGCACGGTGGGACAGACTGTGTGGGTCACCTCAGGTGAGCAGGGCGTGCGGCTGGGCGGGGCCCTCTGAGGGGGCTGGAGAGGAGCCCCCCAATGGGCACACCTGTCTGGGGGCACGAGAGCTGGCTGGGGGGAGACCGGTGCTTTCGCGGCAGCCTGTGGCCACACTTTCTTTCGCTTTACGCGAAATCTACAGGGGCCGGGTGACAGTACAGCAGGGAGGGCGATTGCCTTGTGTGCGGCCAACCCGTGTTCAATCTCCGGCATCACACATGGTCCCCTGAGCAGAGCCAGGAGTAACCCCTGAGCATCGCCGGGTGTGACCCAAAAAGCAGAAGAAAAAAAAGAGCTAAAGGTATGGAGAAAAAAAAATCAGGATTTCTTTCTTTCTTTCTTTCTTTCTTTCTTTCTTTCTTTCTTTCTTTCTTTCTTTCTTTCTTTCTTTCTTTCTTTCTTTTCTTTCTTTTCTTTCTCTCCCTTCCTTTTTTCTCTTTCTTTTCTATTTCCCTTCCTTCCTTCCTTCCTTCCTTCCTTCCTTCCTTCCTTCCTTCCTTCCTTCCTTCCTTCCTTCCTTCCTTCCTTCCTTCCTTCCTTCCCTCCCTCCCTCCCTCCCTTCCTTCCTTCCTTCTTCCCGATGCTCCTAACTCTGCAGATCCTTTGGGGTGGGGGTGCTGTCCAGGGTGGCAGTGGACGGGCTACCTGGTCAGGCTATGCCCTGCCCGCACCCACTGCCTGGCTCCAGCATTTCACCATGGGACCGCTGAGGGGAAGGGGATGCAGAGAACACCTCAGGTGGGGCCCTGGGCCCGGGGACGCAGTGACGGCCCCAGAGAAGGGCGAGTTGAAGGCCTGTCACCTTCACGCCCGAGAGGGAGAGGGAGGCGGCTCACTGCACCCAGAACCCCGGCACCCCCGTCCAACCGGGTGCCCCGGCCACGTCCCAGAGCCTGCGTGGCAAACAAGGCCCCCAGCCCCCAGCCCCGGGCCGTGTGTCTGCGTGTGTCTGCGTGACCGAGGCCGAGGGCCCAGGGCTGTGTGTGTGGACAGCAGAGCAGCAGCCCCGAGATCCCAGGTCTACACGGCGTGTCCACTCCTGGGGGCGGGTCCCTGTAACACCACCAACCCCGCTCCCATTGCACCCGAATGCCAGCCTGATGCACCCACAGGTGTGGGGCCTGTGGACAGAGGCCATGAGGGACGTGGCACCCTCAGGCCGGCCGCTTCTGCAGGGCCTGGGATCGGGACCAGCCTCACACTTGCCACCAAATCAGCACAGTGCCGAGCTCTCTCCTCCCGGCCACACAATGGACCAACCTTTGCTATTAGGGGGGTGCAGAGACCCATCCCCGTGGGCTCCAGCGAACACTCACTCAGCTTCGCAGAGACAACAGTTGGACGTGGATTTCCAACTGCATCGGGCAGGGGCACCTGTCACCCTGCAGTGTGGGGTTCAGTGCCCCCCGTGGGGTGCCGCCCAGGGGCTGGGGTCCAGTGCCCCCCGTGGGGTGCCGCCCAGACCTACTTGAGGAAGTTCTCGAGGTCCTCTCGGCTGCAGGGCGACCAGGACAGGTCGCTGGGGCTCCGCCCTTTCACCCACTCTCCCGACATGATGTGGGACCGGCCGGCGCAGGATGCGTGGTCATCATCGTGATTCATGCCCAGGCTGTCAGAGGGGAGAGAAGAGGTGGGGGGGATGAGGGAGAGGGGGCGGGGCGAGGGGGAGGGATGAGGAGGGGCGGGGCAAGACGGGCATTTATACCACAGGAGCCCACCCCCAGCCCTGGGGTCTTGCTGGGCTGCTCTGGGGTGGGGGACAGCGGCCTGAGCTCGGGGACGGTCAGGAGGGTGACCGGCGTGCGGGGAGCCGGCTCAGGCCCAGGCAGACGAGCACCTGCCCGCATCTCTGACCGCACCTGTTTTTGCCCGGCGAGCAGAGGGCCTGTGACCCCCCCACCCCCCCCCCCCCGAGTGCGGGCCCTGGTGGTGGCGGGGTCAGCGCCCTGCGGAGTCCAGCAGACCAGGGGGGCCTGCTGGAGTGCAGCATCCGGTGAGCTTTGGGCCAGGCACACGGACACGTGACCGTGAGAACAGGGCAGTAAGGGACGAGACAGGAGGGGACACCCAGGCACCCGACAGAGAAGCCGCCCTGCATCCCTGGGGCCTGGTGGGCTCCTGCCTCCTGCGGGCAGCCCCGACTCAGGCCAGAGAACCCGCTGCCCCTCTGTCCCGGTCCCTGGGGGCATCTCCTCTCCAGTGTCTGGAGAAGCCGCAAGGCGGAGGGTGGCCCAAGTGGGAGTCCCCCATTACCAGCCAATGGCGTCCCCCTGGCCCCAGCTCTGCTGCCCAAGGACCACGTGGTCAGAAACACGTCCTGTGCAAGCCCGGCTGCCCCTGGCCAGGCTCTCCCACAACACGCCCGATCCCCAAACACGTCCCCTCGTCCCCCAACACGGTGCCTTGGGGCCCCCTGGCAGCAGGCTGGGTGTCTTGGCAGAGGTGGGGGGGAGGTGATGCCGGGACCAAGCCCCCCAGTCGAGGGGGGGTTCTTATACTTGAGTCTGGGGACGGTTCCCTGGGGCTGGGGCTTGGGGAGACCCCCTCAGCCCTCTAGTTGGCCTCCTGTCCACCCCAACACCGACTGCACACCCCACTGAAGGCACCCCAGGGGTCCGCCCTTCCACACGATGTGGAATGGGGTGAGAGTGGGGGCGGCCTTTGGGAGAGGAAGCGCCACACTTTGGGGGGCTTAGAAAGAAACCGGAGTTCTCCCAGTGCCAGGCTCAGCACATTTCACAGGGTCTCTCCTTAACCTCGCTTTACAGATGGGGAAACTGAGGCAAAGAAAGATGAAGATGTTGCCCTGGGCCAGCGAGCCGGAGAATGGACACGCGGTCCCAGCTCCATCCCCGAGCTCAGGCCGCTGTCCCCCACCCCAGAGCCTCCACACTGGGTCCAGCCCGGACAGGGACACTGGGAGAACCAAGGACAGGGTGGGGCTGAGTGACAGGGCAGCAGGGAGGGCGCTTGCCTTGCTTGCACACGGCCGACCTGGGTTCAATCCCCAACATCCCATAGGGTCCCCCAAGCACCACCAGGAGTGATTCCTGACCACAGAGCCAGGAGTAACCCCAAAGCATCACTGAGTGTGACCCCAAAAGCCAAAATAAACCAAAGAACCAAGGTCGGGACCTGGAGCTCAGGGGTGCAGGATGGGCGTCCACCCAGGGGTTACCGCAGGGAGTCAGAGGACGCTGCGGGAGAACGGGGGCCAAGGCGGCGGAGCGCCAGCCACGGGGACACTTGGGAACCCTGAGCTGTCAGGGGTTCGCATGTGGTCCCCATCTTTCAAATATGTCTGTGCCGAGTGGGACTGCCCCTTCCCGAGACGCCTGAGGGTCCCACACACGGCGGGACCGGGGAGGTGTGGGGGTTTCCTTCTCTCTGGAGCACGAGGCACACACAGGCGGGAGCACCCAGGGCCTGACCCCCACTCTGAGCGGAGCCCCAGGTCTGGGCTCAGGATGAAGCCACAAGGGGTTTGGCGGCCCCACTGGACAGGAAGAAAAGTGACAACCCAGGGCCACAGTGCCAGGGCTGGCCTCTGGTCACCTCTTGGTGGCCTTGCGGGCCCCGCAGGCATGTCCTCTGGCCTTCAGGGAGAGCTGGGCTCCCCGGAGCCACCGTCTGCGCTCACGAGGCCCATCTCTGAGAAGCTGTCTGAAAGGAAACGCCCCCACAGCACCGTGGTGTGTGGGGTCTTCTCCAAAGGAGCCAAAGGAACTGACTTCCTGCACTTTCAGGGGGAGCGGTGCTGGGACCACCGGGCTCTGTGCCTGTCTCCATGCCCGGGCAACGCCTCACCCCATAAACACCAAGGGGCCTGGAGCCTCCACGCAATGAGAATTTTGGGGACTTTGTCACTATTTCATTTTACCTTTATTTAAAAAAAATTTTTTCTTTTGGGTTTGGGAGCTGTATCTGGTGGTGCTCAGGGATCACTCCTGGAGGTGCTTGGGAGGCCCTCTGGGGTGATGGTGATCAAACCCAGGGGGGGACGTGTGCAAGACAAACGTCTTCACCCATATGTGCACGCACTCTCTCTCCTCCTCCCCCCTCTCCCTTCCTCCCTCTCTCTCTCTCTCTCATACTTGTTAGCTCAGAAGAAAGATTCTCCACCTCAGAGCCTCTTGCAGTGATCCCTACTGCGTGACTGGCACTTGGCTGACAAAGACAAAGCTCACTTCTTCAGGCCCTAAACATGGCAGTGTCCTCACAAAGGAGACGCCTGCAGCCGGCCCTGCGGGTCCAGGTGACAGGCTGAGCCGAGCCAGCGGAAGCGGAGGAGGATGCAGCTGGCCTGCACAGCCAGGCCCCACCTGCAGAAGGGACAAGGGACACGAGCGGCCCCCAGGGCTGGGCAAGGCTGGCCAGCGGGTGCCGCGGCCCCAGGCCCAGGAGAGCAGCAGGTCAGAGAAAGCCCCCGGCCCGGGCAAGGTGGCCAGCGACTCGAGACCCCTGGGAGTGAGGGGAGCCGGAAAGGGGGCCAGGCCTCGGCACAGCGCGGACTGCGGCCTCCAGGCCCACCTAACTTTCCACCTGTGTCTCGGTGCCAGGCTGCCAGAGATGCCCCCTCCTCACCATGCCCCCAGGCTCCCCAACTCTCCCCCCAGGGAGGGATGAGCCTCACAAAGCCCACCGGTGACCCGCCCATGCCCCGGGCTCCCAAAGAATGCTCAGGGGAAAAGGAGTCGCACTCTGTCCCTCAGTGTGGGAAGGGCTGCAGGCCCTTGGTCACTGCGGTCACTGCAGCAGGGTTCCAGGAGGAGGCCCTTTCCTCTCACACCTGCAACACCAACAAGGCACGCCCCTCCCCACCCCTGCAAGCCGCAGGCTTAGTTCACCACCAACGCCTTAGGATAGTGATAGCTGTGAGTGAGGTGAGATTTCACTTTGGTACAGAGCGGAGAAGGCTGTCCCGCCTGGCAACCAGGAAGCAGGACGGACAGACAGACAGACCCCAACACGGTCAAACCCGGTGAGCACAGAGACTGCCCCGGCCAACAGAGGCGACCCCTGGGAGAGCCCCACACTGAGCTGCGAGCCCCCAGCCAGTACCCTAGGAATGGAGAAGGGCAGGAGACCAGACAGAGGTTGGGGCCGGGACAGCTCGGGGTGGGGGGACCCCCCACGGCGTCCCTGGATGCAGCCACAGAGGCAGCCCCAGCATCCCGGTGTCCCTCCCCAAGCCCCCAGCCCCCTGGGGCCCGAATATCACCTTCCTGTGGCCCCACATAAGCGAGGAGCCAGGGGGGCCCCCAGACCTTCTGGGCAGCGTGCAGGAGCCCAGATGGACAACCCTGAGGGCTCCTACCCTGAGGCCAGCCCCGAAGGCCAACTCGGCACAGCGGGACCTCAGTCTGGGCTCTGCCATGCCCAGCCGTCCTGGAGAGGGTCCCCACCCCACCCCACCCACCCCACGGAGGACTGGGTCTGGGGGCGCAGGTGTCCCCACATGCTCCAGGGCTCGGCATCTTGTCGCCAGACCTTGGCACACACCAGATTAAGTGCTGAGACCAAAGCCAGGTCCCTCGGCCATGCTTCGGTGTCTGTTTTTGTTTGCTTGGCTTTCGGGCCATATCCGGGTGTGCTCAGGCTGACTCTCGGGGACCCTATGGGGTGCCGGGGAATTAAACCCGGGCTGGCCACTTGCAAGGCCAGTGTCCCCCTGCTGCCCCATCCCTCTGGCCCCTCTCTGGTGCCTATTCCCCTGGACCAGGCCCCAGCAGATGGGGACGGGGGGATCTGCTCTCCTCCCCAGCAGGCCTGTCTTCAACGGGCATGACAGGGTGGGGGTGCCGTCCCCGCCATGCAGGCGGAGAAGCTGCTCTCCCCCACCCCCACCGATCTGGGGCCGGTGGAAGCAAAGCCCCTCACCCCCCTCACCCCTCCGGGCCCTGCTGGCACCGAGCAGGTGGTAGCTAAACGCTGGGTGCGAGAAAGGACCCCAGGGGTCTTTTCTGCGAGGGCAGGAGAGTGTGTCTCTGGGACAAGCTGAGTCAGGAACAAACCTGAAACCACTTCCTTTCAGCCCGTCAGCAGCAGCAAGGGCCGCGCCGGGCCGGCCCCTTCCCGCTGTGGGACGCTGGCAGGTTCTAGAAGGCCCAGGGGACACCAGCCACGGGTGCGTCCCGGCTCCCAGAGAGCCTGCCGGCATGGCGGTGTCCCGGGCCAGGACCGCGGCTGCTTCTGGAACTCCCCTGGGCCCTGGGGGCGGGGGTGATTCGTCCATTGGTTTGGGGGCAACACCAGCAGTGCTTGCGGCCGGGCAGAACCGGGCCCCTGCGTGCTGAAAGCCCATCGTGCCCCCGGTGTCTGAGGCGTCCCAGCAGAGGGGCCCGGGGAACGCTGAGCCCTCCCGTGGAGATCCCGACCTGTCTCTGCCCGAAGGCAGCCCCCTTGCAGCCCCTGCAGCTCTGCGTTGGACAGTGCTCCTGGCCCAGGGACTGTCTCTCTCGCGAGTGCCGGGGCACCCCCAGGCCCGTCTCACCAGTGCTCTCCCCAGTCCTGGCACGCACGGTGCAGAAGGACATGTCCAAAGGAGAAAGGCCTCAGCCAGCAAGCCCAGCACACTGGCCCCGCACTGACCTCTGCACTCCAGGGTGCAATTCCAGGGGCCCCCAGCTGGCCTCCCAGCCCCCCCCAGGCCCCTGCAGGCTTCCCGGAGGTGAGAATGTGCCCTCTGGGGTGCACAGGTGAGAGGAGGGGACCTCCCTGAGTGCCCATGCAGGCAGGGGGTGAAGTTCCCAGGGTCTCGGGCCGGGCCGGGTGAGGGTCCAGGTCTTGTCTGGAATTTTCCGTCAGCCCTGGGCAGCAGATGAACAAGGGCTTTTCAGCATGAAACCAAACGTCAGGAAGGACCTGGACGCCTCTCGGCCAGCACAGGTGCCGGGGCGGCCCCTACCAGCCCCGCAATCTCCTTCTCACGGGCCCGGAGGCCCAAGGCCAAGTGGGTCGGGACTCGGAGTGGTGAGCTTCTAGGGTGGGTCCATTCCTGGGGTGCAGGATGCCACCTGCTTGCCGAACGACCGCCTGCCCCCGCGTGGGAGAAGGGCCCCCAAGCCCTCCCAGGGGCCAGCTCGGGGTTCGGTCTCAGCATCCAACTGGGGGTGGGTGGCCCAGGCACTGGCCCTCCGCAGCCTGGGGCCACTCCGCCGGTGATTCTCCTCCGAAGTCTGTGAGCCCCAGCGCCGCGCCCCCCCCCCACCCGAGCCGCACCCCGCCCAGCGATGGCTGCAGAGCAGCACCCCGCCTGCAGGTGGCGACAGGCCGTTCCGGTTGGCAGGGCTGAAGAGCGTCTACCCCGGGCAGTGTCCCGGACGGTCTAGGCTGTGGCCAAGCGTGGGGGCGCAGCAGGCTGTCAGGGGCTGGCCTGGGCCTACATACATGCAAGTGTCTGACTGTGCAGGGGCGGGACCACGGCCCCCCTCCACCCATACCTCACTGTTAATATTTGTTGCGGGGTTCACACCGGCAGTGCTCAGGCTGGCTCTGCACTCAGGAATCAGTCCTGGCAGTGCCTGGTGGGGGCCTCGGGGATGCCGGGGTCAGCGGCATGCAAGGCAGACGCCCTCCCCGCTGTGCGATCGCTCTAGCTCCCTCACTATTGATTTTCATTCCGTCTTAGTCTTGGGGAGGGGGGAGTTATCCTGGTGGTGCTCAGGGCTCGCTCCTGGCGGGGCTGGCTGTGCCCGGGGCACGCACCTTACTCACCCCCCACCAGACTGGCCCCGAGAGCTGCCCCCACCTCGCCTTCACTCCCGCCCTCGTGCCAAGGGACCGGCGAGTCTCCCTGCCTGGGGCCGTGGGAAGCCAAGAGCGCGCGGAACTTCCAGCTCTGAGGACCATGGGAAAGGCCGCTTGGGAGATGCTTCCAGAAGCTCTGCCAGGGGGGCAGTTCCAGAGGGTGGGGGCGGGGCCAGAATTCAGGTCTAAGCCAGGCTCAAGGCTGACCCCGGCCCCATCTCAGCCCGGCCGGACCCTTCCCCCCACAGTGAACACAGGGACCCGGGGGGAGCGGAGGCCCTGTGCGGTGTGGCCCCACTGCCCTGCGGGGGGCTGGCTTCACAGGTGCCACGGGCACCCCTGCTCGCTGAAGCACCTCCAGAGTTCCCTCTGCCCCGCTGGAGCCCCCGGCCCCACACGGGCCCGGGGAAGGCTGTGGCCCAGGCGCCCCTAAGCTCGGGGGCTCGGGGCTCCCCCGGCAGTGGGAAGAAGTGCTCTGCTCGCCTGTAACGCTGCCGCCCCGGGCCCAGCGCCCGGCCTGGGACCCCACAGCTCGCAGGCCCGGAGCGAGGCTTCTTGCGGGACACACCACCCAAAGGCCCCCTCGGGGCTGGGGTGCAGGCTCTGCACGCAGGCCCCTGGCCCCAGCACAATCCCGCGGGCTCTGCAAGCAACATCCCTGAGCACGGCCAGGTGCAGCCTTCATACAAACAGGCAACCCGACAGTCTCCGGGCCGGCCGAGACTTCTGCCTCCACAGGGATGGGAGGGTGGAGGAGAGACAGTCAAGGGCAGGGCAGGGAGGGGGCAGCTCTGGGCCCTGCTGGGGATGGACGAGACACGTGGCCTGCAGTGACCCAGGCCAAGATAGGGCGGCATGTCTGTCTCCTGAGGAGGGAAGGGGGAGGGGACAGGGTCAGGCACAGTCTGGGATGTGAGAGAAGATGGTGGTCACGCCCGGGTGGCTCCCAGCCCGACTTGGATGGCGAGGAAAAGGCGCTGACTCCAGGAAGCCCTGGGGGGGACCTGGTGTGTGCACGAGTGTGTCCACATTTGTGTATCTGTGTGCATGTTAGTGTGTGCACGTGTGTACACATACATGTGCTCATGTGAAAGTGTGTGCATGTGAGTGTTGTGCATTCATATGTGTGCACGTGTGCACACATGTACATTGTGCACTAGGTATATACATGTATGTGCATGTGAGTGTGCACATGCGAGTGTGTACATGTGCACGTTTGAGTGTGTATGTGTGCATGTGTATATGTGTGCGTGAGTGTACACACGTGTGCTCATGTATGCATTGTGCACTGTGCGTATACATGTATGTGCACCTGTGAGAGCGTATATACGTGTGTGCATTGTGGCTGTGTGTGTGGTGGGCAGGGGATTGAGGCCAGAGCAGGGGGCTGGAGAACAAGCCCCCCTGTGCCAACCCAGGATGCCCCGGCATGAGGAGCAGCCCCGGGGCCAGCAGCACGGGCTCACTCCCCGAGGACCCGGGCCAGAGCCCCGCCCACCCACACACCTGGGGAGCGGCTTTCCATTCTTCTCCAGAGAGCATCCCTGCTGCCCTTCCCCAGATGCGTCCCCCTGCCGCCTGGCGACAGCGCATCTTGGGGAATGTCTGAGCTGCACGCCAGCCCAGCATGCACCAGGCCCCGAGGCCACATGATCCTGGGTCCACCTGCACCCCCGGGAATGGCCAGTGCCTGTCTGCCAGGGAGGAGACGGAGCCGCACGGCCCAGCAGGGGAGCACCAGCCTCGAGGGAGCAAGGATCTCGGGGCCCGCAGGGGGAAGGCAGCGCCTGGTGGACCTCGTGTGGCCAGGAGCACCCCCACCCCCAGCCGTGCTCCTGCTGTCCACACGGGGGTTTGGCCCTGGGGATGCTGCAGCTCCTTGTGTGTGGCTGAGAAACAGCACCGGTAACACGGGAGGTGGGGATCATGTCCGTCAAAACCGCTGTCCACCGCCCCGCACGCTCACGGTGCACGCAGGAGGGGCCCTGCAGGCACGTGTGAGGTACTCGGAGCTGCCCGCACATCAGCCCGGCCGTGGGGTGCACGCTCCTCAGAAACTGGTCTGGAATCAGCCCTCCCCTAGTTCTGGTCTTTGGGCTCCTGACTCGGGTGTGTGCCACCTGCCGTGTCCAGTACCGTGCTGACCTGACTCCCCTCCCTTGACCCTGGGCTGTGTGGGGCCCAGAACATCCAGCCAAGCCTGAGTTCTGTGTTTGCAGAAGCTCTCGGCCGTCCCCCATCCCCTAGCCGGGTCCTACCCCGTCAGACCCCCGTGCCTTCGGCCAAAGGACAGACAACCCCAGACTTCCCACCCCACGTCACTGCAGAAGAACCTTCTGGAATCCCAGCAGTGGCGCAGTGGGAGAGAGCGTACCCCCATCACTGCAAGGGCCTTGAGGCTGAGTGCAGACACACAAACGGCTGCCCGCACTCTCACGACCACACATGAGGAACGTCTTGGACACAGGCCGGGCAGCAGCCTGACCCCAGAGCGGGCACCACATCGGGCTTCAGCCAGCACCACCAGCCAGCACCACCAAGAGAGAGACAGAGGGGGCAGGGCCTGGCACAGGGGGTCAGGATCACCAGGGGTGGCCCCGGGCCCCCCAGCAGTGCCTGGAAACAACCTCTGAAGAGACAAATGCAGGGGGCGGAGGGACTTGGTTTGACCCTGGTGTGGCCCCCAATCACGGTGATGACAAAGTCACCCTCACTGAATGATGGACACGGAAGAAGGAAGCAGAGTGCAGCGGAAAGGCAGCTCAGACACCGGCCACGTCAGAAAGGCCACCAGCTCAGGGTGTCACCGACTCAGACCCACTCGGGCACACAGGGGGCGCACTCAGGGGCCAAAGCAGTGAGGCTGGAATGGAGACATCTGGAACAGAAGCGTGTGCACAGACACACAGACACACACACATACACATGCACACACATGCACAGACACATACACACGCACACACACATGCACACACACGCACACACATGCACAGACACATACACACGCACACACATGCACACACATGTACAGACACATACACACGCACACACATGCACAGACACATACACACGCACACACATGCACACACATGTACAGACACATACACACGCACAAGCACGCACACACACACAGCTGTTGCCATCCTCTGTGCACGTCCCATAACAGCCACCAGGTGTGGACAGCCAGGCCACCGCCAACCCTGTGCGTGGCAGCAGTGGAAACCAGAATGGGAGCGGACGGTGTGGAGGCGCCTGCCCTGCACGAGGCAGCCGGGGGTTCATCCTGGCAGCCCCCCCCCACAGGATGCCCTGAACGCCAGGAGCGATTCCTGAGCTCGGAGCCAGGAGTCAGCCCGAGCACCAGCAGGTGTGGCCCCCCAGCAGAAAGAAACGAAGACAAAGGGGACAGGTGGAGCTGGACGAAAGACCAGGCCAGAGGCCAGAGCACATGCCGGCCAGCCGGGCAGAGGAGGGCACGTCTGGCCGGTGTCAGGGGCCTCCGCGTGTGGGGGACCGCCCTGCCAGCCAGCCCCAGCCTCCCTCCCCCGCCACATCCTCTTTGATCCACGGCCAGTGACATCCCTACTGTGTGCGAGCCTTGGCTCCCTCCACCTGACTTCACCCTGGAAACCTCGCCAGCAGGCCGCGGGCATCCCCCTCCGGGCCAGACAGAGGGCAGGCCGAGGAGAGCCGCCTGCCCCCACTGTGGGCTCCAGGTTGGCGGCCACCAGGCGGGGGCAGGGGACCCTCTAGCCTTCTGTTTCCTCCTCTGGAAACCAGGAGACGGCCTCAGGTCCCGCGCCACGCCAGGCAGGCTGAGATCGCGGGCGTTTCCTCCCAAGGGGCAAGAATCCCCGCGTGCAGACAACTGTGCATGGACAGTGGACACTGGACAAAGCCAGGCCTGGCAGCCGGTGGGGAAATTTAAAAAAAACAAATTCAGCAAACAAAAAGTCAGCTGTGAAGCCAAGGCTGCTGACTGACGGAGAGTGAGTGCAGGCGGCGCAGGAAGGGAAGTCGGGACAATGGAGAGGAAGGAGACGGACAGACAGACGGATGGAGCCTCCCGGGAGGGGCAGAGAGCTGAGGCCGAGGGCGGCGCCGGGGCAGGGTGTTCACAGGACAAGGAGGGGGACTGTGGGGTGGACACAGGGACAAGGAAGGACCTCGAGGTGGACACAGGGACGAGGAGGGGGGACAGTGGGGTGGAAACAGAGACAAGGAGGGACCTTGGGGTGAACACAGGGATATGGGGGGACTGCGGGGTGGACATAGGGACAAGGAGGGGAGACCGCAGGGTGGACACAGGGACACTGGGGGACTGTGGAGTGGACAGAGGGAAACGGGAGACTGTGGGGTGAACACAGGGGCATGGAGGACTGTGGAGTAGACATGGGGGCACGGGGGACTGCGGAGTGGACACGGACATGGAGATTGCGGAGTGGACAGAGGGACATGGGGGACTGCGGGATGGACAGAGGGACATGGGGGATTGTGGGATGGACAGAGGGACATGGGGGACTGCGGGATGGACAGAGGGACATGGGGGACTTCGGGGTGGACACAGAGACACAGGGGACTGTGGAGTGGACACAGGGACACGGGAGGCTGTGGGATGGACAGAGGGACACGGGGGATTGCACGGTGGACACAGGGACATGGGGGACTGTGGGATGGACAGTGGGACACGGGGAGCTGTGGGGTGGACACAGGGACATGGGGGACTGCAGGATGGACAGAGGGACACAGGGGATTGCACAGTGGACACAGGGACATGGGGGACTGTGGGATGGACAGTGGGACACAGGGAATTGTGGGGTGGACACAGGGACATGGGGGACTGCGGGATGGACAGTGGGACACAGGGAACTGTGGGGTGGACACAGGGACATGGGGGACTGTGGGATGGACAGTGGGACACGGGGGATTGCACGGTGGACACAGGGACATGGGGGACTGCGGGATGGACAGTGGGACACAGGGAACTGTGGGGTGGACACAGGGACATGGGGGACTGTGGGATGGACAGTGGGACACGGGGGATTGCACGGTGGACACAGGGACATGGGGGACTGCGGGATGGACAGAGGGACACGGGGGCTGTGGGGTGGACACAGGGACACGGAGGGGGCCGTGCTGGCTGCTTACTTGTGTCCCAGCTCGTGGGCGATGGTGAAGGCCAGGTTGAGCCCGTTGTCCTCGGCCAGCACACACTTCCGCTTGGCGCTGCACGCCCCTCCCAGGTAGGCGATGCCTGCGGACACAGAGGAGCTCGGCACAGGCTGGGACCCGAGTGGCCTCAGCAGGGCCAGGCCACTCACACGGCAGCAGTCTGGCCCCAGCTGGGCTTCGGCTCATAGCTCGTGCCCAGGACGCGGCAGCGCCAGGCACTGGGGTTCGGGAGAGGAACACCGGGCACCCCGGAGGGAGGAAGGCCCTGCCCTGCCCGGGCCCCACAGGCCCAAGGCCCTAGGGAAGGTCCCGATGGGCAAACGCCTGGGGGCACAGGACAAGGGGTCAGGCTGGACCCTGGGGACAAAAGGACAGCACTGCTGAGCTTCAGCCAGGCGGGGCGGGGGGGGGGGGGACACAGTTCCTGCCAGATGGTTTCTCGTCACGTGGACTGAGAGTCCCTGGGCTGGCTGGAATCAAGGGCACGGCCCATGGCGGGGAGGGCCGGGGACGAGGTTCGGGCAGAAAGGGGGCAGCGGGACCCCTGGAGCCGGCCTGATCCCAGAGCAATGTGGACACTGAGGGATGCTGGGGGTACCCAGTAGCAGTGGGGGGTCGCAGGGGAGAACAGCAGTCCAGGAGGAGCCGGGGTGGGGTGGCAAGGGAGACCCCCAGGATGGAGGCCAGCAGCTCCGCACAGCCCGGACTAGCCTAGACGCGTGGGTCTAGACCAAGAGCCTCCACGGGTCACCCCAGCAGCGCCCCCGCCCTCCCGCACCCATGCCCCTAGACGGAGAGCGGAAATGGGCTGAGAACCACGTAACACCCCACTGCCAGGGTTCCAGTCCTGGGTGTGCCCGGAGGCAGAATGAGCTGGGGTGGGGGGCGGGCAGAAGCCCCCAGAGGCCCAGGGCTCCCCGGGAGGCGAGATGGGGGCAGCTCAGAAGACACCCAGAGGCATGTGCTGGGGGGTACCACAAGGTGCTCCCAGCCCGACCGCCTGCCAGAGCTGGTCCCCCTCAATGGAAGCCATCAGTCCCCCATGGCTCCTCGGTGCCCAGGACAGAAGGTCCAGGGCTGAAGGACAAGGACAAGGAGCATGGTCCTGCCTCCCGCGGACTCTGCCACACCCCGCTGCCGGCCTGCTCCCCCCGGCCCCCAGGTCTGCAGTGACACGTGCGTTCCCCAGCCGGCACCACACGTGTCCACTCTGACTTACTAACACAGAACGTCCTGGCCCAGGGGAGAAACTCCTTTCGAGAAGGGGAGGGGGACAGAGCAGGACAGCGGGGAAGGCGGCTGCCTTGCACACAGCCGACCCGGGCTCCAGCCCTGGTATCCCACGGGGGCCCTGAGACCCACCAGGAGTGATTCCTGGGTGCAGAGCCAAGAGTAAGCCTGGAGCATCACTGGGTGTGGCCATGAAAAGAAAAAATAAGAAAGAAGGGAGAGGGAGAGAGAAAGAGAGAATGGGAGAGAGAGAGAGAGAGAGAGAGAGAGAGAGAGAGAGAGAGAGATGGAGAGAGACAGAGACAGAGACAGAAACAGACAGACAGACACAGAGAGGCAGAGAGAGCAAGGAGAGCACTGTGGCCTTAAGGCACACGTTTGCTTGTTTGTAATTTTCTGGCACAAGGACATGGTCCGGCCCACGCAGACGGCAGCAAGGGGACGCAATCGGCGTCTGGGTGCCTTCAAGGTCACTGTCCGGGCTCCGTTTAAAGAATGCTTTGTGGGCCGCTGCCCTGAATCCAGCCCGAGGACTTGGAATGCGTCTACATGGGGCTGATGGTATGTGCGTGTGGAGCGCCACAGGCACACACCCCCTCCCAGACACACACACACCCACTCTCCCAGACACACACACACTCCCAGACACACACACACTCCCAGACACACATACACCCTCCCAGACACACACACACCCTCCCAGACACACACACACCCTCCCAGACACACACACACCCTCCCAGACACACACACACTCCCAGACACACACACCCTCCCAGACACACACACACCCTCCCAGACACACACACACCCTCCCAGACACACACACACTCCCAGACACACACACCCTCCCAGACACACACACACCCTCCCAGACACACACACACACTCCCAGACACACACACACCCTCCCAGACACACTCTCCCAGACACACACACATGCCCCCTCCCAGACACACACCCCCTCCCAGACACACACATACACACTCCCAGACACACACACTCCCAGACACACACATACACACTCCCAGGCACACACACACTCACACTCCCAGATACAGACACACACACCCTCCCAGACACACACACACCCTCCCAGTCACGCTCACGCACACATGCTCCCACACACATACACTCTCCCAGATACGCACACACACATGCTCTAACACACACACACAAACACACACACTCTCCCAGACACACACACCCCCTCCTCTTCCCCCCCACATGCCCAATTTCCCAGGCACATACACACCCCCTCCCAGAAACACACACATACAGATCCCCTCCCAGACATGCACACATACCCCCTCCCAGGCATACACACCCTCCCCAGACACACAAACACTTCCCCTCCACACATACACATACCCCAGACACGCACTCACATCCTCCCAGACATGCACATACACCTTCCCACCCACACACACACCCTCCCGGACACACACACACTCTCCCAGATGCACACATGCACAGGCCCCACACACCCTCTCAGAACCCCCCACCACACACACACACACACACACACACACACGCGCGCGCACCTTCCCATCCCACACCACAGCCTCCCGGTCAAGGAATCAACTGGCAGCCTTCTCCGTGTGCGCCCGCGCGGGTAGGCGCCCGGCCAGCGGCGAGGCCGACATCTGAGGCCAGCTGTGCCGAGCATGGGCGTGCTGACCCAGCAGTCCTGAAATGCCACACAAACACTCCCCTGGCCTCAGCCACCCTCTAATCAGGGGGCCGGGACTCCAGGGGAACGGCCAAGGCGGGCCTGCCCCCACTGCAGTGGATCCGCACACCCTCCCCCTGCCCGCCCGCCCCCCCCTTTCTTACCAGAAAACAAAGGCTGGGTTTATTGACATGAAATGTTCTCACCCAGGTGGACTGAGGTCAAGAGCTTCTAAGGATTTATTTGAACTGGGAGGTGTCAGATCACCGACCAGCAGCCCAACTGTGGACAAGAAGGCGGCTGCAGGCCCCTCCCCGGCCAGAGAGCGCCTCGTGGGGGGCCCTGGGAGGCCGGGAGACGCTAAGAAGGCACGGAGACTACGGGCGTGCGGGGAAGGGCGGGTGACTCCGTGGGAGCCCACGGGGAACCACGCAGAGCCCCCCCACCCCTGCTGCAAAGGAACCCTCACCCCTCCCTCCGTGCTCGCTGCTTCGTCCTGGCCACACGTGGCGGTGCCTGGGGGTGCACTCTGCCCCCCGAGCTGCTGCCAGGCTCCCAGGCCCCCACTTTGTCAGGAAACTGAGGGAGAGCCTGCTGTCCCAGCTGGGACGCCCCATCACCCGACGGAGTGGGAGCTCCGGTCCATGGGGTGGGTGCTGGCCGAGACCTGCTGGGGCCCCGCAAGGTCAGCGCGAGACCGGAGCTCAGCGCCCTCACCCTTGCGCCAACCCTGCGGTCTGTGAGGCTCCGGGAGAGAGGGACGGAGCCTGGCCACGGTCACTGACCAGCAGCAGACTCGACCGTCCCGCTGGGGCCCTTGTTTCCCAAAAGGGACAGTGAAGGCTGTGGAAACACTGCCACTGAGGGAACTGGGGCCCGGAGACTCTCTACAGCCACCCAGGAACCAATAACAAAGCATAATCCAGCCACGGGAGGATGTGCAAGGGGCTTGTGGTTGGCAGCCAGGAACACTTGCATTGCACTGTAGCACTGTCATCCCACTGTTCATCGATTTGCTCAAGCGGGCACCACTAACGTCTCCATTGTGAGACTTGTTGCTGTTTTTGGCATATCGAATATGCCACGGGTAGCTTGCAAGGCTCTGCAGTGCAGGCGGGATACTCTCAGTAGCTTGCCGGGCTCTCCGAGAGGAACACAGGAATTAAACCCGGGTCGGCCGCGTGCAAGACAGACGCCCTACACACTGTGCTATCACAGCCAGGAACACTTCCAGCGTCTAATTCGTCCTTGAGAGACAAAGGCCGAGGGAGCTCGGGGGGCCTCTCCTCGGGCTGTGGCTGAGGGTTAGGGGCTATTTCACTGTGTCCGGCACCCATAGAAACACAAGGCTGGACCCCAGCAACACTGGGTGCGACCCCAGCACTCTCCCCCAGTAGGAGGGCCAGGGGTCCCTGTTCCCAGCAGCACCGCTGCAGCCACGGGATGCCCCCCCCACCCCCAAGCGTGGCGCCAATTTAGGAAGGATCCTGGAATGGAAGAACACGCGGAGGCAGCTGGCTCTGGGCAGGGGAGGGCAGACAGAACGGGGCGAGGGATGGAGACAGCCCAGCCTGGGCCGAGCCGGAGTCCAGATGCCGGAGTCCAGATGCCGGAGTCCAGAGTGAGTGGTCACTCACTCCCAAGGAAGGTGCCCCGTGCTTGGGGGGCATGGGGGCAGTGGGGAGGAAGGAAGACCCCCTGCCACAAGGGCACAGGACGGCTGAACAACCCCCCCCCACCTTCTTTCTTCTGGCTCTGGGCTCAGGAATCACTCCCGGTGGGGCTGCGGGGCACCCTATGTAGTGTCGGGGATCAAACCCGGGTCAGCCGCGAGCCAGGCCAGCGCCTCCCTCCTGGCCGCACTGCCTCTCAGCTCCTTAAAGGGTTCACTGTGCACCCGCCCCTTCCCACATTTCCTGTCACTGCTCTCCTGAGGACAGACGGGCCTCGCGCTGCTTAGAGGGGGCACGTGTGTTGGGGGGGTCACCCATCAGGCCAGGTGCTCGTGCTCTCGGCCACGGCGCCCACCAGGCTGATGATACTGGGCCCAGGGGCAAGGCCCCATCACTCTTTTCCCGCTGTGGTTCTGGCAGGACCCACAGCCTCCGGGACAGGCAGGCACACCAGGCCAGTGGCACGGGCAGCCCCTGGCACTTGGCAACCAAAGCCGGTTAGGGAGGCCAGGGAAGAGGGGGGGAGAGAGCAGCTGATGCGACACAACAGGCCGGGCCCAAGGGCCAGTGCAGGAGCCAGAGGGCCCGGCCCAGGGGCCAGTGCATACACCAAGACTCCTCCCAGTGGGAAGGGACCAGACCCTGAGGTCTCCCCCCGAGTGGCGAGGGGCCGCTCCCTGGCAGCCCCCCGGCCCACACCCTGCGGGTGTCTGTCCAGCCGGTTCACCCGAGGACACGGGGGCGGGAGGTCGGAGATCCGTGAGCATTTCTCACTCGACAACAAGCTCGTGGAGCGTTTCCGGCCGGCCTGTCGCGAGGGCGGGATGCCAGGGCAGGCTCCCAAGGCAAACAGCAGCGAGCAGCGGAGGCCGGGGGGTGGGGGCGGGGCGGCTGTGGGCCGGTGGGGGGGTGCCAGGGGGAACCCTGGGCTCTGCAGAACCACTGCCCTTCAATCCCGCTTGGGGCTCGGGGAGGGGACACGGAGGAGGGGGAATGCAGCCCACCCGCCTCCTGCCGACCCCGCCTGAGGGGGCCTCGCTCTCCCTCCCACCCACTCATACCCGAGCCCCGAGTTCCTGGAGTGGGGGGCTTTTAGGGAGAAGACCGGGCCCTGCCCCCGCGGGTCCCCTCTGCTCCAGGCTCAGGCCCTCGGGAGGGTCCGGGACACTCACCGGCGAGGTTGGCCGGGGGCCAGAGGGCCACCCTGTGAGCCAACCATGCATGAGACCCCAGCAGGGCGACCCTGAGTGCAGAGCCGGGCAGCCCCAGGATGGCCCCGAGGGAACTCGCGCTGAGCATAGCCGGGCGTCAGAGAGACACGGGCGAACCCGGGAGCCCGGCAAGACGGAAACAGCCCCGAGACTCGAGACCCAGCTGGTGGTCACCAGCAGGGGAGGGGTGAGGGTAGAGGGGGCCAGGGGGTGCAGCGGCTGCTGGGGGCGGCCGCGCACTCTCAGGGGTGACGCACTGTAGCTGGCTTCCAGGGGCTCACGCCTGAGATCTTTGTAACGCTAAGACGCAACATTACCTCAGTGATTTAAAAATAAGGCGCGAGGGCCACAGCGACAGTTCAGCGGGGAGGGCGTTTGCCTCGCACACGGTCGACTGGGTTCGATCCCCGGCACCCTGTAGGGTCCCCTGAGCACTACCAGGAGTGATCCCTGAGTGACACCCCAAAAACCCAGACACACGCCGGTGAGGGAGTGGGACATCTGAGCACAGACACCAAGTTCTCCATCGCCCTCACACGGGAAGGAGGAAGAGGAGAAACCGCAGTACCGGGAACAAAACCAAGCAAGAGGGCCGGGCACGGCTCCCAGAGCTGGAGTTCTGGGTCCACCTGCGGCACACACAGCCCCCACACGCCACACCCGCCACAATCTGCTCCAAAAAGACGCGCACAGGAGGAAGCCTGCAGGAGTGGGTCTGTTCATAATTCCCAATACAGGGCGGGGGGTGGGGGGAGAGGAGAGAGAGGGCGGGGAGAGGAAAGTGCCTGTCACAGAGGCAGGCGGGGCGGGGGTGCTGGCGGGAGGGGATCTGGGGACACGGGTGGTGGGAACTGTGCGTGGTGGAGGGCGGCTGCTGACTGCATGCTGAACCCCGAGCAGAGCAGCTTTGCAACTGTATCTCACGGTGACCCAATCAGAAGAGGAAGAAGCGGGCTTGTCTGCCCCACAGGACACAGTGAGCGACCAAGGGCCCGTCACTCGGAAGACTGGCGCCTTCTCCCAGTGTCATGGTGCTGGCCCCCCGCCCACAGCCCACCGCTGCCTCCTCCCCACCCCCATCTCTGTGTCTCCCACAGACTTGGCGAGAAACCCCCAAAACTGGCTCCTGAGAGCAGGGGCGAGACGGGACCCCTCGGGAGGGCCAGAGACCTCAGGCGCTTCTGGACCCCTTGGATGACTCCACCTCTGCCGTGTCACAGGCCTCTCCCGAGACAAGTCAGATGTCACCTGGGAACGACGGCGTCGTGAGAGGGGCCACGGGTCAGATGGCCAGTGACGGCTGCGGGACGGCCACCCCTCTGCACGGCTCTGGGAGCACGGGACAGTCTGCAGAGCTCACAGGCCAGACGTGCACGTGGCGAGGCCTGACTGTCTGGGGCCAGCGCCCGGAAGCCTCCAGAGCATTCGGGCTCTGGCCCTCAGGAGGGTTTCTCTGTGGCCCAGAGACCCAGGGCTGCCCGAAGCCTGGGAGTCACATGCACGCGTGAGCATGTGTGCTGTGTGTGGTATCCAGGTGTGAGTGGTGTCATATGCATGTATATGCGTGTCCACATTCTCTCCTGCACACACGTGTGGGAGGATATGTGGCCTGTATGTATGCATGCATGTGAGTGTCAAAGTGAGCCAATAGAAAGTCATATGTATAAGCATGTGTGGTGTGTTGCATGTGTGTATCCAAGTGAGTGGTATGTGTCATATGTGCATTTTCTCCTGCACACACACGTGAGCATGGGCAACCTATATGTGCACATGTATGTGGAATATCCGTGTGTGAGTGAAAAGTGTATCATACATGTAAGCATGTGTTGTGTGCGTGGCATCTGTGGTGTGATATCAGTGGACAGGTGCGCACACTGTCTCCTGCACACGTGTGTGTCTCAGGACACATCCCTCTGGCAGTGGTGGCAACGGCATGCAGTTCCCCCGCCCCCGCGGTAATCAGCGGTCACTGTCCACCCACACCTCGGGAATGAAGTCACTGACAGGGCCCACCACTGTGAAGACTTTCTTATTACCCTTGTGGGCCACGGGACCACCGGCCTGAGACCCGCACAGCCCAGGGAGCTGACAACAGCGCGTGTCCCCTTCCCTCTGTCCTGGTGGGCCCTGACCGCCAAAAAACAAACACCCACCTTCTGACCCTTTTGGACAACAACAACAACAACAACAACAACAGTATAAGGGGGTGTTTCTACTTCCTCCTGAGTTACCCCACACAGAGCCACAGCGTGGACGTGTGGGTGACCATACCCGCACTCTGCAACAGAGAGGGGCGGCGAGAGGGCACGGCGGGGACAGCGGCCAACAGGGGGCCAGGGCGCTCCACGCTCCCTGGACGGGGACAGCGAGAGCCGGAGCAGCCAGCTCTACCCAGAGAGGCCAGGAAGGGAGGGACACGCTCTGTTTATTCTTCCTTTTTTAGTACTGGAAAGTAGGAGAAGCACCCTGACCGCCAGCCCAGCCTGCCCCGGGGCCTTCTCAGCCAGGACACCAACACCCACTTGGGAGTGCTGGGACCCCATGAAGTGCAACCTGATCACGAGTGTGGGGGGTATGTGTGAGTGTGTGAATGTGTGCCTGAGAGTGTGTTTGTGTGAGAGGGAGTTTCTGTATCTAAGTGTGTGAGTTTGTGTATCTGAGTGTGTGTGTTTGGGGGGGTGTGAGAGTGTCTGTGTGAATGTGTGTCTGAGAGTTTATGTGTGAGAGTTTATGTATCTCAGCATGTGTTTGTGTGTGTTTTTGTGTATCTGAGTGTGTGTTTAGGGTGCGTGAGTATGAGTGTGTCTGGGTGTGTGCGTGAGAGTGTGATTATGTCTGAGAGTTTGTTCGTGTGTGTGGGGCTGTGAGTGTGTGAATGTGTGTGAGTGTGGTCTTGGGTGCTGCTCTGTCTTCCCTGACTTCTGCATCGTGGGTTACTGAGGACCAAAGAGCCGCTGCAGGGACTGGGATGGTCCCGGGACACTGCACAGAATTCACAACCTAAGGCCCCAGGTTTGACCCCCAGCACTGCAAAACCAATTAAACATGTGTTTGAGCAGAGGCCCCTTCTCATGAGTTACTCCAACCGTCACACATTCCACGGGGGTGGTGGTGAGGACTCAAAGGGATTTGAGAAAATGCTGACCATTGTGAAGAGGAAAAAGAAAAAAAACAAAAAATATGGAACCCAAAATCCCTCCCTCGTACCAGGTCCAGCTCTGCAGCCTGAATGCGAAGGCCGGGAAAGGGCATCGTGTTCCTGAGGCCCCTCCGGCATGGACACAGAAAGCGCTTTGTCCCGTGCTGCCCGCCTGGGGCACCCGCATTCCAGGGGAAGACCCCAGGGTGCCCCCAGCCCCCACGATTCTGCTCTATCCACCACTGTCCTCCCCGGGGTGGGGGTGGGAGAAGTGGCATCAGGCAACTTCAAGAAACGCCCCACACGTACCCACCACAGTCCCGCTGGGTCCCCACAACTCTGGGGTCCCGGGCGACCTCGTCAGAACCAGTCTCACCCCCACGCTGCTTCCGGCTCCGGGAGGGGCAGTGGGAGCAGGGCCCGACCCGGCTGTGCCCCAGCAGGGGGTCAGAGACAAACCCACGCCCAGGCTCGGGGGCAGAGGACATGGAGGCCTGAGGTGGCCAGTGCAGACGTGCTGATGGTGTCATTGCTCCCGGAAGTGCCCAGACACGTGAGAACTGGGCGCTGATCCCGCACGAGCTCCCAACCATGACCTTTACTCTGGACAGGTCGATCTGAGGGGCCGCAGAGCTGCTCCCTCCCCTCCAGCCCAGGCTCAAGCCCCCCTTGTGG
Source organism: Sorex araneus (assembly GCF_027595985.1). Lineage (NCBI taxonomy): Eukaryota > Metazoa > Chordata > Mammalia > Eulipotyphla > Soricidae > Sorex > Sorex araneus. The sequence continues at coordinate 53,263,019 of NC_073307.1, forward strand.
CCCACCACTTGGGCGCTGCACACACATGCTGTTGCCCTCTGCCCTCTGGCCTGCAGTCTTGGGCTCGCTGGACTAGTCCATGGTCTGGGATCCCAGGGGGCCAGGGAGAAACGTCCTCTCCTGCCCGCTCCCCCGCACCACAGCAGCACAGCCAGGGCCCAACAGAGCCAGAACCACGGCAGAAAGCACTGGACGCCACGGAATCCACGCCGGGAGACGGGGCGGGCACACTCTGCCGTGAGAGACGCCCACCCCGCCCCCTTTGCCTACCAGGGCAAGACGTGGTGGTGGTGGTCAGCAGGGGTGGGTTTGGAGAAACAGAGGGGGTACAGGGATAGGTCAGTCTGACCTGGACAGACCGAGGTGGGCAGAACAATGACAGGCAGCGGAGTCTCCACTGCCCGCTCTGGGTCCACACTTCCGGTAGGCTCAGTGGCCGGTGTCACACTTTTAACAGATCATTTCCAGGCAGAAGCTCTTGCCCCGAATGGCCCGGGCTCCGGGGAGCAAACCCTCCTGAACAGTTTTTCCCATAAAGCCTCTCACGGCACGCTTTAGGGGCTTGGGATGGGGGGTGGCGTGCTGGGAACCCCGGCCTGCCGTGTTCGTCTCACAGCCGATGAGACTTTAGGGTTTCTGCAGGGGCGTCCCCAGAGACAGCAGCACCCCGGGGGCCCTTCCCGTGCCTGCCGCGCCCTGCTTCTTCCTCAGTGCTCTGCAGCCACGCCAGGCTGAGCTGGCATCTCCCCGACACCGGCCTGCGAGCCCACGGCCCTGACTTCCGGAACCACAGCTCTCCGCCACCCTCTTCCCTTTGTCCTGTTCTGGATGCGGGTTTGGTGCTCAGGGCTCCAGATTCTCTTCTGGTGGGGCAGGGGCGGTGCGGGAGGGGACCTGGCCCCCGTCTCCCGCAAACAAAGCCGGCAGCCCTACCCTGCCCTGAGCCGTGTCTGTGGCAGCCGGGCCGGAAGGACCCCTCTCCCAGGGACCCCGGCCCTCTCCCTCCCCCGCCCCAGACCGAGCTGCCAAAGCTGAGCTCTGGAAAGCGCCTTGGCAGCCGGGAATCCCCGACAGGCTTTGTCCAGCGCTGACCTCACACCCGGAGCCACTTCCCGGCCTGCCCTGGGCTTTCTCAGGAGGGCAGAAGGTGCTGGGAACCTTGCAGCTGGTCAGGGCCGGGCTTGTCCTAAAACCCAGCCTCTGCTGCGTCCCCGGGGCCTGCTGTCCGGCTGCCGAGCCACCTGGGCTGTTCTACATCACGGAGCAGAGGGGCGGGGGCCCGCCGGGCACTTGCCCACATCAGGCCTCTGCCCGGTTCTCCCTTGGGTGCCTTGCGGGGTCCCGAGATTAAAGCCGGGAGAGGCTGCAGCACCCTGGGAGCCAAGCCCCACCTCCCCTCCGTGGGACGACGACGAAACGGGGCCCGGAAGGAGTCGAGGAGAGAGCCAGGCCGGGCCGGGGATGCCGGGCCGGGTGTTCACGGAGCTCTGTGGGCGGGAAGGCTCGGGCGCCCGGCTCCGGCCCCCACCTCCCTGCAAGGCCTTGGCGCCCCCAGGGGCTCTGGGGTGCCTAGGTGCGACTCCCATGCCTCTTCCGGGTGTTTCTGTTGTTTGGGGGCCACCCCTGGTTGCACTCTGGGCTCCCCCAACTCCCATTCAGGAGACCCCGAGGAGCCTGGGATGGACCCAGGCCTCGGGCACACACTGGCCTCTGGACCCTCTCCCGGCCCCAGGCCTGCTCTTCTCTGCAGACCCTCCAGGGGCCGCCTGGCGTGGGGGCCGGGGAGTCTGTCCCGCACACCTGACCAGGAGCTTTGGACCAGGCAGGCCGCGGTGGATGCAGCGGGCCGGGGTGGGAGGAGAGGCGGATGGACAGTGCCCGGCAGGCCAGAACGGAGGATGGGAGGATGCGAGGAAGCAAGGCGGGAGGCGGAGGGCAGGGGACTTTGGGACAAATCGCCCCCTCCCCCCCACACCCCTGCCAGCAGGCAGGTTCCACGGGACGCCCCCACCACTGGGGTCGGGGTGTGGGCTCGGAGCTGGTGAGCTGCCCCCGCCCCGCGCACACTGGGCTGAGGACGAGCGAGTGACACGGCTGCCCTGCCCCACGCACACACGGGTCCCAAGAGGACGAGCGAGTGACACAGGGGCTCGAGAGGCTCCTTGGCCGAGCTGCAGCCCCGGGAGCACCTACTTGACTTCAGCATGTGTTTGCCGTGGCGGCTGAGCCTCCATGGCACAGGCCAGCTGCACCCACTCAGGGGCGCCGAGCCGCCCTCTGACAGGCAGCGCAGCCAAGGCGGAGACGGCTGGGCCCCTCCCACCCCCCCAGCACCTCGATCCTGCTTGGCGCAGTGACCACGGCAGCCGCAGAGAGCGGAGAATGAGGAGGGACGCTTCTGCCGTCTCCGGGGGCCCCCCAGGCGTGAGGACCCCTCCACCGTCACGGTCCCGGGCAGGGCAGGGGTCAGGCCCAGGGAGGGACGGGATGGAGGACGGAAGCCCCCCTCGGGGGTGTCGGGTCAGCGCCGGGGACCTGCAGAGTGGGGTGGGCCACGTGCAAGGCCCGGCGGGCGCCTGGGCTGGAGTCAGACACTTCTCAGCACAGGACGCCACAGGAATGGCTCTGGGTGCGAGGCAGGAAGTGAGAGCTCCCATGGGCCACGCCGCGGTGGCACAGTGATCAGAGACGCTGCAGCAGCGGGCTTGCTCCCGGCGCCCCTCACCCGAGGGGCCGCCCACCACGAGACACCAACTTCCACACTGAGCCTCTACCTTGGCTCGGGTGCGAGGTCGTGAGCTGGCGCCCCAAGGCCTTGCTGGCACGGCGGAAGGCGGCCCCGGGGCCCCCAGCACCTGGGAACAGGGACAGCGTGTCCCGTGGCCTCCGTGGAAGTGGCCCAAGAGGAGACGCCGCTGGCAGCTCTGTGGAACCGTGGGCCTCCACGGCACTTATTCCCTAAAGCTCCGGGGTGGGGGTCCCCTAATGCTCAGGCATTAGGGACGAGGGCATGGCACAGGTCCCGGGTTCACCCCTGCATCGCAGCGTCCAGCCCACTGGCCCCCAGCCTCTCCTCTACGAACATCCGAGGAAGAAAACCCAAACGGTTTACGTGAGCAGAGACGGGTGCCCTCGCCCTCTCCCCTCAGCCGTGCCCCCTCTCGGCAGGAGTGCGTCCCCCAGCGCCCCCTGACCCCGTCCCAGGTGCCAGCAGGGAGACAGTGAAGCAGGGGCGGGGCCTCTCGGGAGCCCAAGAGCTCGAGACACAGCACCCCGTGGGGAGGACGGGAAGGAGGGGAGGGAGGAGGAAGAGGAGGGAGGAAGGCAGGGAGGGAGGAGGGGTGGGTGGGAGAGAGGAAGAGAGGGGAGAGGGTGGGGAGAGGGGAGAGGAGGGGAGGAAGAAAGGAAGGGAGGAGTTGGGGATGGGAGGACAGTGGGGAGGATGGAGGAGGGGAGATAAGAGGGGGGAGGGAGAGGAGGGAGGGAGGAAGGAGAGGAAGAAGGGAGGGAGGAGGGGAAGAAGGGAGGGAGGAGGGAAAGAAGGAAAGAGAGGGAGGAGGAGGGGGGAGGAGGGGAGAAGGGAGTCACTGGGTAGGACTGTGGCCTGGGCGGGGGGCAGAGAGCAAGGGTCAGGGGCTGCTCCGGACACAGCACAGCCCCGGCCGCTCCTGCTGGACTCTCCCACCCTCGTCCCTGGCCAGCCCTCCAGGGGCCCAGCCCTCAGACTCACCCACGGTGTCACAGGGCTCGTCCTTGTGGACGCAGAAATCAGTCCTGAAAAAAGCAGCAAGAAACGGCCAGGTCAGCGCTGGCGGGACCCCAGGCAGGAGACGCCGCCCTGGACACCCCGCCCCACCCCCGGCCCCCCTGCACGAGGCCAGGGTCAGTTCCCCGAGCCATGGTTGGTGTGAGCACGGACCTGGGCACAGCACAAACTCTTTCCTGCCACAGCCAGGCGTGAGGGAGCACTGTGATGTGGGCACCCTCGCCCTCCACAACCCCGTGAGCACCTCGGCCAGGGCGCAGGCTATACTGAGCACAGAAAGGGGAAGGCCACGGCCTGTGGCGCCCAGAGGAGCCCTCCAAGCCCCTCTCGCCGACGCTGGCCCCGGCCCCACACAGGGCTCTGGGGCGGACACGGGGGCCAGGCCTGACCCCAACCAGACACGCGTCATCAGGAGCCTCAAGGGGCAGGGCTGTCCCGCAGCCCAACTATGTCAGGCCAGAGGCCCCTGGCCGGGGCAGCTGGGTGTCCCCGGGACGGCTCCTGGGGACACGGCGGGGCCCTGGCACGGTGGGAGCTGATGAGGCGGGCGCGGGGCTCCTCTCAGGGGCCACTCGGGGCCACCTGAGCACCCACACCTGGCCCGGCGCCCGCACGTGGCACCAAGGCCTCTTGTGCCGTGAGGGCCTCGGCCCCCCAAGGCTCCCCCATCCTGAGATGAAGGCCCCCTCGCCCCCCACGGCCTCTCGGGCCTGAATCCCGGCACGTCCCAGGTTCCCGCCCGTGTGGGCGCACACACCCGGGTCCCAGGCAGCGGACGGGGCCGCCCCCAGGGACGCAGCACACAGCTTCAGGCTTGCGAAACCCTCCGGCCACCTTACCTGGTCACGAACACGGCCGAGTCCACGGGGGGCGCGTCGTCCCTGCCCCCGGGAACCTGGTTGGTGCCCAGGTAGCGGGCGCGCCCGTACTCCTCGTTCTGCCACTGGCAGAAGCTGTCCAGCGACCGCTCCCCGTGGTGCCCGATGGACAGCCTGGCCTGGAAGGAAGCGGGGACCAGTGAGGGGCGCAGAGACCCAGGCACGCCGGCCACAGAGGCTCCCTCGGGGGCACCACCCTCAGGGACACCCCCCCCCCCGTCGTCTCCTGCCGTAGGTGGTGCAGGCCCATGGCTGCCTTCCAATCCAGCCGCGCTCCCAAAGGAGCAAGTGTCCTGTGGGTACGGGGCTCACCCACAGCCCAGGACAGATGCCTCGTTCTCCCACTCACTGATGGGCTCAGAGTCGCTTATTTCAAGGGGAGACTCCCAAAGCAGTGCTCAGGGGATCCAGGGACCCCTCTGGCAGTTCTCAGCCGACCTCAATGGGAGGGTCTGACGATACAGTGCTGCTTGGACCTTCAGAGCTGGGGCCACCGGGTCACAGCAGGGATGCTGGCTGCGTCAGGGGCCGCTAGACCTGCCCTGGCCATGCTCGGGGTCTCAGGCTGTCCCCAGAGGTCCTGGTGCACAGAGCAGGTGCCCTGACCTGGGCCCTGTCCTCACGTCACTGTCGAGTGGGCACAACCCGTGGAGACCAACCAGCCAGCTGGGGTCCCACTCAGCAGGGCCCCGAGTCCACGGCTCAACCACCACTAATCAGTGCCACTGAGGGCGGTACTGTGGGCACTGAGGGGCACTGAGGGGCCGGGTGGGTACTCACGGGGCACTGAGGGGATATAGGGTGGGTACTCACGGGGCACTGAGGGGCCGGGTGGGTACTCACGGGGCACTGAGGGTTTCAGGCTGGGCACTCACGGGGCACTGAGGGGATATAGGGTGGGTACTCATGGGGCACTGCAGGGCTCAGGCTGGGTACTCATGGGGTACTGAGGGGATACAGGGTGGTTTCTCACAGGGCACTACGGGGGTTCAGGGAGGGTACTTGTGGGGTACTGAGGGAATACAGAGTGGGGTACTCATGGAGTACTGAGGGGGTTCTGGGGGGGTGCTCACTGGTACTGAGGGTTTGGGGTGGATACTCACAGGGTACTGAGGGGGTTCTGGGTGGGTACTTATGGGGTACTGAGGGTTTGGGGTGGGTACTCATGGGTATTGAGGACTTGGGTACTCACAGGTACTGAGGGTTCAGGTACTCACAGGTACTGAGGGTTTGGGTACTCACTGGTACTGAGGGTGTAGGTACTCATGGGTATTGAGGGCTCAGGTACTCATGGGTACTGAGGGTTCAGGATGGGTATTCATGGGCACTCACGGGTATTGAGGGCTCAGGTACTCATGGGTACTGAGGGTTCAGGATGGGTATTCATGGGCACTCACAGGTACTGAGGGCTCGGGTACTCATGGGTACTGAGGGCTCGGGTACTCATGGGTACTGAGGGCTCGGGGTGGGTACTCACAGGTACTGAGGGTGTGGATACTCGGGGTACTGAGGGCTCGGGTACTCACGGGTACTGAGGGCTCGGGGTAGGTACACACAGGTATTGAGGGTGTGGATACTCAGGGGTACTGAGGGCTAGGGTACTCAGGGGTACTGAGGGCTCGGGTACTTGCAGGTACCGAGGGCTCGGATACTCAGGGGTACTGAGGGCTCGGGTACTTGTGGGTACCGTGGGCTCGGATACTCAGGGGTACTGAGGGCTCGGGTACTCGAGGGTACTGAGGGCTCAGGTACTCACGGGGCGCTCCTGCAGCAGGACAAGCTTGGTGACACGGATGCTGACCCTGACCCCGAGGCTCTGGTGCTGGAACATGTTGTAAACCTGAGCAGGCGAGAGCGGGAGGCGCTGAGCGCGGCCGGGCCGCTGCTGGGCGTGAAGTGCAGGCCCGAGGTCAAGCCCAGAACCCCTCGAACCACAGCCACGCGGAGGTGCCGGGCAGCGAGCAAGGCCCTGGGAGGGCCGGGGGCCTCAGGGGAGGGGCAGCGCGGACGGAGGGCTCAGGACTCTGAGCTCGTTCCCGCTGTCCCTGACTCGCTGTCCCCGCCTCGCTCGGGCTGAGTCCCTTGGGCACGCACGGGGTGACCGGCCGTCAGAGCAGGCCAGGGCGATCCCTGAGGGCAGAGCTGGAACAGCCCCTGAGCACCAGCGGGCGTGACCCCGAGCCACACCCAGGAACAGAAACCATGGCGGTGCGTCCCACCAGCCTCCAGCACCTGACACTGCTTGAGGTTTCTCTCCTCGCCTTTCCCTGTTCCCTGCCCGCCCCCTGCCCTGCTGCTGACGGGGCCCGTGCAGCTCGCCCTGTGCCGCTTACCCTGGGGGACACACAGGGTTGGGGTGAGGGTGACACTTGTGCCCGGGGCCGCACCCCTTCCCTTGCCCAGAAACCGCTGGGGGTGCCAGGGATCACCACAGCAGGCGACAGAGTCACCTGGGCAGTGAGGGCCTCAGTGCTCTTAGGGGGAGAAAAAATCTGGGGATTGGAGAGTTTCGGGGCCACACTGGTGGTGCTCAGGGGCCACTCCTGGCTCTGTGCTCATGGGTCATCCTGGCGGGGCCCAGGGGGCCCTATGGGTGCCAGATATCAGACTGGGGTCGGCCATGTGCCACACCAGCGCTGACCTGCTGTTCTCTCTGACCCCACAATGAGCACTTTTACGACCGGTCTCTCAGCGCTGCTCTTGGGACTCGGTCTTTAGACCCCCCAATCCCCCGGTCCCCCACCGCAGCCACCACCTCTGACAACGGCATCTGTCCTGGAGCTCGAGGGCCGGGCTCTCCGCAAGGGCCTCATGCGCGTCTGCCTTTCCTCTCATGCACTGCGTCAGGTTTCAGTCTCCACCTGACCCCCGACGGGTAGAACCATCCGGGGCACTGGGAGACTTGTGCAAAGGCATGAGCACCGAGCACCCATGGGCCTGGTGTCCTGGACATCTGTAGCCCAGGGGTACCGGTCACGGCCGTGCTCAGAATAGCCGCGTCTTTGGACGCATTTCAGATTCTTGCCCACGACAGAAAATCCCTTCAGTTCTGTTCTCATCTTTTGGTGTTTTTTCCCTCTCCCCCTGCAAAGTCGCCTCTCCGTGAGAACAGAGCGGAAGCCTCTCTCCTCTCCCCCTCCTCCTCAGACGCGAGGGCCTCCGGGGCCAGTCCCACGGTCACGTCCTGCCCGAGACCCCGGTGACCAGGGGGAAGGCACAGAAGCTCGGCCCTGTTTTGGCTCTTCGCAGCCCCACCCGAGTGGCCGGGATTCAGATTTTTCCCGAAATACATCCGGCCTCAGGATTGGGCCCAGACTGGAAAAACCCTCCGTTCCAAACATGAGAACCGGGGAGAGAGAAGCAAGAGAGGGGAGAGGAAACCGCAGCGGGTGCTCGGGGCCTGACCCTGCGGGCAGCCCGGTGCCAGCCCGGCACGCGCAGCCGTGTCCACGGAGGCGGAGGGACTCGATTCTCGCCCCACCCACCGACGAGCGCCAGGCGGGAACCCGGGCTAGCTCCCTGTCTTCTCGGGGCACCTCCGTGCCCCCCAGACGCCCCTGCCCGCACCCCGAGTCGCCTGTCCTGGAGACGGTGCGGGCGCAGGGCGTGTTCCCAGGCCTGAGGGTCTCGGGCTGGCGAGACGGACCCCAACACGCTGAGGGAAGTGAGAAGGCCAATCAGGAGCTGCAGGCGCCCTGGGCACATCTGACGGGGCCCGGGTGGTGACTCTAGGGTGGGGGTGGGGGGTCACGGGCCACCTGTGTCTTCCTGGGAGCCACACGTGCTCCCTGCACACATGCGGGAAGGCTCTTCCCCGCCATGGCTGGGACAGCAGCGACGGGGCCACTTGGTGCCACGCGCCCGTGAGGGGGGTCGCCAGAGTGGCTGTGGGCTCTGATGGTCCCCATGGAAACCGCAGCTCAGGAGGTCCGAGGCAGCGGCTGCGTCTGGGGGACACCTGGCTGGGCCGGGAGCGGGGCGGCCAAGCGTCTGGAAACTCTGTCTCGGCGTCCAGCCCCGGCTGCACCCTGGCCGGCGCTCAGGCCTGGCCGTCCGTCCCATTTCTTTGGCAGCCCGGGGCCGAGGGTGGGGGCAGGGGCTGCTCTCGGGGCTCCTCGGCCCGGGAGGAGCTGGGGAATGGGGCACAGGGGAGGGCGGGGCTGACGGCAATGCCCAGGGGGGTGGTCACACGTCCGAGCCGTCCACCCCCGGTGCCACGGACCCCCCCTGCCGGAGCACTTGCTCTCAGAGCCCGAGGCCCAGCCTTCAGGGACAAGTTCCAGCGTCATCGGGGCAATCTGCTAGGAATGAACACGGGGGAGCCTCCCAGCACCCCACCCACTGCACGACCCGGGCAAGGGCCGGGCCGAGAGCCGGGGGCTCAGGCCCTTCTAGGACAGCCCTGCGCTCTGTTTCACACGGGGACTAAGGGACACTGAGGTCAGCCCCCCGGCCCACAGCCCCCCTTCTCCTGGCTCCACAGGGCTGTCCACAAAGGGGAAAACCCTGAGGTCGGTGGACGGGTCGTTTTCCAGCCCAGGGGCCCAGACCCAGGGTTCTGGGGTCAGCACCTCCCGTTCCAGGCTGCGATTGGTCCTTGCAGGGATTCCTGCCCTTCCCCCTCGACTCGTCCCCCTAACTCCCCCTCAGGGCAGGGAGAAGAAGGCAGGCTCACCTGGAAGGTGGACACAGGCTGTGTCTGGCCTCTCTGCAGCCCCCAGAAAGCTGGAGTCCCCCTCCCTCCCCCACACACCCCAAGCTCACAGGTGAGCAGCTTCGGGGGGGACAGTGCCTGGGGCAGGGCCCCCATCTTTGAAATATGGCCCAGCGCACCCACAATTCTGTTTAGCCTGCAGTGGGGTCCTGCCCAGGTGGGTCCCGCCCCCGGAGGTGAGCACCTCGGCTCTGCAGGCCCAGCCCCAAGCCCGTCACCCTGCAGACGGTGGGGCGCACCCAAGGGAGCAGGGAGACTCTGAACGCGCCCACGGGAGGCTGAGAGGGGCCCTGGAGCCCTGGTGGCCTCCAGGATACAGAGGGGACCCCCAAGAACTCAGGGCTGGAATGATAGCACAACGGGGAGCGCATCTGCCTTGCACACGGTCAACCCGGGTTCGATCCCCGGCATCCCATAGAGTCCCCCGAGCACTGCCAGGAGTGATTCCTGAGTGCAGAGCCAAGAGTAAGCCCTGAACATGGCCAGGTGTGAGCCAAAAACCAAAAGAAAAAAAAAAACCCAAAAAACTCCGGGTTGAGAGTGGACAGCAGAGCCAGACAGCAGCCCCTCCCAGCAGCTGGCCGCCCCCCAGTCCCCCAGCCCCTCCTCCCCCAGAAGCAGCTCTGGAGGGTCCGGGAGAGGCACTGGGTTCTATACAGGCCTGCCCCTGCCCCAACGACACGGGCGACCCTGTCACCCAGCGTGCAGAGGCCAAGTCCCATGTCCCCGTAGAACGGGCAGCTGGGCACACTGCAGGGGTGACAGCACGACGGCAGCGCTGTCCCTCGACCCCGAACCGCCAGCCGGCCCTGTGGGCAATGGCACTGGACAGGCACCGGGCCGTCCACCCGCTTTGGGCTGGCCAGCAGCCCTGTGGGCAGCGGCGCTGGGCCCTCCTTCCCTTGCAGCCCAGCCAGCAGGCCCGCGAGGCCGTCCCTCACGCACCTCCCAGACACGGGCAGCTGTGAGGAAGACCTGCGGGAGGTGGGGGGGCGAGGGGGCAGGGACAGGAGGTGCAGATGCAGGACTCGCATGTGGGAGCCACCCGTGGACCCCCAAGCACTGACCAGCCATGCTGAGTGTGACCCCCCAAACCCAAGAACAAAGGCAGAAGTGAGCCCTACACTCCCCCAGCCTGGGCGGGCAGGGCCACGCCACGCCGAGCCTCTCCAGGGCCCCCCGCAGCTGTGCGTGAGAGGGGGTGACCAGGGGCCCGTGTGGGTGGGCCTGGAGACACCACCCCAACACCTGCGGGTGCTCCCGCCCACAGACGGGGCCCTGCCAGAGGCTGTCGGCACGTCCAGGGCGGGTAATGACAGGGCTCCCGCCCAGCCCCCACAGGGCGCGACTAAGCAGTAGAGACCCCCGCGCTGCAGGCGGGAAGATCCGGGACCTTCAGGAGCCGCTTCTCAGACGGTGGCTCAGCCAAGGGGGGTGGGGGAGCCGGTGCTGCCCCCCACTCCGCCCCCCTGCCCCCCACACTGTGAAAGCCCAAAGGTACCAAACACTGCAGGCCTGATTGCTACCTTCCAGGCTGTAATGACTGTTTACTTCCCGGGCAATTAAAATCACAGTGAGACGGAATTCCCCAGCAGACCAGGGGCCGGGCGGGCGGGCGGGAGACCGGGACATGCGAGTGGGGTGGAGGCGGGGTTCTCCCGGGCTGAGTGGGCCCCCAAAGCAAAACACAGAGCAGAGCAGAGCAACACCAGGGTTCCACCAGCTCAGGCATCCAGCAGCACAGACGCCCTCCAGCCGGCCAGGGGCCGAGAGCGCAAACTGGGGAAAAAAAATCCCTGACAAGCCAAGCCGGGAAATCAAGCAATGGCACCACAAAAGTGGACAGGGAGCCAAACTTTGGGCACACGGAGACAGTCGGAGGGACACTGAATACTGCTTCTTAGCCGAGTCGGGGATCACTCATACAAGAGAGAATGTCTAGACAGTGCAAGGGCCAGAAAGAGAGTGCAGTGGTTAGGGCGCAGGCCTGGCATGCTGCTGACTAAGGTCACTGCTCAGCACCATGCAGTCCCCTGGCGTTGTGGGGTGCAGCCCTAGAGGGCCCCAAGCAGCACAGCATCCCAGGGCCCTCGCATCACACTGCCAGCCTGATTGGCCAAGAATCACTGAGCTGGCCCCCACAACCCTCTGAGCACTGCTTGGGAGTCCCCCCCAATAAAAGACAATGAAACAAAATATAAACAAAACAAAATCAGACTGAAGCACTGGATGAATATTCCGGCCTCCTGCGTCCCCATCCCGCAAGCGTGATCCACACAGGCCACACCTGAACGCCCGCTCCTGGGTCCCCGCACTGCCCCGGGCCCTCGAGTGTCCTCCCAGCATGACCTGGCAGGGGCGCACTCACCATGTTCATGACGGTGAGCAGGAAGCGCTGGGCGGCCTCGGCGCCGTGGTAGCGCACCATGTCGGCGTCGGCCACCACCAGCGTCTCCACGGCGCGCTCGCTGGGCAGTCGGATGGCGTTCCTGCGCTCCCGCCCGTCCTGCGGGGGCCCGGCCCGGCCCGGCTCCTCTAGAAGACAGGGGGCAGCTCGGGCACTCCTGGGCCTCAGGCCTGAGCTGTGCCATCCGGAGTGGGGTCCCTGGGGCTCGGGAAGGAGCCCCGCCTGCCATGCCCACCGTCCCCACCATGCCCACCAGCCCCGCCATGCCCACCGTCCCCACCATGCCCACCATGCCCACCGTCCCCACCATGCCCATATCCCTGCCATCCCCACCAGCCCCGCCATGCCCACCGTCCCCACCATGCCCACAAGCCCCGCCATGCCTGCCGTCCCCACAATGCCTGCCATGCCCGCCTTCCCGCCATCCCCACCATGCCCACTGTCCCCAGCATGCCCATATCCCTGCCATCCCCACCAGCCCTGCCATGCCCACCAGCCCCGCCATGCCTGCCGTCCCCGCCGTGGGGTGTGGGGTTGGAGGACCTGAGTTTGGTCCCAGCCAGCGCATCCCGCGGTCCCCTTGTAGTACTGCTCAGGAGGCACCTGCCCCCAGCACAGCCACGGAAGGGGCGGGGAAGGGCGTGGGGAAGACACAGGAGCAGAATGGAAAGTGGGGTGCGGGGGTGGCAACACAGGAGGAAGCCAAGGCCAGGTGGCAGGACTTAGGAAGAGCCTCAAGTTCAGACAAGATGGGTCGTGGGTCCCTCACCAACACTGGCTACTTGACACCTGGCCCCAGGGACCCAGGGCCTGGGGTGGGCTTGGGTGGCCAGGAGTGTCCCCTAGAGGCCACACCCTGAGACTGTGCATGGGTGGGCCAAGAGCCTCAGTTCAAACCAGAACAAACAGGCACTGCCAGACGAGACTCTCAGAGCCACAGAGCCAGTGAGAGATGGGGGTCCCCTCCACGGGGCAGGCCAGGGACCCTCGGGCCCAGCCCTGGGCGCTGGCTGGCAGCCTGAGCTTTCAGGGTACAGACAAGGGAAAAAAGGCCCTTCTGGAACTACCCTGCGCCCTGCCCTCAGCACCGGCCCCCATGGGGGCCTCAGGAGTAAACCCAGCACTCACCTGGGCAAACCCCAAGGGCACAGAGTGACCCCTTCACTCCCGAGCCCAGGCGTTCCCCGTGAAACAGCGGAGACGGGGTGTGCGCCAGCTACAAAGGGAGCAAGTGGGCGGGATCCAGACGCCCAAGTGCCTTCAGCAAGACGGTGCCTGGGGCCGTGGTCAGCAGGCTTACTGAGGGGACGGGGACATCAGTGGGCAGCTGTGTGCGATGCAACGCTGCCCGTAAGCGGGCACTGTAGGCCGCCCAAAACTGCCTCATAAATCGATCTCTCACCCATCCGTAGTAATTGTTCACATTCCCAGCCCCACAGCGCTGGCCGATGGACGCAGAGAAGCAGGTGTAGGGAGTACATTTACCGGGGCGGGGCCGGGGTTAATCCCTAATGGGGCTGGGGGGCCCAGAGGACGCTCCTGAAGGGACTCGTCACAAGGCCTGCTGCCCGATGCGAGCATGAGGGGACGGGGCTCCTCGGGCCTGGGGTGCAGGGGACTAACAGGGACACAGGTGACTGAACGTGTGACATGTGCATGCACAGGGGGAGAGGGAATGAATGTGTGTGTGTGTGTTGGGTGAGGGAGTGTGTGCATGCCTGGTGAGGGAACAGATGTGTGTGTGTGTGTGTGTGTGTGTGTGTGTGTGTAGGGTGAGGGCATGTGCATGCATGCTGACGGAACAGATGCATGTGTGTGTGGGGAGGGGTGAGGGTGTGTGGGTGCATGCTGCGTGAATGAATGCATGTGTGCACAAGTGAATGGATGTGTCTGTGCCCACACAGGTGAGTGAACTGACACACTGGGTGAGCGTCACACACTGTGTGTGGGAGCAGAAACGGGTGTGCACAGCTGAGCGAATGTGTGCGCACGGGTGAGGGACCCGCTACATGCACACACGGTGAGTGGAGGCACGCATGTGTGCATGGGTGTGATGTGTGATGACGTGTGCACGTGTGGGTTAAGTGCCGAGTGCACGTGCAGATGGGTGGATGCACGAATCCAAGATGTGCAAGCGAGCGAACCCTCGTGCCCAGCAGCAGACAACCCCGGAAAGAAACTGTCGGTCCACGCGCTGGAACAGCACTAGCAGCGCTCGGCGCTCAGGCAAGAAAGGAACCTGCAACTCGCGGGCCCTCGGCGGGAACCAGAGGGACGGTCTGAGTGAAGTCAGTCTGAGGGCCTGTCACGTGCGCCACAAAGACACACAGTGAGGGGGTAGCAAAGGCCGGCAGCAGGAGACCCGAGTGCTGCCTGTAGTCAGCCGACGGGGCAGGACGGGTGGACGGGTGGGCGGAGAGCAGGGGGCATGAGCGGAGGGACGCTGACGCCGGCAGGGCGTGGGGCTGGCACGGCGCCTGAGCCCGAAACTACTAACTGTATTTCCACTAAGTGTCAAAAAAAAACCAAAACAAAACTAGAAAAGAGCAAAAGGGAAGCTGCTGGGTTCCCCAGGAACGATTCTCAGCCCACTTTCTCCCTCACCAGGACTCACGAGAGCGGCCCCCTGACCTGCATCCTCCCCGAAGGCCCGGCATGATGGTTGTGTCTGACTTTTCCAGGAAAACCACCAGCACAAGACCTGGGAAGTCCACACTGAAAACCTGTGGACATTATAGTGAAAATACAGCCACCAACACTGCAGGTTTGCCCACGGAAACCCGCTTCTTCCGCTGGAAAAATGGCTCCCGGCTGCTGACGGGCAGGTGGCCCTGAGGGTCTCGACCTCACACAAGCCAACTCCGGGGGCGATGGCAAGAGCTTCTTCTCCCGACAGCATTTGTTCATGGCAAAAAGGGAAAAGGGCGTTGGTCTTTTTTTTTCTTTTTGGGTCACACCTGGTGATGCCCAGGGGTTACTCCTGGCTCATGCACTCAGGAATTACTCCTAGCGGTGCTCAGGGGACCATATGGGATGCTGGGAATCGAACCCGGGTCGGCTGCATGCAAGGCAAACACCCTACCCGCTGTGCTATGGCTCCAGCCCCAGGCGAACTCGGTTTGATCCTGGGCATCCCATGAGGTCCCCTGAGCCCTGCCAGGAGTGATCCCTGAGCACAGTGCCAGGAATCAACGCTGAGCATCACCAGGTGTGGCCCCCAGACAAAAGCAAAATCCAAGAAAGGATGGGAGGGTCAGTTTCCAAGGCTGAATGTCTCAAATAACTGCCACAGCCCAGTCACTCTTACAGAAAGGCGCCTTGGGAAACAGCAGGGGGTGTGTGTGTGGGGGGGGGGCAGATCCCAGCAGGTCACAGTGGCTGAGGAGGACCAACGTGCTCAGACCACAGGAAACTGGAGACGGGGGACGGGGGCAGGCGTCGAGTGAGCGGCCCCCATCGGAGACAGGGGCCGGCACTGAGGTGACAGTATTGGACGGGGTGGAAGGATGCAGGGGAGCCCAGCACGGGCCTGAGCCAGGCTCCAGACCCAGCCCTGTGCGGAGTGACCGAACACGGAGCCAGAGTCAGCCCTGAGCACCGCCAGGTGGGGCCCAAGTGGACAGCCTCGTGGGTGAAAAACCCACCCTGGGCCCCCACCCCAGCCCACCCTAACGTCTTCATTTGTGAAGGGGCAGTCAGCCCTGGGGAGGGATCAGGCCTTGGTGCTGGGCTTGAGGGCCCCCCTTCACGCCCTCACTGCTCCCTCATGACCAGGGAACGTGCAGGCGTCGCCGCACTCGGAGGGCCTGGGCAGCGGGTTGGGGGGCACAAACTCAGCACACGGCAGCTGGCTGGGTCTTCCCTGCCTGGCCGGCAGGGGTGTGCCACCCCCTCCCCCCACTGATCTAGGAGGCGCCCGGAGACAGACATATTTGGCAAATAGGAGAAAACAAAGGCAGAAGCCTGGAATCACCGGGGGCTTTGTCTCCGGAGCAAGGATTACTCTGGCCGGGGGAGCCTGACAATTTTATCTGCTAAACTGATGGCTGAGGGGAAAAGAACATTCTCCAAACACACAGCTGGGGGGCAGAAATTAATTACGGGGTTCATGTTTCAACAGAGCGAGACAAGACTCACAAAAGCCTGAAAAGAACGGCTTGTCTTCTGCACCTGGAATTCCCCAGGGCCGCCCGCCCCACCAGGGTATTGTTCCTCTGATACTCCAGGGACGCTGCTCCGATACTAGGCTCCAGTACTATTCTGATACTAGGGCAGGGTACTGTCCCTCTGATACGAGGCCCAGGCACTGTCCCTCGGGCGAGAGGCCTTTCACCGTTGAGGAAGGGAAGGACCTGAATCCTGGAGGACAAGAAGCGCCTTAGGGGACCAGGAGCGCAGGGACTTACTCTATCTGGACACCCCGCCAGGAAAGGGGCCTTTGTAACTGCGAGGACCAGGGCTTGCTCCCCGAAGCTGGCCTGCTGCTGAGTGGTACTGATGTTTGGGACCCCACCGCCACCCCCTCTCCAGACCCCTCCTTCACTCTGGGGACTCCCCCATCACAACCCTCCTGCTGTCCGGGAAGCCCCCCTGCCGCATGCTGTCCTGGACACCCTCCCGGTCCCCCCACTCCCCCAATGTCCAGGACCCACTCCTGCTGTCTTGGGACTCCCTGATGTCCAAAGAGAGCTCCCCATCACACACACCACAACAGGAGTGTGTCTCTCTGGCCACCACAACCAGATTGTGCAAATGCCAAGACTAAGAAAAAAGGTGTGTGACTCCTGGTGAGCACCAACAACAGCACAGTGTTTGCCAATGTGCACACAGCACCACCTAGGGTGCACACACCAAGGGTGCACACACCACCAAGGCTGCACACACCAAGAGTGCACACACCACCAAGGATGCACACACCACCAAGGCTGCACACACCACCAAGAGTGCACACACCACTAAGGATGCACACACCAAGAGTGCACACACCACCAAGGGTGCACACACCACCAAGGCTGCACACACCACCAAGGCTGCACACACCAAGGCTGCACACACCACCAAGGATGCACACACCAAGAGTGCACACACCACCAAGGCTGCACACACCAAGAGTGCACACACCACCAAGGGTGCACACACCACCAAGGCTGCACACACCACCAAGGCTGCACACACCAAGGCTGCACACACCACCAAGGATGCACACACCAAGAGTGCACACACCACCAAGGCTGCACACACCAAGAGTGCACACACCACCAAGGGTGCACACACCACCAAGAGTACACACACCAAGGGTGCACACACCACCAAGAGTACACACACCAAGGGTGCACACACCAAGAGTACACACACCAAGGCTGCACACACCACCAAGAGTACACACACCAAGGGTGCACACACCAAGAGTGCACACACCACCCAGCAAAACTAACAGTGAGAGGGAAAGTAGAGAACAGAATACCAGGTGCCCCAAACTGACTCTAAGTCTGTGGCACCAGATCAGCAGCGTTGCACTGAAAGGACACAGCCGAGCATGAGAGCCGCAAGGAAACCAACGAGTAAATGACAAGGGGCCGGGAGAGTCCAAGGACAATGGGGAACTGCGAGCCGGAAGTCACAAAACTCCGCCACCGACACCACTCCAAACACGAGTTCGTCCAGAGTCAAGGCTTGAAGACCCCTACTGTGAAACACGGGACAGAAAAGCCGGTCATGCCTGGTGGTCAAGCTTTCCCAAGCACCGAGAGATGGCTGCGAGAAGTGGGGTGAGGGAAGGAAAAACCTTTAGCCCGTGAAGGGAACCAGCCATGGAGCCAAAGGGCAACGGCAGGAGAGGGTGGTAGGGGGTCCTGGTGGAGGAAGGAGGGCTGTGCTACTTTCCGTGTTGCTGGGAAGAGCGGGGGTCCCTGGCGTGCAAGGCCAGCTGAGCGGCCCCGGGGCCTCCGGGCCTGCTCCCCTCCAAGGAACAGGCCGGGGTGGGCAGCAGCCTCCAGACCCCAGGCCTGCTGCTGGCTGGAGGAAGGGGCAAGCTCCCGCCACCCCAGGGGCTCGGTGCCAGGGGGCCAGCGGTGGGCCGGGGCGCTCCCTGGGAGCCCAGTGAGAAGGCGGCAGACACAGATGTCCTCGGAGACGGGCGCGGGCTGGGCGAGTCCGAGTCGAGTCTTTCTGTTTGTTTGTTTTCACTGGGCTTTTCCATGAGAAGTGACCGGCCTGCGAAGGCTGGACGTTTCTGCAGCGGGAGGGCGGGCAGGCGACCACGAAGCCTTTTCCGAGCCAGAAGGACGGGCCGGTGGGAAAGGCCGTGCACTCGGGGGGGTGGGGGGCTGTGCTTGGTCCCGGCTCGAACCCAGGGCAGAGCCAGCCCGTCACGAGCTTACTGCCCCGGCTGCCCGCCCCCTGCACCCCTGCGTTCTCCCTCTCTCAAACTGATTCGAAAATCAGACCCTTCCACAGGCCCCGGGCGGGGGGCACGCACCACCCCCACTGCCTCCCCCCAACACCAAGCCCACCCCTGGGACCCTCCCCCCACTTCCTGGCACTCACACAGCAGCCCCTGAAGCAGCCCCCTGGAGCACACATTTGGGAGTCACCCTCCCTGCCAGCGCTTCAGGAGCCACCAGACTGAAGAATGAACTCTGCATTCCTGACCCTTTGTGCTCCGGGCACAGCCCCCCCCCCCCTGCTTTCCTGGAAGGCCTCTGGGCTCCCACATACTAGAGGGCTGGGCTGTGGGAACAAGGAGCAGCCGGCTTCTCCCCCTGCCCCGCCCGCTGGGGGCACAGTACGCAGACAGACAGAAAATGCACTCGGACTGATAAACAGACAGAAAAGTGTCCAGGTGAAAAAGACAGAAAATGCCCTCAGATAACTGGACAGACAGAAAAGTGCTCAGATGGACACACAAAAAAGTGCGCTCAGACAGATGGACACAGTGTGCTCAGACAGACAGAAAAGTGCACTCAGACAGATGGACACAGTGTGCTCAGGGGGCTGCAGGGATAGCACAGCGGGTAGGGCATTTGCCTTGCACACCCTGGGTTCGATTCCCAGCATCCCACATGGTCCCCCGAGCACCGCCAAGAGTAATTCCTCAGTGCAGAGCCAGGAGCAACCCCCGTGCATTGCTGGGTGTGACCAAAAAAAGAAAACAACAACAACAAAGTGTGCTCAGACAGACAGACAGAAAAGTGTGCTCAGCCTGCCCAGCGGACAGAAAGCAGAGAGTGCTGAGAGACAGACAGATGGATGATGAGGGATGCCAGGCACTTCTGATGTGAGCTTCCGGCTGTCCCCGTCAGCCTGGGAACTGCAATCCACGCCAGGGCCCACACACGGGCCCCAGAACATGATTTTCCAAGGTGGGGGGGGGTGGGGGCAGGGGCCCGGGCACAGGGCATGGGGGGGCATAGGCCAGGGAGAGAAGGCTATTACAGGGCCAACCGGGAGATGGGGACAGTGGGGGACAGTGGGGGACAGTGGGGGCGAGACAAGGGGCCGAGCTACAGGAACAAATGCAGGAGGCCCCAGATGGCTCGCCTTCCACTGCAGGGTCCCGCTGACCTGGGGGCTCTCGCAGTGCCCGGGCCCGAGGCCGTCAGGGACGAGACAGGACCGGCAGACTCAGATCAGAATGATGGCCCCGGCCACAGGTGTGAAAGTGACTTCAGCCGACCCCACCCCACCGGTGGTGACGGAAAGGACCGCGGTGAGGCCTGAGACTCGGGAGACTGGTGGCAATCAGGAATCAGTTTGCCTCCAGCCGACCAGGACTGCGCCCGAGTCGCTGGAGTTGGCGGCCACTGCTGAGCAGCCCCCTGAGAGGACAGAGGGTCCCGAGACCCCACGAGCCCACCAGGACGCTCAGGGCTCAGGTCACTTGGATCTCCGACCAGACGAATGCTAATCGCAGCAAATTCCGCCTGAGTCCTGGCTGGGCTGGAGAGCGGCCCTGTGGAGCCGCTCCTGCTCACTGGGGCCAGGTGCCGGGGTGGCGCCCATACTCCGCTCCCGCGTCCCACCTCGGACCCACACGGGCAGCTGCCTAGGACGTCTCTGCCGTCACAAAGTGTCGGCACGGGAGCTGGCCCAGCTCTGCGGCACGCCCCTGTCTGCCGTGACACCTGGCCGTGCCCCCTGGCCGACCAGCTTTATGGCTCTAGCCCCCACCCCCACAGGTATCCTTGGGAGCCGGGGGGGAACCGAGAGATTCCAGCTACTTCACACACCAGGGAGACAGTAGTGGGGAAATTCTAAAAGGAAGCTCAGCGGAGAAAGTAAAATAAGCAGAGAAGACAAAAAGTTCTGAAGTCAATTAAGCACTTAAAAACCGAGAAACAGGAGCTGGAGAGAGACCGGCAGGGAGGGCTCCCGCCCTGAACAAGGCCAAAGCTGCATTCGGTCCCCGGCATCCCACAGGGTCCCCTGCGCACCGCCAGGGGTGATTCCTGAGTGCGGAGCCAGGAGTCAGCCCTGAGTATCGCCGGGTGTGGCTCAAAAACTAAAATCTAAATGAAAAACGGGGATGAGAGAGATAACTAAGGGGTTAAGGCGCTTGCTTTGTATGAGGTCAACACCCCAGTTCAATCTCCACCCCAGACAGTCCCCCGAGCACAGCCAGGAATGAACCTGGAGCACAGAGCCAGGAGTATCCCCCAAACACAACCAGATGCAGTTCCAGCACCCCCACCACCGCGCCCCCCCAATCAAGAAACAACTCCAAATACTTTTTTTGTTTCATTGTGGGTCATACCTGGCGATGCTCAGGGCTTACTCCTGGCTCTGCACTCACGGGTCACTCCTGGCAGGGCTTAGCAGACCCTATGGGATGCCCAGGGTCAAACCCAGGTCAGCCACGTGTAAGGCAAACGCCCTCCTGGCTGCACTATCACTCCAGCCCTATTCTAAGTACCATGTTAGTGGTTAATCTTTAAAAAATGAGAGAGACAGAGAGCGAGGGAGAGAGGGAGAGAGAGGGAAAGAGAGAGGGAGAGAGAGAGGGGGAGAGAGGGGGGAGAGAGGGGGGAGAGAGGGGGAGAGATGGGGGAGAGAGAGGGAGAGAGGGAGAGAGAGAGGGAGAGAGAGGTAGGAAGAGAGAGGGAGGGGGAGAGGGGGTAGAGAGAGAGGGAGAGAGGGAGGGAGAGAGAGGAGAGAGAGGGAGAGAGAGAGGAGAGAGAGAGGGAGAGGGAGAGGGAGGGAGGGAGAGAGGGAGAGAGAGACAGAGGGAGGGGGGAGAGAGAGAGAGGGAGAGAGAGAGGGAGAGAGAGAGGGAGAGGGAGGGAAAGAGTTTCTGGCCTCTATATTTTCATGCCAAGTTCCAACCTAGAGTGACATTTTATGAATCTGTTTATAAGGCCCTAAAGCTGCAGGGTGTGAGAGGAAGCCGAGCAGGCCGAGTAGCCTGGGGAAGTCCTGAGCACCCCAAGAGGAGCAGGGACCATCCACTCGACCCCGGGTGGGTCCGCACCGGGCCCCAGCCCTGGCAGACGGGAGCAGAGACCAGGGCGGAGCAAGGAAACGAGGCGGGGCTCTTGTGTGGCTGCGGGACCAGCAGGCCCCGCCTCTGTCCAGGGCAGGAGGGACACGGGGGGCACAGGTGGCACCTAGGGCGTGTCCCCAGGGAGCCCCGCATGGGGCTGGTCCCTTTCCCGGGGGGCTCTGTGGCCGCCCAGTGAATGCTGCTCCCAGTTCCAGTGTCTGCCGCTGACCCCCGCTCAGGGCCGGGCCCCTGAGGGCGCCATCGTCTTCCTGCCCCAGCAGCAGAGCCGAGTGTTGCCCCAGAGGTCAGAGACGGGACCCCACTGGCACCACCTTCCACACGCCCGCGGTTCCTCCACAGCAGTGATGAGAGATGGGGGGACAGGAAGCGGGGAGTGTCCCAGACACGCAGGCACAGCCGCCTCTGCGCGTGCTCCACCGAGCCCCGTCACCCGCTCCCCACCTGGCCCGGCGTCCTGGGGACCCTCCAACCCGCCTGGGGACAGAGACGCAATCCTGAGCTGCCATCCATCACTGCCAGCCCAGCGCGGCTGATAATTAGACAGACATTCCATGAGATCACCCCCCACCCCGTGCGCCGGGGTTCTCATCTCCGAGAAAACACGCAGAGCCGAGCGTGTCTCTGAGTGAGCGGGCGTCTGCTCCTGGGCCGGTGCCACGGGCTGGCACTGCCGGGGCGCACGGGCCCTCCCCTTTGACCTGACGCGAGTTCGAGACAGACCCGCCACATCCCGCGTGGCAGTGACTGAGCTCTCGGGGCTCCCGTGTCCGCGTCTCCGTGCGTGAAGGCCTGTGGCCAGCCACGTGCCCCTCGGCTGACCGCCAGAGCAAGAAACGGGGCCCTGGGGGATGGCCGAGCAGTGGGCAGCCCTGTGGGGAGAGGGCATGCCGGGCAGCCAACATGGCGTTCTCTCTCTTACAGGGTAGGGAGGAGCGAGGCCACAGGGGTGAGCAGGGAGAGTGGCACGAGACCCCGAAGCAGGACGCCACAGTGCCGGCTCAGGCCCCTGCCTGGTGCTGAGGTCCCCAGGGGAATTGGGCCGGACCCTGACGGGGGCTCGGGGCGTCCTCTCTCCCTCGGGGCCAGCACGCGGGGCTGCCGGAGGAGAGGCGCAGGACCGCTCCTGTCCAGGTGCTCGCCCAGGACATGGCTGTCTACCGCAAAAGCCAGAGGGCAGCTGGGGCAGGGGCGTGTCCCCACAGAGGGGCAGCGCCGGCCAGCCGG
The DNA here is from genome assembly GCF_027595985.1 of Sorex araneus. Lineage (NCBI taxonomy): Eukaryota > Metazoa > Chordata > Mammalia > Eulipotyphla > Soricidae > Sorex > Sorex araneus. Next base: position 53,285,507 of record NC_073307.1, read on the forward strand.
AAGGCCACGCAAGGCCCTAGGGGACCCTGAGCTGATCAGGTGTCCAGGGGTCCAAGTGTCCCGCCTTGAGCCCCTTCCCAGGATTAGCCTCAAAGCCGCCAGCACTCGGGCTGCCCCTCAGGTCAGTGCCGGGGGCTGTGATGCTCAGTAGCTTTCCAAGGGCCCGGGGGCAGTCGCCCTGCGGGTGGGGCCCCAGGTTCCGTCCCCCGCATTGGCAAAGAGGAAATCAGCCAGCGTTCCCCGTTCTCGTGTGACCGGCGGGCGTGGGGCAGAGGCTGGCGGTGGGGTGGGCTGCCCTGACCAGCAGCCGGGATGGGAGGTGGATCAGACGGGACCACCTCCCGCAGGGCCCGGGACTCCCATCCTGATCCCTCTCCCCTACTGGGGGCTGCTCCCCCACAAGCCTCCTCCTGCCCACACAAGGGCCGCCCCACACGCATGCGCTTTGGCCCCTCCCAGCAGCATCCACCTGCACCCACGGGGTGCAGACACAGACCTGCACCCTGGGTCACCCGGGGTCACGCTGGCGGGGAGAAACCCAATCCCACAACTGATGGCAAAGAAGACATCACCGTCCCAGGACTTGCCCCAGGCCCCTGGGACCCCGGCACCCCAACGTTAGGCTTAAACCAGAGAGGCCCAAACTTGTTTGGCCTCCCGCCCTCCCACCCTCTTTCCAGAGAAAAGAATCACTCAGCGCCTCCTCCAAACTCTTCCATCTCTGGGCAGACAGAGAGCACCGCCCAACTGCACCTGAGGCTGCTGCTGGCCTCCGCCCAGCCTGTGTGTTCGAGTGTGTGTGCATGCATGTGTGTATACACATGTGTGCGTGTGTGCATGCATGTGTGTGCACATGTACACGTGTGTATGTGCATATGTGCGTGTATGCACGCATGAGTGTGTTTGCAGGGGCGCCCACTTTGGGGAACAGCTGCTGAGAGACCAGCTCCCAAGAACCCACGGCCACAGACGAGGAATCCCTGGACAGCAGAAGGAAGAGGAAGTGGCCCGAAGAGACATGAAAAGCAGAGCGACTTTCAAGATGCGGAATGAGCTTCCAGGACGTCAGGCATGGGGGGGGGGGTCGCAGGGGTCGGGGGCTCACCTGTGAGCACCTGGCAGAGCCGCCCGGATGCCCCGGCCTCGGCGGACGGGCTGGACAGCCAGGACCATCGGCGTCGGATCAGATGCTCGCCGCTGTGGGGGGAGCCCCGGGAGCCGTTGAGGGGCTGGATGAGCACCTGCTCCTGCCCCAGCTGGATGAGGCCCACCTGCCGGACGAGGGAACGGGAACCGGTCAGGCGCACACCAGCAGTCCCGTGCCCAGGCAGCGAGGCCGCGGGCCGGGCCGTGTCCCAGTCTGAGCCCCGCCCAGAAGGAGAGTGGGGGCGGCCTGGAGCACCCCTGAAAGCAGGGTTGGGGAGTGGGATGAGTATAGCGGGGACCCTTTCTTCCCGTCCTGTTGGTCTGTTCTAGGCCACACCTGGCAGTGCTCACTGCTTACTCCAGGCTCTGCACTCAGGGATCACGCCCCACAGTGCTCGGGATCATATGGGATGCCAGGGATCGAATCTGGGTGGGCCACGTGCAAGGAAAGCCGTCTTCCGGCTGTCCCGTGGCCTATGGCTCCAGCACACAGCCCTGCTTTCTAGTTCACTTGCAACAGTGTGTTACTCGAGGGCTGAGAGCGGGGACTTCTGGCAGGCACTTGCCTTGCACGCAGCTGACCCAGGCTGGATCCAGGGCACCACAGAGGGTCACTGCTGACTACAGAGTCAGGAGCAGCCCTGAGCACCGCTAGGCATGGCCCAACATCCCCCGACAAAAGACGGATTCCTTTATCATTAGTAAAGCAAAGACCTGGAGGCCCCCAGCCACCGACTGCCTGCTCTGCATACAGGAGTCCTGGGGTTAGTCCTGGCATCAGGAAAAGCCAAAAAGAAAAGGGGGGAGGGTATTTGTCTATTTTGCAGGGGATCAAACCCTGGGCCCCACATATGCTCCAACATGGGGCACCCCCTTGGTCCAATACTAGAAATGGTCATTTTTTGTTTTTGTCTTTGGGCCACACCTGGCAGTGCCCAGGGCTGACTCCTGCCTCTGCACTTGGGGATGGTGCCAGGGCTGGGGGGTCATATAGGATGCCTGGGATTGAACCAGGTTGGCCATCGGCAGGGTAAGTGCTCCATCCACCGTATGATTCCTTAGCGTGCCCCCCACCCCACCCCCATGATCTTGAGAAGTGACCTCTAAGCACCACCAGTTGTGGCCCCCAAACAAAACACCTAGAATGATTTTTAACACCCCCCCCAACTCCACCTGCGGAGGAAGCCCCGGTGTGTCGGGAGCAAACAGGAGCGGAGGGCAAAGGCGTTTCATCCTGGGCGACTGAGTCGAGACAGAGAGAAGAGTGCGGGTGCTCGCAGCTCTGTGTTCATAGCCTTGTGCAAGAGAACTTGCACGATGTATTTTTCAGAGCTTAAAGGAAGAGAACTCGAGTTCCATGGGATTTGAAAGCCCTTCATTCAATGACTGATGCACTCGTGTTCTGGATAAAAACCATTCTAGTACTTGGGACAACCACAACTTGAAAATGAAATTAAATGTTCGTTCTAGGGGTGCGGGGGACAGGGATCAGGGTCTCCACCTGAGGGCTCGGCTGCCTGCCACAGTTCTAAAGCCAACATCTCGTAGCCCGACAGCCTCTTGTATGTGGATCCCACACCCCGGGCCAAGAGCCAATGTCCTTTGAGATGAGCCATGAATGGGAGGAAAACCCTTGCCCGAGGAGCGGCGGGGGAGGCCAAGCCATGGAGACCGGGGCAGGAACACCGTCCAGCTGTGCCCGTGGCCACCTGCGGCATCTGGACTTGGGATCCCTCCTCCCAAGGTGCCGGGGCGCCCCCGAGAAGTCAGCCCCGCCCCTGCTCTCTAGGATGCAGCAGTGACTAGAAGACTCAGAGACAGGATGGATCAAGGAATAAGACCCCTCGCCAGGACCTGGCGTGCCCCCACTGCGGGCCGGGATCCTTTTCCAGCACGGAGCAGGGCCACGTGGAAACTGCTGCCCCGATAAAACCGTCTGAGCCTGGCAGCCCGTGGGGAAGCCCGGCCACATCCCCCGTCCTCAGTGGGAGCGGAGTGACCTCATGGCAGAGGGAAGCAGGTTGCAGGGGTACCTTCGTGCTGGGGCCCGGGGCCCGCGAGACAAGACCCTGGGCAGGAGCAGAGCAGAGCAGGGCAGGGCAGAGCCGGCCGTGGCCCCGCCAGGCTCCGGCTGAGGGAGGTCCCGGCACTGAGGCCTCTTCCTCACGACTGGGCAGGAGACACAGCCCTCCTCCCTGGTGGGGTTCCTCTGAAACACCCGCGTCCCCCACAGCTTCCTGGGCGGGGAGCCGTGGCCGACCCTGGGGCCGGTCAGAGCATCCCTCGGGCAGGGCAAAGAAACACACCCCGAGGTGCCTGTTCTCACCCGCTTCCACCTTCCCGGGGGATGGCGAGAGCGCGGGGTCCCGCAGGGCCCACGGCACCCCCAGACACGGCCGGGAGCAGTCAGGGCTAGCCCCATCTTCACTCTCTTCTTTTGCAGAAGCAAAACACAAATTCTCAGTGGCCCGCGGCCAGACAAGCCATGGGGCACCCATGAAGAAAGGTCTCCTGGCCCCCCAGGCTATCTGTCCCGCAGCCGAAGTGTCTGTAATGACCCTCACTGGACAGGCCAAGGGGGTAATCAAATCTGTTCCCAAGCGCCCGTGGGTGAGCCCCGCACCCCACCCCCCACCTCAGCCCCGTACACTCATCCACAGGCCCCGCAGTCCCCGCCCTCCCTCCCAGGCCTGTCCCTGCTCCCTGTGGCCGCACATGACCCCCTGGGAACTGGTCGTTCTTGGGGCAGCATCAGAATTCCCCTCTTCACGCTGTCTGGGTGTCCCCTAATAACTCAGGAAAAACCAGACCAGACTGGATTAGAACAGGCTGGTCCAGGAATGATCTGGAAGCAACTGAAATAAACTGGGATTGACGAGAAAAACCCAAACTGGACCGGGATTGACTGGAACAAACTGGACTGAACTAGAACCGAGGGGCAAGGACTGGTATGAACTGGAACAAAGCAGAACGTTCTAGGTGGGACTAGAGCGGACTCCCTGGCGCCCCCCTGCTCTCTGCGGTGCATGTCCCAGGCTACCCCTTAGAGACCTCTTGAGTCTGACACCCACGTCCCATCAGGTCACAATCTCACGCAGGGAACTGAGCCACTGGTGATGTTCTAGAAAGTTCCCCGGGATATTTCGATGTACACCAGGGCTGCAAACCGCTGTCCCTCCTGTCTAGTGGGTGCCAGAGACACCGGCCATCCCGCTCTAATGACCGGGCCCTCGGCCTTCCTCCGGCCAGAAGGGGGCAGGGGCACTGCACTGGCCCCTGGCGAGGGGCAGATGAGGCCTCATGAAGCCCATCAGCGCTGGGCCTGGCCCTGGACTTGAGTGTACCTCCTGGTCAGTGATGGTCAACCTCCCCCAGAAGGGCCCCTCTGAGGCCTCCCCGGGAGGCACGGGGGAGCACTAGGGAGCACTGGAGGGAGCTCGGGGAGAAGCAGGCCTCCAGCACACGGAGGGGGTGTCTTCCCAAGCACCTGGCCTGAGAGGAGGCAGAGACACACCACAGAGCGGGCTCTGCCACAGACACCGGAACTTGCCTCAGCCGGAACCTACTTTGAGGGGTTCTGGTTCTGCTGACCCTGCACCCCCAACCGGGACTCACTCTCCCAGCCATGGGGAAGGTCCATGCAGGAGACGCGGGGGTGGGGGGAGGGGGGAATCTTGGCATATCTCAGCGTCGTGTGGAAAATGATCAAGGGATACTCGGGGGGGTTCTGGGAACAGACTCCCCCACCCAGCCCCCAACCCCCGCACCCAGGACAGATTCCCCCCAGCCCACCCTAGCCCTGGTCATGCTCAGGCCCCTCAGTCCATCTCTCCCCATGAGGTGAAGGGCTGGGAGGCCCTGGGCCCAACCAACAACCCAGTACAGGTCCCAGGAGACCCCTGGGGTCCCCTGGCCTACACACTGTCCCTCGGGGACTCCGGCACAGCTGCACCCAGCACAGCTGCACCCCACCACCCAGGGCTTGGTCCTCCCCGGTCGCCGCACAGAAGCCCTCTGCCCCCTCTGTGTGGAGACAGCCCCTCCTTCCTTCCTTCCCTGCAGGCACCCTGGCTCTCTCTGCCCACCGGTGCCAGCTCTGCGGTGCCAGTTCTGCACCTTGTGTCCCCAGGGGCAGCCCTGGGCTCCCAGGCCTGAGCCCCCAGTGCACTCACTGCTGGGAGCAATGATGCTCCCGGCCCGGCCCGGCTGGGGAACACTGACCGCTCTCCCAGGCCTACATGTGTCAGCAGAGTTGCAGACAAAGTAACTGTCTGCAGTTACACTGTCAGACTGGTGAAAAGATTAATCCCGGGTTAATCGTTAAAGGATTAGTTCCCGGTGGTCTCTGTAGGGTCCCTGGTAAGGAAAGGCCATGAAATGGGACCTGGGAACCCACAAACTACAGAGGATGAACTGCGGGAGCCATCCCCAAAGCCATGCTGAGGGAGGTCAGGAACTCTGTGGGGGGGCGGGGCCTCCAGCCCTGAGCCCGCTCCCTCACACAGCTCCCTAAGCACCGAGCACCCACAGACAGACAGACAGACGGTGCCCGGCCCCACCAAGCAGGAGAGAGCCTCTTTGGGGCCACAGATGCCGCAGATGCTGCACAGGCCCTACGAGAGCAGCTGGCCCCTCACACCCCATCCCTGCCCTGGTGTCACCCGAGCAGTCACTCTCAGGCCCTCCACACAGAGAAGGCCTCGCTTCTCTACAGTAAACTGAGGAGGGCACAGGAGGGTGGGATGTGCCTGATCCCAAACCCCACCGCTCTCTGGGCATGCACACATACCACCTGAGAGCCTGCACACACACGTGTCAACTGGGCCTGCACACACACACACACACACATACACACAAACACACACACGTGTCACTGGGCCTGCACACACACACACACACATATACACACGTCACTGGGCCTGCACACACCCCTGCATGCTCCTTCTTTCTGCAGTCTAGGTGAACCCGAGTGCCCCGTCCATACCAGGCACTGCTGAGCACACACAGAGAGCCCCACTCCCCTCCCTTGGTGCTGTCCTTGCCCCCCTGGGCGCCCAGAGTCCACTCGGGGCCCACGCGGCTGTGCTGCTCTTCGAGCGTCCAGGCTGCGGGAAGTGTCCAGGGCCCAGCTCCCATGAGCGGGACGAACCGGACGAAACAACAGGAGTGTCAGCTCAGGCAGGAGCCCCACATGTGGTGGCTTGGTGGGCCACCGCGCTGGCACTAGCTGACACCCGCGCTCTTGGCCGGGCTCCTTTATCTAAAGCACAGCGCCCTCACATGGTACCAGGCGGGACAGACCCAGGGTCACAGCTGTCAGTGCTCCGAGGGCCCAGACAGTCTCCAGCAGACAGCACCTCTCTGGAAACTCGACACCAACAAGTATAAACTCTGACCTCCCCCCAAACTCACAAAACCACAGCAAATGGGAGTCAGATGTTCCCATACAGTGCAGTGATGTGACCTGGGCGTTAGACACTTTGGCAAAACAGGAAGAATGATGAGTGTCTTCCAGGTCCCCAGGACCTGGGATCTGTCTGAGCTGCTCAGGCGGCTCCCGAGGCCCGGGGGTGGGCTCGTTCCCTGCAGCCCCCACCCCAAGCCAATCTCCTGGCTGGGCCAGGACATTCCTTCATTGCATATAGAAACAGCGCAGGAAGGAAGGCAGACAGGTGGGGCCCGGCCTAAGAAACGGCCCCTGGCGGGTGGGGGGGGACTGAGAACACTTGGTCTCTGCACTCCCAGCCCCTCTGGATCTCCGGGTGACAGGCGACAGGCTGAGGGCGAGAGGATTCTAGAAGGCAGAACCAGGGTGGGGATGGGGGGCAGTTTCTCCAGTCTGACATGGACAGACACAGACACAGTATCGGCTGAGGCCGGGCAAGACAAAGCAGAGAAACTACTGGCTCTCATGCTCAGAGGGGCCAGGGTCCAGCCACGGGCGGGGGATGGGGATGGGGGCTGGACACAGCTCATCAGGCGGTCGGGGGTGCCCCTGGGCGGCAGCACGCACCAGCTGGAAAGGACATCTGCAAAGCTGAGCCCTAGAACCTGAGCAAAGACCAGGAGACTAACAGCAAGTCCCCCGGCCCTGGGGCACCTGCACGGCCGCTCCAAGCGGCTCTGACCAGCACCTTCAGGTCCAACCAGCACCGGCCGGGCGCCCACTCTGACTGCACGCGGGCGGCGCGGCTCGCGATGCGCGCCACCCCCCCCCGCGGGCCGGCCCTCCGGGGAGGTGGGACTGGAGCCCCCACACCCTCCCTTCCCCGCACTCCCTTCCCCCCCCTAACCCCCGGCCCGGGGCAAGTACCAGGCCGCCGGCGGCGCCGCAGGCGCTGAGCGAGACCAGCGAGCCGGGGTGGCCGAGCACGCGGCCCGAGTAGAAGCACAGCGCGGTCGGGCGCCCGCGGCGGCCCCCCGCGCCCGCCTCCTCCACCTGGAAGCCGCGGGACAGGAAGCGCAGGTCGCGGCGCAGCTGCAGGTACAGGTCGCGCCCGAAGGCCGGCAGGTGCAGGAGCAGCGCGCGCTCGCCGGGGCGCACGCGGGGGCCGGCCGGGGGCGCGCGGGGGCGCCGGGCGCGCAGCCTCCGCGGCAGCACCACCTCCACGTCGGCCGCCGCGTCGCGCGAGGCGGCGGGGGAGCGGGCGCGAGGGGCCGGCGCGGGGCCCGGCGCGGGGCCCCAGGCCAGCAGCAGCAGCAGCAGGGCGCCGCCGCGCATGGTCCCGCGCAGGGCAGCCCGGCCGGCCGCCGCGGGGAGCAGGAGCGCGCGAGGCGGCGGCGCCAGCCCGAGTGCGGCTCGCGGGGCTTCGGAAAAGCAATTAGCGCTGCGGACAAACCCAACCTGGAGCGGCCCGGGCCCCGCCCTTCCCGGAGGGCGGCCGACCATTGGCTCCCCGCCGCCCCCCGCCCCGCCTCCGCCCTCCTGATTGGCTGCGGCGGGCCCGGCCCCGAGTACGTAGTTAGGTTGTAAGCACTTTCTTACACGTGGTTTCTGGGCAGTGCCCAGAGCTGACGGCAGGGGGCGCGCGGAGGCCGACGGCGGCCCCGACCGCCTCCTGGGGGGCCCTGCACTTCACCGTCTGTCCTCGCGCTGGCCACCCTCCCCGGGCGTGCTGGCCAGCGCCTACTGTCCAGCCAACTGCCCGGAACCAGGGTCCGGGCAGGCGAGAGTCCCCGCAGGCCGCTGTCCACTGACAGCCGGAACCCAGAAAGCCTGGGGGATGAAGCCTGTGGTCCTCGCCAGGGCAAGGGGAGCGGGTCAGCTGACTGTCAGGAGTCGGGCAGGGGCAGAGCCTGGACTGAGGGCCATTGCCCTTCGAGGAGCGTCTGGTCGAAAAGAAAACGGACTCGCCGAGGGTAATCAGCACTGGGCCTCTCCCTTCCCTTCCGGCCTGCCAGTTTATTTCCTCCCGGCAGAGGGGGGTCGGCAGTGCCTGGGGGCCAGGCACAGAATCGCGCCACTGGCACGTCCAGCGCCGGGCACACAGTTACCCTGCAGATGGCCAGCTAGCGGGAGTGTCTTAGACGCTCCTGGGAAGTGCAGCTCTGCATAGGCCGGGGTGCCGAGCGAGGGTCTGCTCTTTGCCTGGCACGGGGCTGGCAGGTTCCTCCTCCGCCCAGCGCTGGCCACTCGCAGGGATGGGGTCCACAGCAGCAACCGCTGCCATAGAAGTTCCCGACAGCCCGAGACACAGGGTAAGTTTTGCTGGGGCGGCCCTGTTGGTCCAAGAGCCACCACCAGAGCTAGTGAAAGCCACGAACCTAGCTCCCACCTCCCAAGAACCCCTCCTTCCGTCTTCACCAGCTCCTGGAGGGAACGGGGATGGACGGGGCAAACTCAGTCAGGCCAAAATCACCCATGCCCCTGGCCCCAGAGTCCCCAGCTGCTCCCTTCTCCCACCCTAGCACCTGGCACCTCTATCAGAATGTTCTAGAAGCCACCTTGGGAAGAGTAACAGGGCCTCAAGAGAACTCAAATGGGAACCTGCTTCCACCCCTCCAGCCCAAGTGCTGCGAGCACTACGCTGGGAGAAGCCCTGGGCATGCCGGTGGGGTTGAGGGGGTCAGGAAACAGACAAACATTGCAAAAGCCAGAATGCCTGTCAGCAGAAGTAGCCGGTGGGCCTGGGGAGGACAGAAGGGCAAGAATCTCTGGGCAGGGCAGTGAGGGGAGGGCTAGAGACCAGTGGTCAAAGGCTGCACAAAGGACCATGAAGAACACAGGTCAGCACTGACGCTGGCTGACCACAGCAGGGCTCAACCGCTGCGTCAGGAGACCAGGAGCGAAGGTCTGCAAGGACAGCAGATGGACTAGCAGAGCCGTGGGCTCCCTGAGACCAGTGCTCTCTAATTCTAAATTGGTTCAGGGTTCAAACATGATGACCACTAAGTACCTGTATTGCAAAGCATAGTGCACAAAAGAAGTGAGAAAGAAGAGAAGTGCCTGCCATAGAGGCAGGCGGGGGTGGAGGGATATTGGGGGTGGTGAGAGAGAAGGGGACATTGGTGGTGGGAAGTGGACACTAGTGGAGGGACAGGTGTTGGATCATTGTATGACTGAAACCCAATCTGTGGAGTTCATGCCAGCTTTTTTTTTTTTTTTTTTTTTTTGCTTTTTGGGTCACATCTGGTGATGCACAGGGGTTAGTCCTGGCTCTGCACTCAGGAATTACCCCTGGCGGTACTCAGGGGACCATATGGGATGCTGGGAATCGAACCTGGGTCGGCTGCGTGCAAGGCAAACACCCTGGCCGCTGTGCTATTGCTCCAGCCCCTCATGCCAGCCTTAGCTTAATTAGTGGCTGAATAAACCACAGCACTCCTACATTAAAAATATAATAATAATAAATTAAAAAATTGGTTGAGGGTTAGGATCTGCTGAGGCCACTCATTCTAACACGTGAGGGTAGATGTCGGTAGCTCCACACCTGATGACCCTGTGGCTATTTCCCGCAGTGGGAATTTGCTGTGGAGAATCCATTCCGAGGTTGTGGTGAAGACCCAGTCAGTCTGAGGCTCTGGCCTGCGTCAACTGTGCCCTCCAGACACTCCAGATTGACCAGAGGGTCCACCGGCACTGGGGAATGACACCTTGGGAATGACACTCCATGGCAAAGCTTCTGTGGGACCACAGAAACCATCAAGGGGAAAGCCAGACTGGGGGACGGAGAGAGGATATGCCAGCCCAAGTGCCAACGCAGTAATACTCCAACTGTGTGTGTGTGTGCGCGCATGAGAGAGAGAGAGAGAGAGAGAGAGAGAGAGAGAGAAAGAGAGAGAGGACTCACACAACCCATGCAAGAGAAAGAAATCCATTTACAAGGAGACACGGGCTGGAGCAAGAGGAGCATGTGTAGGGCACTTGTCTTGCGCATGGCTAAGCTGGGTTTGATCCCCAGCCCTGCCAGGAGTGATCCCTGAGCACAGAGTTTGCTGAATGTGTGTTCTCCCACCTCCACCCCTCAAAAAAAAAAATGGGCACAGGCTGCAAATAGACCTGTTTGTAAAGGAGATGGATAAAGGACCAACAGCCTAGTAAGATGGTCACCAAAGCTGGGAGTCGCTTACCCACTAAGACAGTGTCACCTCCTATTAGCTGGCTTTTACCCAAAAGGCAAGAGACAAGATGGAGGAGGCGGGGAGAGGGGCCATGGACACTGGGGCCAGGGATGTCAATGGAGAAGAAGAGGTTCCTTCCCGTGTTCACTGTGGCCGGGGCTCCAGACGGGCACTATCGTCTCTGTGAAGAATACTGTGGACACGTCTCAGAGAATTAAAACACAACTGCTGGATGGCCCAGAAATACCAGCCCTAGATGTGCCCCAAGAACACAGAAGCACGGATTCGGAAAGATTTACGCACACCTATGCTCGCCGTGCCACTGTGCCAGCCCCCAAGAGCCCGGTGGCAAACCAGAAGCTGCGTGTCACACACATGGGACAGAGTCGGCTGCAGGTACGGAGGGAAGTGGGCCTCTGCGTGTCACATACAGAGGGGGCAGAGTTGGCTGCAAGGATGGAGGGAAGTGGGCCTGTGCGTGTCACGGACCGGGGACCTGGAAGGCATCGTATGAAGCCAAATAAGTCAGAAGGAGAAAGACTGAATGGTCTCACTCACTCATAGGGAAAAGCAAAGCAAGGGAACAGACAGTGATCAGTGAAACAAATGCCTGAGACTGACCCAGAACTGAGGTTTCCCAGCAGGGAGAGGCGGATGGGGAAGACAGTCCCGTGGGCAGTGTATGTGTGTGCATGTGTGTGTGTGTGTGTGTGTGTGTGTGTGTGTGTGTGTGTGTGTGTGTGGTTGGTACTGATACTCTGACGGTGGGTGTCAGACCCATGAAACTTAAACTCTTAACTCTCGGTAAGCCAATGTAACCATGATAAAAATAAATTAAAAAGATAAAGGTCTCTCAAAAATTTTTTTAAATGGGACTACCAGCTAATACAGCAATTCCAAGGGAAATCCTGTGTTTTGCTGTTAACTATGCCCATTCCAAATAACTGAGCATGACTGGACCACTTCTACACTTGCATTTTTCAGTGTGGTCCAAATCGTGGTGATGGGCCTGGACAGACAGTACAGGGGTAGGCACTGGCCCTGCAAGTGGCCGACCCCACGTTCAACCCTCAAGAGTGACCCTGAAGCACTGAGCCAGTGAGAGCCCCCGAGAAGTGCTGAGTGTGGCCCCCAAACCAATAAAACCCACCAAAACAGAAGTAAAAAGTGGTTCCTGGGGCTGGTGGGCATAAGGAACTGGGGGTTGCTGGGACAGTGAGGTGGCTGGTGCTCGATGTGGTTAGTGCCACTGTGAATGGACAAGGCGCGCCTGTCGCCTGTCTAATGCCCCAGAACTGCAGGCTTCAAATGGGCAAAGTGATCTGTTCATCACGGACCTTTCCCCACAACTAAAATGTGCCTTTAATAAAGGAATCCTTCCTGTTAGGGCTGTAGCCAGGCCCCCAGGGATGGAGGGCAGGACGGGGCCCAGCCTCCATCCACAGCACCAGCATGGAACCCCTGAGCACTGGGCTGGGAGTAGCCCTGAGCACTGTGCCCCCAGCTGGGGAGGACCCTCTGAGGAGGTCTCTGCACAGGCCCTGGTTTCCTCTAGCCTGACACCCACTCGCAGGACGGGGTGAAGCACACCCAAAGCTGGACACATACATGCGTCCTCTGTCCAGTGTGTGATCATGACTGGGCCTGAGTGACGGATACCACATGACACCACATGACTGTCATTTGCCCTCTCCTGCTGGACAGTCGCGTCTGCCTGTATCTGGGTGTCAGACCCAACCCTAGGTGACTCCCAGGGTCCTCCAATGACACCGAGCACTGAGCAACCAAGCCCTGAGCATCGAGCACTAAGACAAAGTACCATGGCCTCTGATCCTGCCTGGCCATATGACCCCATCGTGAGGGCCCCAGGGCCCAGATCCCCCCCAGCTCTTCCCTACATGGTCTTCCCCCTCCTTGCACCTGGGAGCACCCTCCGGACAGCACAGGCCCAGTCATGGCTCAGCCCCACACTCCAGTCTCCCCTCAGACCGGGACCCCTTCTCTGGTCTTATCCTCTGGCCTTCGCTCTGGGGTGCTCGGCAGCGGGCGGGGGACGGCCCGCACCAGGTGCATTTTCTTTTTTCTTTAAATGCTTCTTAAATGCGTGCTGAAAGTAGACTATAGACCGAAGAGGAAGGCCCCTTAATACCTCTGTTGCAAACCACAACACCCAAAAGGAGAGAGAGAGAGCAAAAGGGAATGCCCTGCCACAGAGGTGGGGTGGGGTGGAGGGACGGGGTGGGGGTGGTGGGAGGGATGCTGGGACCATTGGTGGTGGAGAATGGGCACTGGTGGAGGGATGGGCACTCCATCATTGTATGACTGAAATGCAAGCACGAAAGTTTGTAAGTCTGTAACTGTACCTCACGGTGATTCACTGTATCACTGTATCACTGTCATCCCCTTGTTGTTCATCAATTTGCTTGAACGGGCACCAGTAACATCTCCATTATGAGACTTGTTACTGTTTTTGGCATATCAAATATGCCGCAGGTAGCTTGCCAGGCTCTGCTGTGCGGGCAAGCTACTCTCGATAGCTTGCCGGGCTCTCCGAGAGGGGCGGAGGAATCAACCCGGTTGGCTGTGTGCAAGGCAAATGCCCTACCTGCTGTGCTATCCCTCTGGCCCGGTGATTCACTAACAACAACAACAAAAAATTAATGCTTTTAAAATATAACATTATTTCTTATTTTTGCATTTTGGGTCACACCCGGCGATGCTCAGGAATTACTCCTGGTGGTGCTCAGGGGACCCTATGGGGACCCTATGGGATAACAGGGATCGAACCCAGGTTGGCGTGTGCAAGGCAAACGCCCTCCCCACTGTAACTATCGCTCCAGCCCCCCAAAGTGTATTTTTTAAAAATTTTTTTTTATTCTTTGCTTTTTGGGTCATACCCAGCAATGCACAGGGGTTTCTCCTGGCTCTGCACTCAGGAATTACTCCTGGCTCAGGGGACCATATGGGATGCTGGGAATCAAACCCGGGTTGACCGCGTGCAAGGCAAACACCCTATCCGCTGTACTATCGCTCCAGCCCCCCAAAGTGTATTTTTAATGGAAACCTAGCACCCCTGTTTGTGTTTGTGTAAACTTCTCAGTGTCCTATAAAATCACAAAGACTCTTGAGTCATTCTGGCAGTGCTCAGTGGCCCTGAAGCACGAGGGGTCGACCCCCAGGTGCCTGAAGGAAGCCTGTGCTCCGGCCCTTTCAGCCCTCTCTGGCCCCCAGGGGCTTCTCTGAGCAGCTCACAATGAGCTCAGCAAGTCTGGTCTGGAGCTGTCCCCTGGTGGGGGGCTCTGGCACCTCAGCCCCGTGATCCTGTGCTCCTTTAAGAGCACAGAGCACTCCACTGCCCGAGGTCCCCAGAGGCACAGGAGACGCAGCCTGGAACAAGACGGAACTTCATATTTTTGTGTGTGCACATGAGCATGTGTGCACATGCATATATGTGCATGTACAAGTGCATGCGTATCCCACCCTGTGTGTCCCCACCCCATGTCCCCCCACCCATGTACCCCATCCCGTGTTCCCCACCCCACATGTCCACTCCATGTGTCACAACCCCATGTGCCCCCACCCTATGTGTCCCTATCCCAAGTGTCCGATTCCATGTCCTCCCACCCCGTGTCCCTCACCCCATGTCTCCCACCCTGTGTGCTCCAGCCCCCTGAGCCGTCTCCCTGACCCCTGAAGACCCCCTTACATCCCTCTCAGGGCTTTCCTGGGCTGGTTCCCAGTGTGTCCACCGAAGGTGGGAGGAGTGAGGCACAGCTACCCTCGGTGCCTGCAAGGTGAGGGGTCAGGGAGCGAACCAAGACCTTTCAGACCAACTGTGTAGCCTATGCGGTGTCGTGCCCCTGCCAGCAGGGGGCGTCTGGTGTCGGTGCTCTCCCAGGATCTGCCCAGCCTGGTTTCTCCCCATCTCTGTGTCCCCTTCCCTCAGCCTGGATCCTGCAGGGCCTGAATCACCCGGATCACAAGCCACACCCAGTGGTTATTAAGGAGTCTGGGGGCACACCAGGCAGTGCTCCGGGCACCACATGGGACTCAATGGAACCTGGGTGGGCTGAGAGTGGATGGGGGGGGTGGCGGTGGCCACAGGACTTGGGCCCAGGTAGGTGGAAACGCCGATGACAATGACAACAGTGACAGTAAAGTACGCTAGGAGACACGATCACAGCTCGTGCTCAGGACACAGGAGTCTTGACCGGAGCTAATGGAAGCCCCGGACGTGTCCACCAGTCCACTCTGGGGGCCGGGGGAGGACAATCCCCGCACAGGGACCCCCATACCACTCGGGGTGAACCTGGTGTCAGGGCCAGCACAGCCGGGCCACGAATCACAGGGATGGCCCGGAACCCCTGACCATGGCCACCCCACCCCCCAAATGTGAAATGCCTGAATGAATCACAGCAGCTGCAGAACGACCCTCCTGATGCTGCAAAGCCGAGGAGCAGATTGGAGAGGAGGAGGTGGAGAAACTGTGAGAGCCCGGGGGCTCCCGCCAGGCTCCCTGCCCCGGAGCACACAGAGGCGCCTCAGAGGGAGGTCACCCCAGTCTCGGTGCTGCGGAGGGGGCCGTGTCAGTCAGGGAGCCTTGATGCTCACCACCACCTCAATGGTGCTCACAATTGAGCCCACACATGGAACCCACACAGAAAACCCACACCATGGAACCTGCACACAGAGCTCACACATGGAAACCCACACATGGAACCCACACAGGAAATCCACACACACAGAAACCCGCACAGGGAACCCACACATGGAAACCTCACAGGAAACCCATGCATGAAACTTGCATGTGGAACCCACCCCACACACAGAAACCCACATGGGGAACCCCATGGGGACCCTACGGGATAACAGGGATTGAACCCAGGTGGGTTGGGCCTTGGTTCCACATAGGTTTCATGTCTCAATTGTGTGATTGTGGTGCTCACAATCACACCTGGCGGCACTCAGCACAGCTCCGGGCTTGGAACCCTGGTCGACCGCGCGTGAGGCCTTTCAGGGCGCGCTCTCTCTCCAAATAAAACTGTTTCAGATTTAAAAACCGAAGCAGAGAAGTGACAGGCCGGCGGGGGGTGGTGAGCTAAGAGAGATTGGCGTGCATCGGGGCTTGGTGGGGGTTCACAGAGGGAACAAGTGAAGGACTTCCCATCATTTCCACCGGACTGGAGGCGGTCAGGGTGGGGCCGGGGGACCCTGCGGAGCCATGAGTCGGTCCTCAGCAGCATCTCCATGGCAAAAACAGCTGGTCCAGGAATCGTCTCCAAATGAGCGGAAGGGACCCCCAGGAACGGTGAACGTGGGGGGAGGGAGGGTTGGGGGAGGGAGAGTGTGATCCGGAGTCACTGTGCTGTGGATCAAAAACTCATTTCTCACTTAACGACCAAAAAGATGGAAGTGTTTCAAGTCACAGCTGTTCCCACTGGCCACACTAACAGAGACACGCGTGAGATGAACTGAACCCGCCAAGGAGCCGCCCCTAGAGGGACAGGCAGGACAGCGGGAGGGCGCTTGCCATCTCCAGGGTCCCCCACCCTGGAGTGGTCCCCGAGCACAGGAGGAAGCCCTGCGCACCGCTGGGTGTGGCCCCCAAACAAACCAACAAAAGAAGTCCTCCCCCAGGAGAACTGGACAGGCCACTTCGCTGGCATTTAGTCCACTGTGCTCGGGGTCATGTGGTCACCACATGGTCAACACTGATGCTTTTGATGCCGAGTCACTGCCTCGACACTACCCCCAGGACTCTTGAGCATGCCTGATGGGTGAGAAGGTTCCCCACGGTTGATAGAAAGATTGGGTAGCGCCTGTTAGCAGGAAATGCCCAAACCCCTGCCACGGCAACCAGGCCCTGGGTCTGCCAGGACAGTCACCGTCAGAACAGCAGAAAACAGGGAAGGCCCTGAGCAGGGGAGAAACCAGAGCCCCGGGACAGTGCTGGAGGGGGTTGGGGACCCCGGCGTGGCTGGGCCTTGCTCAGGCCTGTGGGGAGAGGAGCCTGTGTCGGTGGGCGATGAGGGCTTTGGGGGTCTGCAAGGCCCCGTGAGCGAGCCCTTTGGCTCTCGGAGCCGCATCTGACCACGACTCGACCTTTCCCCTCCCTCCTTTTCTTTGTGGCTCTGAGTCTGGGGGCTGCGCCAGCCTGTCACCGTCCCCAAGCGGGGAGGTGAGCATCGAGGCTCCCTGACTGACACGGCCCCCCCGTAGCACCAAGACTGGGGTGACCTCCCACTGAGGCGCCTCTGTGCTCCGGGGCAGGGAGCCTGGCGGGAGCCCCCGGGTTCTCACAAGCTGGCACGAAGCCGTGTGTGCCAGGGCTGTGCTGCTCCCGGCCACAGCCCAGCCGAGTCTCCAGGGAAGTGGTGGGGGGGGGGCAGGGTCTGTCCCCAGGCCACGGTCCCTGGGGGCTCGGGGTCTTTGCTCTGGTGGAGGGCTGGCAACTGAGTTCTGTGTTCACTGGATGGGGCCGACAAGCCGGGCCTCGGCCTGTGCATGTGTGTTTCCTGCACGGGGTCTGCGTGGGGTTTCCTCTGAGGGGTTCATGTGTGGGTTTCCACGTGCAGGTTCCATGTGCAGGTTTCTATGTGCGAGTTTCTGTGTGTGGGTTTCCGTGTGCGGGTTCCATGTGCAGGTTTCATGTGTGGGTTTCGTGTGCGGGTTTTTGTGTGTGTGGATTTCCTGTGTGGGTTCCGTGTGTGGGTTTCCATGTGTGAGCTCTGTGTGCAGGTTCCATGGTGTGGGTTTTCTGTGTGGGCTCTGTGTGTAGGTTCTATATGTGGGTTTCAGTGTGCAGGCTCCATGTGCAGGTTCCATGTGTGGGTCCTGTGTGTGGGTTTCCTGTGTGGGTTCCATGTGTGGGTTCCATGTTGTGGGCTCCATGTGCAGGTTCCATGTGTGGGTTTCCATGTGCGGGTCCTGTGTGCGGGTTCCTTTGCTCCTTGTGTGTGAAGTCCTCCCCCTAATCCCTCGTGTCCGGCAAGCACGGCTCTGCAGTCAGCTCTAGATTCCGTGTCTAGGGGAGGAAGTTCAGACGAGTTCAGATGACTCATCACCGCCTGTGACCCGAAACCTTTGGCCATTTCTTTATTTAAAATTTATTATCAACACCATCGTTATTGGATTTGGAGCCACACCCGGCAGTGCTCAGAGCTTACTCCTGGCTCTGCACTCAGGAATTACTCCTGGCGGTGCTTGGGATGCGGGGATCGAACTTGGTCACCTACATGCAAAATAAGTGCCCCACCTGTTGTACCATTGCTCCGGCCCCAGTTTCTTTGAGTCAAACATTTCCCACCCGGCCACTGTCCCTCCCTCCACATGGGAGTGTGGGTGCAGGTGGAGGCGGGCAGGATTTCAGGGGACACTCGTCAGTTTGGAGAATGACATTTCGGCTAGTCGGGAGCCGGAGCCTGAGTCAGTAGAAAAACCGAGTGACGCTCAGCAACACCAGGCCCAGCTGACAGAGAGACCACACGGACGGGCACGGAGGGGTCTTGGAGTAATTGCTCAGTGGGGGCCCTTACGGACACGTACAGACACACACACACAGACACATAGACATGCTGAGACACACAGACACACGCAGTCCCACACAACACAGAGATGGAGGCGCATTACCCAGAGAACACAAACTCACCTATGAAACGGCGGCAGCTGGTGCCTGGATGGGGGGCGGGGGGCCGGCACGGGAAGTGATTCCCTATTCGGGGCCTAATAAAGCTGACCGTGATGGAAGGAGCTGCAGTTCCCAGCCCTGAAGCAGCCCTCAGAGCTGCGGGTACTGTTGGGGTAAGACTCTGGGGTGGCTCCAGGGCTCCCCCTGAGGGCAGCACCAGGCATCAGGGCTACCCGGTAGAGGCACATTACACCACCACTGTCCCCACCCTGGGGGCGCCTCTCCCTGTGGAGCCCCTTGCTCCTCTTTGGGATGCCCTCTCCTGTCCCAAATGTGTCACTCTCTCTCCCGGCCTCACATCCCGGCCTTGCTGCCCCCCTCCAGGACTCTACCCCTTCCCCCCCAAGGACACAGGGGACCCTGGGCTCAAGATTCAGGCCAACCTTTTTGCCTTTTCCTGCAGAGAGCAAGTCCCAAGCCCTGAGAACACGAAGGTGGGGACAACTCCTGCACCCCAGACCAGGGGGCAGGGAGACGCTGTCATGCAGTAATAGCTACCGTAGCCCGGGAGATGGAGGGGAGCAAGGAGGAAGGGGCTGCCCCCCCAGCCCCCCGGTCTCACTCTCACTCTCTGTCCCCTCAGTGACTGTGACAAAGGTTCCCGAGCAGGTGCCTCTGTCCCCTCAGACTGTGACAATGGTCCCTGGGCAGGTGACTCTGTCTCCTCAGTCTGTGATAATAGCTCCCGGGCAGGTAACTGTCCCCTCAGATTGTGACAATTGTTCCCGGGCACGTGACTCTGTCCCCTCAGTGTCTGTGACAATGGCTCCCAGATGGGGGGCTGTTCCCTCAGAGTCTGTGTGGTTTCACTGGTTTCACTGGTTGTCATACTTCCCACTGGTTCCCCGGCAGGCCCAGCACTGTGGTCCCTCCCCGACTGTGGCCTGTGGTTGTCATGTTGACTGGCAGCAGATCACGGCTGTCCCCTGCCGCTCCCCCCGTCCCCGCTGGTGAGATGAACTCAAACACTCGGGTGTGAGCGGATCAAGGCCCCGCCTGGAGCGGTGGCACACTTGCACTGGTGTGAGGCATCCGAGCCACGGACTCCATCCCACAAATCCGGGGAGGGGAGGGGAGGGGAGAAGGGGGGGCACAGACGCGACTTGGTGGCACCGCCGTGATGCTGAGGTCGCCCTGGACACTGGCCAGCAGCTGCTCACGAGGCTGAAGTTATCAAAGCCCTCTCCAGCCCCGGGCCCTGGCATGTGCTCACCAAGAGCAGAAGGCGGCCCGGCCGTGTCTCCTTCCCTGGACCCGAGCCTGCTGCCCTCGGCCCCAGAGGAGGGAAGCGGGCCCCCACACAGCCTGAGGGTCCTCAGAGCCTCGCAGGCACAGGAGAGGGCGCGATCCTGCCTGCTCCTTTCCCTCCTCTCCTCTCCCGCTCCCGGCACCCTGCAGAGAGGAGGCGCAGGGTGGCTCCGAGCCCAGACCGGCACATCAGCAGGAGGTTGAGGTGGGGGCCCGTCCTGAGCCCCTCCAGCCCAGCCATCGTTGTCAGCAGTGGGCTCCACCCCCCACGTCACACTCCCCTGACACCCCCAAGGCCGAGGGCCCGACTTGGGGGGGTCTTGGGCAGAGAGGGGAGGGGAAAGCCCCAAACGTGGTGGCAGGCACTGGTGGTGACGCCTGGGAGCTATTTCAGGGTCCCCCTTTGTCCCCAGGTCCCGAAGGACCCTGATTTCCACCTGCAGCTGCTCCTGGCTTGCTTCTCTCTCCAGCCCCGCAGCGGGGCCCAGGGCGCACAGCAGGGCCAAGTCAGCTCTGGAGTCTCGGGGCAGGGACATCTCTGTGCTCTCTTAGGGGAGAAGTCACGTCGGACTCCTGGTGGCAACCCATGAAGCACTGGACAGAAGTACCAACATCTTGGGGTGTCAAAAACTAAGAACTAATCTCTAGTGACTTAGTTACAACTATTCACCCTATGTTTTTTGGTTGAGTTAAAAAAAAATAAAACTTCAGTTAACGAAGGGGAAAAAAATGAAAACATTCTTAGCTAAAGGAAACAAGAAACTGCCATCAATACCTAGATTTTAAAAAATCCAGGGCCTGGAGAAACGGTTCAGGGTGACGCTTCTGGCCTTGCATGGAGCTGGCCCTGGTTTACTCCAGGGTCCCATGGCGCTAATGCCCCCTTGGCTGCGGCAGGGATGGGTCCCCCAGCATCCCCAGGCACTCCCAGGCCTGGCAGCACGGCTCCCTCCCCTCCCCTCCAACCATCTCTGTCAGCAGAGAAACAGGGACCATGAATCCTACGAGGGTCCCTAAGTCTCCTGGACACTGATTAGGGGCAGAAAGGAAGGGAAAAAGCCCCACAGAATGAAACGAAGCTGGGGGTATGGTTCAGTGGTCTGTTAGATAGTGTCTCACATGTGCGCCCTTGGTTTGACTCTAGACACCCGAAACAACAGCAAAAGAAATTTAAAATTATAAGGAGCCAGAGAGATAGCATAGTGCTGGCCTGACATGCGGCAGACCAGGGTTTGGCCCCCCACATTCCATAGAGGCCCCCCGAGGATGCCAGAGGGATTCACAAGCACAGAGCCAAAAGTAAGCCCTGAGCAACTCCAGGGGTGACCCCCAAACAAATAAAAAACAAACAAATAAATCCTCCAAAACAAAACAAAAACGTATTTTAATGTTATTCAGAAAATCTTCCAATTCCACTGGGAGGTGGGGATTGGCAGATACAGACACACAGACACACACCTTGTTCATGCCTAATGGGACTCGGTACGGTCACCTGTCAGCCCCCGGAGGTCACAGTCCATTGAAAACAACCTCAGTGACAGCATCAAGGTTATGGGAGACCCCAACAACTGTGACACTACAACTCATTTCTCATTTCCGTTGAAATGAATGCTGGAAATAGGATCGAGTTAAACTGGGGTAACCCAAGGAGTGTCAGGGCAACAGGAGGAAGCTGGGAGCTGAGCCAGCTACCCTCAAACCCAGCCCGAAGCCACAGGAAGATGGACATATCAGGCGCGTTTTCCTCGAGACAGCGCATGGCAAGGGGAGTCCTTCAGGGGAGTCAGAAAGGAGATCCACAGAGTCCGTGCACGAACAGCCCGGACGACGCGACAGCAAGCTTGTCCGTCAGGCCCCAGAGGAGGAAATCGTGTCTGGCTAGGAAGGACAAGCAAGAAACCAATGAGAAAAAAATCAAGAGTCCCTCCCTGCCTCGCCTCTTCCACCCAAATAAAAGCCAGATGGAGCAAAGAATTAATGAATCCGTGCAAGTGAAGCTCAAGCAGTTTTATGTATAATTATGTGCTGGGAAGACTTTCCAAGCAGGGTGCAAATTCCAGAGACTGTTAAGGAAATGATTGATATATTTTACTGCCGGGGGAAAAAAATGAATTTTTTAAATGGATGGGCTGCCCAAAATCCTACCTATAAAGTCATGAGACCAAAGGCAATCTGGGGATATTTTTTATGTTACATATGTTGGAAAAGCAGCCAATCCCCTTAATTTATGGAGCGCTCATAAGGAACAAATGTTGAAAAATAAGTAAGCAAATGAAAGAAACCCAAATGCTCCATCTCCTTCACCTTAATTAAAGAGCTGCAAATCTAAACAATGCTGTTAAAAAAAAAACTCTCAAGACTGGAGGGGGCAAAATCAATGGCAGATGATTTTATTTCAGAGAAATGGCTGCTTGTAAACACTGTCAGAACTTAAATTTTCTACAACTTTTTCTGGGGGAAAGCAATTTGTATGCGTACAAGTGACATCCACAGATAACAATGAACAGAAAAGATGAGAAATAGAAACTCCGGGTCTTTTGACCTAGAAATCCCAATAGCAGAATGGCATGGCCTGTGGTAGCTAGGAATAATAAAGCACTAGCAGTCACTGAGTGCTTTCTACACAGACAGAGGAAGAAGGAAAAAATCATTGTGTGGATCAACTCAATCCTCAAAATGACACCAGAAGGTTCTGTGTTGTTTCCCAAAGGAGCCAAGGAAACACAGTCTCAGAGTGTGGACTTTAGGCCAGGGAGCCTGGATTGAATTACTTCTTCCCAAGCTGTTCCTTGCAATGCTAAAATAATAATAATAATAACAATAATAAAAAGCGAGGAACTAGAAACCGTTCAAACAGCCAAGGTTCTGGAGCCAGGCTGAGCAGCTCCTGCAGGTCACTGCTGAGTGCTAAGACGCAAAGTTCTCCATGCATGGACGAGGAAAAGTGAGAGGGTGCATGCCAGGCAGAACCAGAGTGACCCCATTTTTGGTTGTTGCTGTTCTTAACCGCGTGCTGCCAACTCGGGGGTGCCTGTGGTGACCCCACCGCCTGGGCAAACACACAAAATAGCAGTGGGATTACATCCCAGGAAGGACTGTGTGTGCTTCAAAAAAAAAAAAAAAACAGCATTAAAACAAAACAAAAACCTTCTGGATGGGAGAAAGCAGCAGCTTACAGAATGACGCATCCGACTGAGGGCTCATAACCACATTTCTAAAGCACTCACAATCTTCCACAAGAAAGAGCCGTCAGAAAAGGGGGAGCAAGCTGACCGAGAAGCAGACAGAGACTGGCGGGCATCTGGAAGCGGACTCAAGACCAACGGACGTTCTGTCAGGGAAATGCAAATCCACATAGGAGCAAGGGTCACATCAGAGGGGAGGGGAGGGGAAGGAGAGGGAGAGGAGGGGGAAAGGGAACAGGGCTGGAGTGACAGGGCAGCGGGGAGGGCATTTGTCTTGCATGGCTGCCAAGCCAGATTCATCCCCCCCACCCCGCATGCCATATGGCCCACTGAGCACCACCAGAAGTGATTCTTGAGTGCAGAGCCAGGGCAAACCCCTGAGCGTTGCTGGGCGTGACCCAAACAGCAAATGAGAAGATGACAGGGAATGTCGCCTGGTTTAGCCTCCACCAAAAGCAATATGAAAATTCTTCCAAAAGATTAAAAAGGTGGTGGTCAGGGCAGGGGTGTCCAGCGGGGAGGGTGCTTGCTTTGCAGACAGATGAACAGGGTTTGACCCTCGCACTCGAGATGGTCCTCAGAGCCCCGCCAGGAGTGATCCCTGAGCACAGAGGCAGGAATAAGCCACGAGCACCGCTGGCTGTGGCCGCCGTCCAAAAGAAGTGATTTGAGAGAATGCAGCAGAACCAGCGCGGACAGACCCAACCGCTTCACCCCTGCGTCTCTGCCCCCAGCCGCAGCACACTGAGTCCGAGTGCTCCCTGCACGGCCAGGGGCGCTGCTGCCCCAGCTGCAATGCCCAGGTCCAGGGAACCCCCCAGGCGCCGGGCGGGTCCGGGATGGGAGAGGCGTGATCCGCACGCACAATGGAGCACAGAAGATGGAAACCAGCCCCTGGGCACACGGCGAGGAGAGGACGGCGCTGGCTCGCTGCACTGGGCAGGCAGGTCTCAAACAGAGCAGGGGTACACGGAGACTGCAGAAGCCCGCTTACGAAGGAGGCAGGGTAGAAACTGTGAGGCTTTACACTTGGGGCGCTGGGGAGGGGGCAACACCCTGCAGTGCTCGAGGTCACTCCCAGGGGGCTCTGGGCCCGGGGGCACCTCGTCCTGCTTCGCTGAGAGGCGGAGTCTGGGCCTAGGGCAGCCCTAGCGCATAAATACGTTATCACGGTGGCAGGCGAGTCACGTGCCTTTGCACGGCCTCGGAGCAGGGAGCTGAGGGCCACCCCGGGCACCCTTCACGGGGACAGCTACCGTCAGGCCCTCCTAGATGAAAGGCCAGAGCCAGGGTCCCCCGTGCCCCGACACGATCTCCTGGGAATTCTAAGCTGAAGCTGGGGCGCAGCAGGGTGGCGACGCCCTTTCTGTTGGTGGTGGGTTCTGGGTCGGAGCCACCCTCCTCCAACCCTCCGGAATACCCGGGCACCCGGCCTCAGGGAGGCCCCTCAGGGAAGGCACAGGGGTCTGGGAAGGCGCTGGGCCCGCAGGGAAGACGAGGAGCCCCTCAGGGAAGGCGCGGGGTGCGGGGGGTGGCTCTGGGAAGGCATGGGTAGGGGTGAAGGAGCCTCAGAGGGCTCTGGGAAGGCGAGGGGCCCCTCGGGAAGGTGCAGGGGAGCCTCAGGGAGGGCGCAGGGACCCTGCTAAGGGTGCCAAGTTCGTCCCATGGCTCTTCACGCTTCCGCTTTTGTCTGTAAAGTCCACTTCCGGCCAGGGGGCACCGGGGTCAGCGGCATCTCCACTCCAGCCTTGCGCTCGCAGCATGACCGTGACCCAGGAGACTTCCAGGAGAGGCTGGGCGGCTGCAGGATGCCCAGATTTCATTCTGGAGAGAGGTTGTTCGCTGACTCCTGCCCGCTTGGGC
The DNA here is from genome assembly GCF_027595985.1 of Sorex araneus. Lineage (NCBI taxonomy): Eukaryota > Metazoa > Chordata > Mammalia > Eulipotyphla > Soricidae > Sorex > Sorex araneus. The sequence continues at coordinate 53,310,197 of NC_073307.1, forward strand.
TCTTTGGGAGAATAGAGCCCGCCCTGCGCCCTGCGCCGGGGGGTCTGCCACTCAGCAGACCTGCCACATGACGCGCAAATAAAGGTCTGGGGAAAGACCCCGGGGCACGAGATCTGTGCCTGCGAGAGCCTCGGGTCCCATCCAGAGCCCCACACGCTCCCCTGAGCACTGCAGGGAGAGGCAAAAACTAACCCCACAGACGCCTTTATTGCACGCAGTGAGTGCCCTTCGGGGCGGCAGGGCCCTCTCTCTTGCGGGCTCCCAGGGACAGTGTCCCACTAGGGGGCCTGAGGCAATGAGGAGAAGGCGGGCAGGTGCCAGAGTAGGGGAGACGGGGCTGGGGAGGCACACACACCGCAGGCTGGGCTCAGGGGGCGCAGGCCGGCTGCTGACCGGCAAGGAGCACCCACGGGCCCTCCCCGAGTCTGGGGGTGTTTCTCAGGGAGTTCTGATCTGCAGGCGGTGGTTCCGGGGTGGGGTCACGTGGTGTGACCGTTTGTAGAGTGGAGAGGAAACAGCGTCCTCTGTGTACAAGGCTTCCTCTGGACCGGCCCCAGGAGGAACGGGTGCTGCCGTGGCTGGACGGTTACCTCCATGCCCTCCCCGGGGGCTCAAGCAGTGAGGAGCCTCCCTCTGAGGCGCAGAGAGCCACGGCTCCCAGGCAGGGGCGAGGAGGGTCCCCCAGGGCTTGAGAAAGGAAGAGACTGCCCCAGCAAACAGGCAACCGCGGTGGACACTCGTCTGCGGCCGCTCCAGGCCCTGCCAGACGTGACCTTTCTGGGCCAGGTGCCCTCTCAGCCAGAGCCCGAGCCCCGGGAGAGGGGCAGGTCTTGTCCACCCAGCATTCTCACCTCCTTGCCAGTCACTGCATCTGGGAGGAGGCAGGGATTAGAACTCCCTGCAGAGAGGAGGGCAGCGGGGAAGGGTTGAAGAAGATGCTGGTAGCCTCGGGGAGACTGAGCGGGCTGTCTGTGACCAACACGTCTGGAGGAAGGGGGCCGCCACCCGAGTGAGGAAAAGGTGCCTCCGACATCTCTGACCAGCCTGAGCGCTCAGGGCGATCAGACCCACGGTCAGGCTTATATTTAACATTTTAACACAAGTGAACAACATTTCATTAAATACATACTGGGTGGGCTGGGGAGGGGGTGGTGTGGGCAGACCCGGGGTTCTCGGCGGGTGCTGTGGGCCACACGGAGGGAGGAGGGGCCACTCCCAGCGTCTGACAGTCCTGGCAGCTCTCGGGGCCCCAGCACCGGTGGGCTCAGAGCTAGCGGCCGTGCTGCCCGTTGGGGGTGAGGTGTCTGCTGGCCCCTAGGCCATTCTTCAAACAGTCTCTCTTTTTGCTTTCCATAGCTTTCACCTCCCCCTCCTCATCCTCGTCCTCGTCCTCGTCTTCATCCTCATCCTCATCATCACTCCTCACATCCTGGATATTCTAGACAAGAAGAGAACAGGCTGTCTTGAGTGAATATGCAGAGGATCGGTTTAGGGGTATGGCTCCCTCAGAAGAGACAAACCAGCAGATGTTCATACACAGGGCCCACAGGACAAACCATCCCTGCTGGGCCTGACCCTCCCCACCTCCCCCTACTAGGCCCGACCCTTCCTGTCTCCCCCTGCTGGGCCTGACCCTCCCTGTCTCCCCCTGCTGGGCCTGACCCTTCCTGTCTCCCCCTGCTGGGCCTGACCCTCCCCACCTCTTCCTGCTAGGCCTGATCCTCCCCACCTCCCCCTGCTAGGCCTGACCCTCCCCACCTCTTCCTGCTGGGCCTGACCCTCCCCACCTCCCCCTGCTGGGCTTGACCCTCCCCACCTCTTCCTGCTGAGCCTGACCCTCCCCACCTTCCCCTGCTAGGCCTGACCCTCCCCACCTCTTCCTGCTGGGCCTGACCCTCCCCACCTCTCCCTGCTGGGCCTGACCCTCCCCACCTCCCCCTGCTGGGCCTGACCCTCCCCGCCTCCCCCTGCTGGGCCCTCTCTCCTTGCTCCCCCGCTGGCCTGGGAGCCCTCACCTTCATGAAGATGCAGCGCTTGAGCATCTTGAGGATGAAGTAGCCCCAGTAGAGGTGCAGGAGCTGCAGCAGCAGGAGCTGCAGGTTGAGGAAGACGTAGGAGAAGAAGGGCTCGAGGTAGTGCAGCGGGAGGATCAGGGTGCAGTGCAGGATCCTGCGAGAAGACGGGAGCTGTGGCATGGCCGGCACAGCCGCCTGCACACACAGCCCTGACACAGCTCCCGGACGCCCTCTCTGAGCCCCCTGACTCTGGGCCCCCGGCCCCAGCATTTCTGACTGAGCCCCCCTTTCTCTGAGCTCCCCTGAATCCCCTTTCTCCAAGTGTCCCTGACTCTGACTCCGGCTTTCCCTGACATCTGCCCCCCAGGACAAGGCCTGGCACGTGGGGTGGGGTCAGGAGCCCCTGGGATCAGAAGGAGGTGCGGACACTGGGGCGACACTGGCCCTCCTTCCCGGAGTGGACCAGAGAGTCCAATTCCCGGGGCCGCCCCCCTCCCGGGCAGGCAGTCTTGCTCTGTGGCCGTGCTGGTGGTGGCCTCCTCCCTGCAGGCCTCGGGGGCTCCCTTCTCTCCGTGGGCTGTGCTGGGGTGTGGGAGGTGCGTGCCTTGGGGGACAGGAAGGGGCTGGGGTGCTGGCTTTGGCCCCCATCGCACCCACATCCTCACTTGGCTCAGTGTCCTCCATCTGACAGGCCACAAGTGCCGTGAAGGTCTCGGGGGGCTTCCCGGGACCCCCTTGGGCCCTGGGGAGGGCCGCTCCTGAAGCCCTGTGACAGGGAGGCGGGGGCAGCCTGGGAGCCGTGGAGGACCCCCCTGCCCCCTCCCTGAGCCAGGCCTGGCAGCTGGAGCTGGGGGGAGGCAGGCGGTGCTCCCTCCCAGGGCCCCCAGGGGTGCAGTCCCCCGCTACTCACCAGAAGGGGAAAACCACGAGGCGGCTGATGAAGAAGATGGTGGAGAAGATGAGGAACAGCGTGTTGCACGTCTGCCTCCAGCCGGCGTAGGAGAACATCTTTGCGGACTGTGGGAACAAGAGCGGCCGACACGCTGGGCCACCTGCCCGACTGCAGTATGTGTTTGGTTTGGGGGTGACCCCTGGGACCACTCCTGGAGGGGCTCGGGAGACCCTGTGGGATGCCGGGGGTTGACCCGGGGTCCTCCTCACCGTACGGTGGCTCTGGCCCTCTACGTCAGCGTGTGGAAGCGGACAGACACGCTGTGGGCTTCATGTGCTCGGGGAGAGGCGGGACGCCGCGCCACGCTGGCCACATGGACAGCCGGCAAACCCGACACAGCCCCCCACAGTGGCGCCTGCGGCTGCGTCCCCCTCTCATCAGATCCCCCCCTTCACCCTCCCCACAGGGCCCTCTCCGAGCGGGTGGGGCCAGTTGGGGGATGACTGGGTAGACGCACGCTTCCCCTCAGGCCTTCCAGAGCAGACTCTGGAGCTCCAGTTTGGCTCCTAGAACCCCACGTTACAGCTGCCCTGGGAGCAGGGTGTGGGCAGGGCTCTCCCCACCTCCACCCTCTCCTGCTGCAGGATGCTGGGGTGCCAGGCCGGGGGGGGGGCTCCTTGCTCCTGAGCTGGAGGGGGGAGGTGATGGCGGGAATCTGGGATGTCTGGGACAGAGCAGGGGTTGAGGGCCTGCGGTCAGGACAGGCAGCACCCTCTGGCACAGTGGGGGCTGCACCCAAGGGGACCCCTCTTGTAGGTGAGGCCTCTCTTAGTGCATGGTGCTGGGGGGTCCTGGACCTGGACATGGGGGTGCCGGTGAGGATTGGGAGGTGAGCAAAGGCAAAAATGACAAAGGCCCGGGGCTAGAGATGTCGGGGTCTTAGGATGCCCACAGAGCAGAGCACAGGCCTTACATGCTCTGACCCGGAATTTGATGCCCCAGGAAGACCCAGAGCCTCCACTCTGCTGGGGGTGGTGTGTGTGTGTGTGTGTGTGTGTGTGTGTGTGTGTGACAGATTACATTGTTGCAACTCTGCGGGGTGGCGTGTGTGTGTGTGTGTGTGTGTGTGTGTGTGTGTCAGATTGCATTGTTGCAACTCTGCGGGGTGGCGTGTGTGTGTGTGTGTGTGTGTGTGTGTGTGTGTGTGTGTGTCAGATTGCATTGTTGCAATTGCAGGCAATGGGCCCGGCCCGGGCCCTGGAGGACCGCAGTAAAGAACTGTAGGCCAGGGAGCTAGTAGAGGGGCTAAGGCACCTTCTTGTACCCTAGGACCCCCAGTTCAATCCCCGGCACCTGAGTCATGCCAGGAGCGGTCCCTGAGCACAGAGCCAGGACTAGCCCCTGAGCACCTCCAGGGGTGGCCCCCAAACAAAAGGAACCACAGGTGCTGGTTCTTATTTCTGCAAGGAAAGAGCTAAGGAATGACTCCCCGAGTCTCGAAAGACCCAGAGGCTCCATCCTCGGGCCGGCGAGAACAGGGGAAGAGGGTTCCAGGCCTGGGCTGACCAAGCACTTGAGTGCAAGGACAAGCAGCGAAGTCCCCCAGAAAACTAGGGAGAGACGCCTTGGAGAACATCAGAAACAGGCCCGGGATCACTGCAGTTCTGCGGACGCTGCCCCCCTCACGGGCTGACGGGAGGGGCTGGCCTGGCTCCCAGAACCTCAAGTTAGCAGATCACGACAAGAATCCAGAGTGAGGGACCAGGGCCATCGCACAGTGGGGAGGGTGCTTGCCTTGCACAGGGCCCACCCCGCTGGATCCCCGACGTCCTATCTGCCCTGAGCCTACCAAGAGTAATTCCTGAGTGCCAGGAGTAACCCCTGAGTATCACTGAATGTAGCCCCCAAACAAACAAACAAAAAATAAAAATGAAAGGGTCCCAAGCCCCTCCAGGAGTGATCCCTGAGTGCAGAGCCAGGAGCGAGTCCTGAGCACTGCGGTGTATAGCCTCAAACCAACCAATCAAAAAGGGAGATGAACAATTCCTGATCGTTCACCAAAGCTCCACTCGGGATCCACCACGCTCAGGCCTCTGGGCCTGGCATTTCTTCCCTCCCCTCCACCTCGGGCCCGGGAGGCTTTCTGTGACGAGGCCGCTGGCCAGGCCTGCGTGTGAGCCGAGACAGAACTGCAGAGGGGAGAACTTCCCAGGCTCTGGGTGAGGACGGAAGACACAGCATTAAGAGGCTGCTATAGGCCCATGAGGCACCGGACAAGCGGGGCTCCTTCCCAGTCTCACCCCTGCGAGCCGCCTGGGAAAGCTGCTTCAATGGCAGACACACTCCAGGCGCTGCCTAGGTGCAGCAAAGCAGCATGGAATTAAAAAAAAAAAAAGTATTTTAACTCTTGATGTGGGGACCACACCCGGTGGTGCTCAGGACTTAGTCCTTGCTGTGCACTCAGGGATTATTCCTAGTAGCACTCAGGGGATTGAACCTGGGTTGGACACATGCAAGGTCAACGCCCTTCCCACTGTGCTATCACTCCAGCCACAGGAGCATAAAATTCTACTCCCCCTCTCCTTTTTGGGGGGCCACGCCCAGCAGTGCCCAGGACTTACTCCCGATTCTGCACTCAGGGATCACTCCTGGCAGAGAAACCATGTGGGATTTGGGGGATCGAACCTGGGTCGGCTACATACAAGGCAAGCATCCTCCCTGCTGTACTATCACTCCATTTTTTTAAAATTAGCACTCGGGGCAGGATATAGGGTGCGAAGGTGAAGGCACCTGCCTTGCATGCAGCCAACCCCGGTCCAGTTCCAGCACAGCATGGTCCTGGAGCACCGCCAAGGTCACTCCTGAACTACGTTCTGCCCGTATCTGTCACTCGGGAACACTGGAGAAGGGGGATGTGAAGCCAACAGCCTTCCTCTCCTGAAGCCAGGAGCAGTGGCTGGGGACCTGGCGACACCCTTGGTGTTAGGGGACAGAGGGCCCAGCTGATCCCTCCAACCACTGGTCCTGCGGGGCTCCCGGGGACCCTGGCTGAGTCTTGGCACGTCGCTGTCTTACGGGGACTCACCTCCAGCCAAATGTCAGCCACGTCGTGCACGATCATGACGAGGGTGCCACTGCGGATGTAATTCGCGCACCACGAGAAGCTCATCAGGCTGATCGCAGCGAGGTGGTGGATGACATGCGCTAAGAAATCCTACAGGCAGAGGCACGGAACAGTCAGCCCCAAGGCAGTGCGGCCCCCTCCCCGGGAGCTAACGCTAACAAGGACAGTAACAGCAGGAACAAGGAAGAGGCCAGACACGGCCATCCGCAGGCTTAGAAGCTTTGGAAGTGCTTCCACTATCCTCCGAGGGGGACAGGTGAGCAGTGCCAGCGGCCGACACACAGCAGCGAACGCGTGTCCTCTTCATAGCTTTGTGTTTGCCACTGTTCTGTACTGGATACACATACACAAACACGCACCCACAGACCCACACAGCCATGCAGCCGCCCTGTAGCTTTCCACGTGGTGCTTATTTTCCTACCTCATCCCAAAAAGGAAAGACACAGAGCTGCACGACTAGTCCAAGTGCCGACAGCTGTGCTCTTTGGGATTTTTTTTTCCATTTTTTGGGGCCACGCCCGGCCATGCTCAGGCCTTACTCCTGGCTCTGAACTCAGGATATACCCCTGGTGGGCTCAGGGGATGCTCTGGGATGCCTTGGGCAACACTAATTAATAGGACATTTGGGCCGGAGCAATAGTACAGCCGGTAGGGCATTTGCCTTGCACGCAGCCGACCCGGGTTCGATTCCGAGCATCCCAGATGGTCCCCCAAGCACTGCCAGGAGGAATTCCTGAGTGCAGAGCCAGGAGTAACCTCTGAGCATTGCCGGGTGTGACTCAAAAAGAAAAAAAAAGGACATTTATGGTTAATTAGGAGTATTAGAATAAAACTAATACTTCTGAGCATCATTGAGAACAAGACCTGCACTAACACCCACTTAATTAGAATCAGGGCGGGGGGCGGGGGCAAGGCAACAAAAGTCTTTGGTGGGGGGAGAAGGATAAAGCGGCTTTGCAAATCGGGCACTTACCTTCCTCCTGACATCCGTGCCCAGGCTGAACAGGAGAGACCAGTAGAAACTCATCTCTAGGATGTAGTACCAGTACTGGGAGGGCAGCAAGGTCTGGGGGAGACAAGAGCCCCGTCACTCCCTCAGTGTCGGCATAAGGCGACGCACTCTGAACAAACGAAACTATTATTCACTCCTGCCTGGCCAGCCAGGAAGCTCCCCGGGGCACAACACTGTGCTTTCCACTGCCAAGTCAGAGTGAAACAAAAATGTTCCCAGCTCTTTTGTCTACGCTATTGAGCGCGGAGATAAGGATTCCCACAGGAAGTGGAATGTTCCCCTCGACGTTAATAAAGCTGGCACAGGTGTAAGTGCCGTGGGACTTTGTTGTTGACTACGAGCTTCATTTGAGAAACACAGTTCCTAAGGCTTGACTTCAGAATGACAGCACGCCTCTGTTCCCGACAGACCTGGGAACACAGACCTGGGACCTCGACCTTCCTCAGAGCCTCCGTGCGGAGGTGATCACGCTGGAAGGGCGGACGCTCTGGCCGAGCCCTTGCTGCTCGTAAGTTCATTAAAAAGAAAGAGATCGTTCCTTTTTTCTTCCAAGCCTATTCAGACTAACCCTCCCCATGAAAACTTGATCTAAAAAGAACTTTGGAAAGGAAAATGTGTGAGAGAGGATGGGGGAGGAAGAGGAAAAGTGGCTGCCGTAGGTGCCTTAGAGGCAGGCTTGGGGGGGGCGTGGTGGAGGGCGGGAAATGCGCACTTGTGAAGGGAGGGGTGTTGGAACATTGTATGACCAAACCCCATTCATGAACAACTTTGTAACTATCTCAGGGTGACTCGATTAAAAATGTTTTTTAATTTTAAAAAAAGAAAGAAAAAGAAAAACTCTGAAATGCACTTGTTTGAAAGCATCAGAGATCCAGGAGGCACCCGGAACCTATGAAAGACTTTCAGTTTCAGGAGATTTCAGGAGAGACTGGATTCAAGAAACACAAAGTACTGCAGACACTTAATAGAATGGATTCAAAGCAAACCCGGTGACCAGTACCATAAAAGCTGCAGTTTGCTGATTGATGCATATTTGGAGCTCAGTGGCCGAGGCACAGCTGGAATCCTGGGAAACACTCATCTCCCTCTAGGAATGTGGGGGGGGGCTTGGAAATTGAGCCCCCGCCCATAGAGGGGCTCTACCTGGACATGGCCCAGCCAGATGGCACTCCGATGCCCTCAGGGGATGCCCCCAGAGCCAATGTCTGTCCCCTCAAGGGAGATCACATCCTCTTGAGCATCTCCCATATCTCAGGACAGTGTCTGAGACTCTAGACAATCAGGCCCAGGAAGCAGGAACAAAGAGGACGCCATGGAGAGCTGCGGGGCTTAGTAGACTCTGCAACACGCCTGGAAAGTGCCGTTAAGAGATGGTGACCTGCAGCAGGGGGCTGGAATCCATTACTCAAAGCATTACGTGGAAAAATCTCCAAACGGAGAAGTACAAGGACTAGACTTGTGCTTTCAAACAGCAGGTCTGGTGCTGGGCAGAAAGTGCAGCAAAGGAGAGGATGCAAAAGCCAGCCCAGCCCTCGCCTGCAGTGAGGCACCAGCCTCAGCACCCTGGATGCGGGCGGGAGTCTGGAGACTCCAGGGCAGGCGTGTCCCCAGGGCGCGAGGAAGAGAAGGGCCCGCGGGTGCTCGCACTCGAGGGCCAGGCTTTAAGTGGGACCCACAGAGAAGCTGAACCTTTCAGGTGCTTCCGAGGCTGCCAGATTGCAGAGAAGCCAGAGCACTGGGAACCTCCCCCTCCAACATGCAGAAATGCAGGAGACCCCAGAGAAAGGTCACCCCACCAGAGCACAGAGACTAAGGGGGAGAAAGTGCTGGGGCTCGCCCAGAAGACAGCACCCGTGCTCAGGAGGAGCCCAGAGGCATACTTTTGCAGCTGGAATTCCAGGCTAGAAGGGGGAGCAAGGGAAAGGAAGAGAGGCCACAGCTAAGAGTTTCCAGAAACGGGCCCCAAACAGCAGATTCGAGAATGCTATGTAAGCAGGATGCGTGAGCAGGTCGTGCCTGGTGCTGAAAACACAAGTTCAAAATATTACAACTGGTGAGTGGGGGTGGGGGGAAGGCATCAGGTCACCCCCAAACTGGACCACACAGTTCCTTAATGACACTCATGCAATTCTAGAACTCTGTAGATATTTGGGGGGTGGGCGTGGGGGAGGAGATCTCCATGGATCCAGGCAGAAAGATCCGAATCACAAACGCACCCAAGACACGTAATGTCTTGAAAAATGGGAGACAGGAAGCAGGTGCCAGGGGTGCTTCAGGGAAAGAGGCGAGCACGTCGCAGTGATTTTTCAGTCTCTGGGATGACTTCCAGGAGGAAGAAAGCACGCAAAGCTGGAAAGCGAACCAAAGGGGAGAAACAGGCGGTGCCTTTAGAAAAGAAACAGGGACTGTCCCCTCTAATGAGAGAGTGACAAATGGGGCGTGAAAACAGGCCGAGGGGCACGTCCAGCCCCCTACTTTGTTAATTCAATACCTGATGATAGCCAGGTCATGTGACTGGCCAGATACAGGCCTGATTCAAGCAATGAAGGAACGAGACGGGATGAGGCTCCTCGACAGGGAGGGTAGGGCAGGGGGTGGTCAGGAGAAGTGGGAAAGAGTGGGAAGGATGGAACCAAGAGGAACTCCGGAGCCCAGCGGGGGGCCCTGGAGGGGCCGTTCGGGGGACTCACCTGCCGGGGGTAGCCATTCCACACCTCCCATAGGTCATACACCCACGGTTTCTGCAGAAACAGGCAAACAAGGAGCCGTCAGCAGCAAACAGACGTGAGTCCAGGCAACAGATGTCAAGACGTGGGGCAGATCCCGGTCCCCAGGCCCTGGGGCGCCTGCCGCCCGCCTCCTCCTCTGTGGCCCTGTGCCCAGACATCATGCCCGAGGCACTCCCGGACACTGGTGCCTCTGCGCGCCTGGACGGCACACAGTTGGCGGAGAGCAGTGTTTCTGATGGAGTCAGTGCTCAGCCTACCGGACCTGCACCGGGGCAGAATACGGTATCTGGAGGGACAGAGCAATGCCACAACTGAGGAAGCTGGGAGCAGAGACAAAAGGGCACAGGGACTGCGTGCCCGGGAACCACAGTGTGGCACCTGCTAGATCTGCGCCCTGGCGCGGGCCTGGACTACATCCTCCCTGGCACCCCGCATTTTTCCTGGTGAACAAAGCAGGGTTGTGCGGATGCCTGTGCCTTTCATTGTTATGAAAGCACCATGGAAAGGAAGAGGCCAGGGAGAGACCAGGGTGTTTGGGGGCACACCTGCCAATGCTCAGGGGTTACTCCTGGCTCTGTACTACTCAGGAATTACTCCTGGCAGTACTCGGGGGACCATATAGGATGCCAGGGATCGAACCCAGTCAGCTGTGAGCAAGGCAAAGGCCCAGCCTGCTGTGCTGTCACTCCGGCCCCGAGATCTGATTTCTGACAGGCATTTTATGTACTTTTATCTTTAAGTTGGTTTTGCTTTGGGGGAATGCCACACCAGCATTACTCAGAGGCCACTTCAGGCTCTCTGCTCATTCGCTGGGGATCAAATCAGGTCAGCTACGTGCAAGGCAAATGCCTGACCCTGGAGTATCCCCCTGTACTACCCTGACAGTAATTTGATTTCTTGTGTGAAAGTCTTCATGGTTAAGGGATGGGATGGAACTTGAGTCAGAAATGAAGGGAAAAGGGAGTTGTGGCAGAAGGGGTAAGATGCGCTAAAGCATCGAAGTGGACTGGACCAGTAGGGTCAGCAGATGGCCAACAGTTCCGCTTTGGCGCAGGAGTACGGAGGAATTGGCTTTACGGCTTAACTGTGCAGGTCTGGGGAGACGGTACCGGGTAGCAAGGCACTTGCTTGCACTTAGCCCTAAGCACTGCTAGGTCTGACCCATGGTCAGGCATGGCTCAAAAAAACAAGCCAAAAAATCAACTCAGTGAATGCAAAACTTCACGAGGGCTCTTTAAAGGACTCACTGAGGAGAAGCTCCTGATTTGAGGCCTGAGAGAGCGGAGGTCTGTGCTGGGGTGTCGGGGCCCAGGGAAAGGTGAGCCCCACCCCAGAGACGGGACGGCAACTCACGTCGTAGAGAAATGCAATCCCAGCAATGGTGATCATGAGGTAGAACGTGAACCGCCAGCTGCCAAGAGAAAGGAGAGTGCGTGAAGAAGGGGACACGCGTCAGAGGGCACATGGGCCTCAGTGGAGCGTGGGAGAGGCATGCTCTGGTTGGTCTGACGGGCCTCCCTCTCCGGCTCTCCCACTCACTCACTGCGGGAAGGGAGCCAACTGCGGGGGCCTCGAGTCTTCATCTGTGAATGGGAGCGGTGGAGTTTACCTCCAACGGTATTGATCAGCATTCCTGGGAGAGCGAACAGCCAGGAGCTGGAGCGAGTGGCAGTGGGGATGGAGGCGGTGCTGATGGTGCTGATGGTGGTGATGGTGGTGATGGTGATGGTGCTGATGGTGCTGATGGTGGTGATGGTGGTGATGGTGATGGTGCTGATGGTGCTGATGGTGCTGATGGTGGTGATGGTGGTGATGGTGATGGTGCTGATGGTGGTGATGGTGATGGTGCTGATGGTGGTGATGGTGGTGATGGTGATGGTGCTGATGGTGATGGTGGTGAAGAATGGTGTGATGTGGTGGTGATGGTGGTGATGATGGTAGTGGCGGTGATGGTGAGGTGGTAGTGGTGATGGTGGTGGCAGTAATGAGGATGGTGGTCATGGTAATGGTGTAGGTGATGGTCTTGATGGTGGTGGTGATGGTGGTGAAGAATGGTGTGATGGTGGTGGTGATGGTAGTGGCGGTGATGAATGGGAAATGGTGGTGGTGATGGTGGTAGTGATGCTGATGCTGATGGTGGGGGTGATGGTCATGTTGGTGGTGGTGGTGGCAGTAATGAGGATGGTGGTCATGGTAATGGTGGTGTAGGTGACAGTCTTAATGGTGGTGGTGATGGTTATGGTGGTAGGGATGGTGGTCACGGCGGCCCTTTACGTAACAACCACTGAAGCAATATTAAAAGTCTTGGGCTGCTGAGGTGGCTTAGCAGGCTGGAGGCCACATCTGGCCATTGGCACTGTATGACCCCCTGCACTACTGGGCACACCCCCAACCCAGGGTCAGGAGTCACCCCTGAGCACCAGTAGGTGTCCCAAAACCGGAAAGGAAAGAGAAGCGTCTACTCCGTCGAGAGCCCACTCCTGCAGCCCTGGGAGAAGGGCACTGCTGGGGGCGAGGACACGGGCTCCTCCAGGCTGGCCCCTGCTCCCACAGCCCAAGGCTGGTGCTCTGGCCCTCAGGCTCAGAACATTCCTGAACATGCAGCATGATGGGGCTGGCCCATGGGGTTCTGATCACAAAAGTCAACTTTGATCCTTCAGAAAGCTGACCAATTAAAGACACTCCCAACGCACTGAAAACCTGAGACGAGGGGGCCAGGAAGATAGCACAGTGGTTAGAGCGTGTGCCCAGCACGCGCTGGACCCATACAGACTCCCTGAGCACGGCAGGGTGCAGCCGGAGGCCACAGAGCACCTCCATCTTCCAAGTGTGGTCCTGAGCTTTGAACCTGGGTAGCCAAGAACCACTGAGGGGCGGGGGGCTCAGGTCTGAGGGTCTTCTGGCAGGGTCCCCTCCAAAGAGACAGACCTGGGATGGCCAAAACTTGTTGTGCTTGTGTGGACCCCCGTCAGGCGTCGGGGAGCCCCACACTTGGAGGGGGCAGCACCACCTCATCATCTCACCCAAACCCGTGGCCCTGAGAGGGTGTGGGGACCCCTGTGCTCCCAGACAGGGGCCACACATGGGCCTCTCCTTAGTCCCATCCTGGGATACCCCACTTCTCAGCTCGGGCTGCCCCTCCAGCCAGTGAACCCAGCACTGCCTCCCTCCAGACCTCACCAGACCTCACCATGCGGGGGTCAGACACACTGCAAGGCTTCTCAGAGTGGGCGCCGCGGAGCCCTGCGGGTGGGCCCAAGCTTGACTGCGTGGCCCTGCAGGCACCAGTGCTCACGGCCAGTCTCGGTCCTGCTTCCCCCATGTCAGGCCATGACTACTCAGCCTTCTCTCCGCGGCTGCTCTTTTCTTTACACTGGGTTTGGGTTTGGTTCCTGGGTCACAGCCAGCAGTGGTCTAGGGCTAGTCCCAGCACAGTGCTCCGGGGGCTGTGTGGGGCTGGTGAGGGATCACACCAGGTCCCCCAGTTAAGAAGGCCCCCGCCATCCGCCTGAGAGGCCCCTCTGCCCCAGGGAAGGGGCAGCTCCAGAGTGGGCCCCGTGGCCCCCCGTACCAGGCCTCCTGGAACTTCTTCATTCTGCAGGGCCGATCTAGGTTCCGCCGACTCCGAAACCATCTCTCCACCTGGCGCTCTGTTAGGCTGCTCTTCTTGGCCAGGCTGTAGATATCAGTCTGCAGAGGGGGCACAGCGAGGGGATGAGTCACGAGGGCTGGGGTCCAGGGGTAGGGCATTCTCTCTGTGGCTTCTGGAAGCACACACATGTGCATACACACATATATGTGTTTGCGGGTGTGTGTATGTTTGTCTACATGTATGTGCATGCATGTATGTGCATGTGTGAATGTGTGTATGTGTGTGCATGTATATGTGTGCATGTGTGTTTATGTATGCATGTACATACATGTGTGTGCGTGTGTTTTGTATGCATGTGGGCATGCATGCCTGTGTATGTGTGTTTTTATGCTTGTGTGCATGCGTGCATGTGTATGTGTGTTTGTATGCATGTTTGTATGTACATGTGTGTGCATGTGTGCGTTTGTATGTGCATATGCGTTTGTTATGAGTACTTGTATGCATGTGTGCATGCATGCCTATTTGTGTATGCATCTGTGTGTGCATGCATGCACACGTGAAAATCCCAGGAATATGAGCCTGGTCCTGAGTCCTGAGCACAGGCTAGCCGTGACCCCCTTAGGTCCCCTCCTTCCCTCTCACTTCAGGGGGCTCTGCAGTGTCACAGTCACCAGCAAACCCCATGGCACCGCTATGGATTCCATTATGAGTTCTCTTTCAGTCAGACGTGATCTCACAGAAGCCCAAAGGAACCCAAAGGTGTGGAGGGAATGCTGGGACGAGGAGGGTGCGGCATCTGGGAGTACAATTGCGGCCACCACGCAGGACGGGAAATGGGTCCGGAGGGCTCTGCAGGAGGATGGCAGGCCCGGGTTCAATGCCCGGTGACACACGGTCCATGCAGCAAGCCAGGACCACCCCCTGAGCACCAGAGGGGATGGCCCGAGCTGCCCCCTCTCCCCGTAGAAGTGACTTTTTGTAGAGTCGGCATAACAGGCCCCGCAGCACCCCTCAAACACAGCCCGCGGGTGTAAGGTCAAAAACCACTGGTCTCATGTCGGGGTCATCGCTGCCTGTCGTGCCCAGACCATTGGAGCAAGAAGCAGAGGAAGGCTGCTCTCCATGGGGCAGGGCGGCCCTGGGGAGTGCGCCGGCATGTGGCCCAGCCCTCACAGGGGCTCCGAGAGAGGAGACTCACAAAGGGGAAAGTGAGGCACCAAGCATCAGCCCAGCACCTCAGCTGGCGGGGCCCCTCACCACTGTTCCCACGACCCCCTGCGTGCTGTGCCGGGATCAGGCCAAGAGGACAGACCGAGGCTGGGAGCGGGGCTCTCAAGGCCGATGCAGTGTTTGCTACGGAGGGAGGGCTCTGGTTCTGCAGGCACCCCCCCCATCTCCACCCCAGGGACTGTCACAGTTCCCGCAGGAACCAGACCTGCCTGGAGAGGTGTGTGCGGGAAGGCACTGGGGATGGTGCCAGAGGGCCTGGGACGGGTGCCCTGCACCCCACACTCCCCACGCCCATCGGGAGGGACCCCAGAGCACTGCAGCTTCCGGCTCCCCGCACTGAATGGAGGGAAAGAGTCTGCTGTCAGGATGCCACACTGGCCAGCTGGGGTGCCCGTTAGTGACCTTCAAGCCTGGCTCTGGGGCCAGGTGATGGGGTCACATGGTCACTCGGCTCCCCCAGAATCACACGCTTCCTGCTTCGGTCTCCGCACTCGGGGAAGCCTGGCTGAGGGTAAGAGCAGGCTGATCAGTCCCTTCATTTTTATCAGGAGCAGAGTAATGAACGTGTTGGACACGGCTGCCGGTGGGGGTCGGTGGCGCCGGCCCAGCCCATCTTGAAGTGGTTAAGGAGATACAAGCGCACGTACAAGAACAGCTTTCAGATGGATGTGTGCGCGCGCGCATAAATAATGGGCCCGCAGCCCCGGTCGCAAGCCAATCGTGCAAAGCCGCCCATCTGCACACCCGCTGGCAGAGTGGGGCCGCGTCGCCGCGTGTCCTGTCTCTTTCCCTGCTGCCCAGAATGAAGCCGTGTCCTTCTGCTTCTCTTGCAGCTGCTCCTGGCAGCCGAAGGGCTGACCCTGTGGCCCCTCGCCGACTTTGCCACCACCACCCGTGAATTAAGCAAAACGCAACTGGTCGGATACAGGCGTGGGGTGTGGGGGGCTGGTTTGGCTCCCTCGCCTGCAATCAGACGTCTGCTCTCTGCAGTCTCGGTCACTGGTGTCCCAGAGCGGAACGGGGCTACCAAGTCCTTTCTCAGGAGACAAGACACTCGGGGCAGCCCTGAAAATCCCCTTCAGTAAGCGACAGGGCAGGAAGTGCCCCTAGTGGTGCCTGAGGGTATTACCAGCCACCCCTCACTTTGGGAGACAATGGTCGGTTCCGTGCCACTGGTCCTCCAGAACATCCCTCTGGGCCTTTCTCTGGCCACACACCGCCTCCAGGCTGGCACTGACCAACACTCCAAACCAAAAGAATTACTGGGGCTGGAGCAATAGTACAGCGGGGAGGGCGTTTGCCTTGCGTGCGGTCAACCCGGGTTCGATTCTCAGCATCCCATAAGGTCCCCCAAGCACCGCCAGGAGTAATTCCTGAGTGCAAACCCAGGAGTAACCCCTGAGCATCGCCGGGTGTGACCCCAAAAGAAAAAAATGGATTTATTTCCCGTCCTTTCCTTCATCGGGGAGCAGAAGACACTCGGCCGAGGCACGTGGCACTAGTGCTCAGAGTCAAGGACACCGGGTCAGACTCGTGCGTGACTTGTTTCTACAGGCACAGTCCAGCCTCGAGGGACACTGTTGCGTGGGTGTCACTGGGGGCGAGAGAGGCAGGGCCGTGTGCTTTGATGATGACAGGATCCTGGGCACTGTCTGGCCCCCGGGCAGTGCGGGGAGCGACAGCACTGAGAGTAGCCCTGGGCACGGCCGGGCCTTTTGGCCGGGCCCAACCAAAATGAGCAGCCCCTTGAAATGACCGGAAGGAGCACCAGGCGGAGAGTGGCTTGCAGCCGCCCAGCCATGGAGTCGGCAGCTGACCGGAGTTCCATCCCTGGCACCGGTGGGGCCCTGAGTATCGTGGGCTGAAACCCTGGAGGCCCCTCAAGTGCTCCCAGGCCTTAGCACCGAGGCCCCTGAGCACCACTTGGCAGTTCCCTTTGCTTCCCCCCACCCCGCCCACAATCTCCCGGGGCCTGGAGAGTTCACAGGGCTGGACCCCACCTGTCGTGACAAGCAGTGCCCGAGCAGCCCCAGCCCTGAGCACTGGCGAGCCAGGGGCCCCTGGGGGAGGACTGGAAAGGCCCAGGGGTGCAGACACAGCTTCAGATGCCACTGGGGGCATCTGATATTATGACTTTTTTTTTCTCCCTGGAAAGGGCCACATAAGATGGGGTGGGACAGGGCTCAGTGCTAGGGGAACAGAACAGTGCTGAACAATGTGCGTAAGAACAGTGCCGGTCACTGCACGGTAAGGACAGTGCCAGTCACTGCATGTAAGAACAGCGCTGGTCACTGCATGTAAGAACAGCGCTGGTCACTGCATGTAAGAACAGTGCTGGTCACTGCATGTAAGAACAGCGCTGGTCACTGCATGTAAGAACAGTGTTGGTCACTTCACAGTAAGAACAGTGCCGGTCACTGCACGGTAAGGACAGTGCCGGTCACTGCATGGTAAGAACAGTGCCGGTCACTTCACAGTAAGAACAGTGCTGGTCACTGCATGGTAAGAACAGTGCTGGTCACTGCATGTAAGAACAATGCCGGTTACGTATGGTAAGGACAGTGCTGGTCACTGCACGTAAGAACAGTGTTGGTTACTTCACAGTAAGAACAGTGCTGGTCACTGCATGGTAAGAACAGTGCCAGTCACTACACGGTAAGGACAGTGCCGGTCACTGCATGGTAAGAACAGTGCTGGTCACTTCACAGTAAGAACAGTGCCAGTCACTGCATGGTAAGAACAGTGCTGGTCACTGCATGTAAGAACAGCGCTGGTCACTGCATGTAAGAACAGTGACGGCTACGTATGGTAAAGACAGTGCTGGTCACTGCACGTAAGAACAGTGCCGGTCACTTCACAGTAAGAACAGTGCTGGTCACTGCATGGTAAGAACAGTGCTGGTCACTGCATGTAAGAACAATGCCGGTTACGTATGGTAAGGACAGTGCTGGTCACTGCACGTAAGAACAGTGTTGGTTACTTCACAGTAAGAACAGTGCTGGTCACTGCATGGTAAGAACAGTGCCAGTCACTACACGGTAAGGACAGTGCCGGTCACTGCATGGTAAGAACAGTGCTGGTCACTTCACAGTAAGAACAGTGCCAGTCACTGCATGGTAAGAACAGTGCTGGTCACTGCATGTAAGAACAGCGCTGGTCACTGCATGTAAGAACAGTGACGGCTACGTATGGTAAAGACAGTGCTGGTCACTGCACGTAAGAACAGTGTTGATCACTTCACAGTAAGGACAGTGCCGGTCACTGCATGGTAAGAACAGTGTTGGTCACTACATGGTAAGGACAGTGCTGGTCACTGCATGGTAAGGACAGTGCTGGTCACTGAACGGTAAGAACAGTGCCAGTTACTGCATGGTAAGGACAGTGCTGGTCACTTCGCAGTAAGATCCCATCTGCAAATAAGCAGGCCGAAAGGGTCCCAAATCTGTCAGCAGAGCAAAGATAGAAGCCCCGTGGATCGTGACGTTCTCCCGTCAAAGGGGCGCAGACCCAGAATTCTCGGGCAGGTGAGCTGAGCCTTTGCTGCTCTGACCTTACAAGGAGGGAGATTTTTCCATCAGAAAACCAAGACCCAGGGCCAGAGCCATGGTAGGGCAGGTACAGGTGCTTGCCTTGCAGGCTGCAGACCCGGGTTTGATCCCCGGCATCCCATAGGGTCCCCCGAGCCCTGCCAGGAGTGATTCCTGAGTGCAGAGCCAGGAGTGAGCCCCGAGCATCACCGGGTGTGGTGCTAAAACCCGAGACTGGGTGCTTACTTTGGAGGGTTTTCTTGTGCCCTTCTGGAAGAAAGTCTCTAAGACGGCGTTTGGCGTGATCTTCCTCCGACCTTCTTTAATGCCAAAGGTCCTCGCCAGAGGGGCAGCAATAAACCTACAAAAGAAAGTAGATTGGCAGCCTGAGAATCACCCTCAGGGGTACCAGACAACTTGAGTTGAGACTCCACGCCAGTGGCCACCGAGTCAGGGCCGCCCCCTTGCCTGCCACCCTCCATGCCCGGCAGAAGTCCTGGGAGCGCAAGTCTGGAGGTTCCCTGGAAACACAGTCACTGATGGGGGGAACCTCTGTCATCGTTTTAAAGCCATCTGAAAAGAATTCAAATACGTTAACGCATTTGGCGGGGCTGGGATCGAACCCAGGGCCGCACACAGGCCAAGGCAATACTTTGCGACTGCTGAGGCAGTGGGCCAAGTTCACGCACCCCCCCCCCAAATAAGTTTCTCTATAAGTCCCGGGGAGTCCCAGAGTTAGGATAAGCTCTTCCACGGACACTCTCATTTCTAAGATGTTCGGGATTCAAATAAATAGTTTTGTTATTAAACGTTTCATTTGATGCGATGGTTTTATTTGGTATAAAAACCTACTTGACATTTTCACATGTGAAGACCTGCATCTTGGGGCAACACCTAGCAGCGGGGTGCAGGGACGCCCCGCCAGCCCGTGTCAGTTCCCAGAGAGCTGGCACGCTACCTGCCGGAGTGTGCATGCCCGCTGGCACGCCCACTGACCGTGTGCCCATTCTGTGCCTCTGCCGGCCCGGGGTGCCGCCCGCAATTTTGTGGGGCGTGTGAGTGTGTTCACTGAGTTTCCCACACTAAGCTCATCAGCTCCTCGTTCCTGTTTGTCTCACATTTGGTGTGCTCTTTGGGGTCTTTTCTTCTCTCTTTTTTTTTCCTTCTTTTTGGGTCACATCTGGCAATGCACAGGGGTTACTCCTGGCTCTGCACTCAGGAATTACTCCTGGTGGTGTTCAGGGGACCATATGGGATGCCGGGAATTGAACCCAGGTCGACTGTGTACAAGGCAAATGCTCTACCCACTGTGCTATCACTCCAGGTCCCCCCTTTTTTTGCTGGGGTCTTTTCTTAAGGTGGGATGTAAGATGGTACACTCTCCATCTCCCCTCTTTTCTCACTATACTGAGCTACTGCTGCTAATTTGGTTTGCTTTGGTTCAGTTTGGAGCCACACCTAGCCATGCTCAGAGCTTCCTCCTGGCTCTGAACTCAGGGATTACTTCTGATGTGCTCAGGGGACCCTATGAGGTGTAGGGGATCAAACCCTGGGTTAGCTGTGTGCAAGGCAAATCCCTACCTGCGGTACTATCCCTTTGGCCCTTTTATTATTTATTTATCTATTTATTCATTTATTTTTGCTTTTTGGGTCCTATCCGGCGATGCTCAGGGGTTATTCCTGGCTCTGCACTCAGGAATCACTCCTGGCGATGCTCGGGGAACCATATGGGATGCCAGAAATCAAACCTAGGTTGGCCGCATGCAAGGCAAACACCCTCCCCACTGTACTATCACTCTAGGGCCCCTTTTTATTTTTCAATCAATTAAAAAATAATTTTTTGGGGGTGCCGCATTTGGCAATGCTCAGGGCTTACTTCTGGCTCTGCACTCAGGAGTCACTCCCGGTGGTGCTCCGAGGACCATACGGGATGCCAGGGATCAAACCTAGGTTGGTGGTGTGCAAGGCCAGTGCCTTTACCCTCTGTACTATCGCTCCGGCCCCTCAACCGGCATTTTTTTTTTTTATGATTCTTGTTCTCAAGTTTCCCACTTTGGAGAAAGTCACTGGGGACAGTGCACCGGGTGCTGGACGCCCAACCTTGCTCCTGGAAACTCGTGTTTGTGATCTTGGTGTCTCCCTTTCAGCTAGCAATCTGGCTTCTTCAACCAGATATCGCTTCTGTCTCACCACTTAGAGTCTGAGTGGGTGAGAGACTGTCCTTATTCTGTCCCAAACCCAGTCCTTATGCAGGATTTTCTCTAGAGTTTCTTTTTGCTGACTTGTTTTTGTGATACATCAGCAAGGCTCAGGGCTTACTCCAGGCTCTGCGCTCAGGAACCACTCTTGGTGATGCTAGGGGGGAAATGTGGAGTGCCGGGGATTGAACCTGGGCCGGGCATGTGCCAGGCAAGTGCCCTACCCACTGCTCTGGTCCCTCCTCTAGATTTTTTATTTATTTAAAATAGCCTAAAATAGCCTTTAAAATACATCAGGGGCCAGAGCAATACTACAGTGGGGAGGGCATTTGCCTTGCACACGGCTGACCTGAGTTTGAGCCCTGGTAGCCCTATGGTCCCATGAGCCCTGCCAGGAGTGATTCCTGAGCGCACAGCCAGGAGTGAGCCCTGAGCACCACCGGGTATGATGCCAAAACCTAAAAATAAAATAAAATCGGCCATGTCAAGTCTTTAATCCAACACCCAAGATTCCATAATGAATACTTTAGTGACTGCTGGGTTTTCTGTTTTGTTTCTCTGGTGGTGCTCGAGAAACCGAGCCACACTGGGATTCTTTCTTGCGAATTAAAGCCCCTCCTATGTGCGGCACATAGCTTCTCCCAGTGCGTCTCTTTTCATTTCATTACAACGACTTATTTAACAACAATGAGCCAGAGCGATCGATCGATCGTACAGCAGGGAGGCCGCTTGCCTTGCCCGTGACTGACCCGGGTTCCATCCCCAGCATCTCGTAGGGTTCCCCGAGCACCGCTAGCCACCCCCCACGTAAAAAAAGAAACACAAAAATAGCTAGTGAGGCATTTTGCAAATCACACTACTCATGCCTTCAATGATCTTGAAAGGAAATTGACCACGTTGTACATTCCGCCCCTGTATCAGCTTTGAACGCTCTCCTCACCCCATCTGATCTCGGATTCACATTGACGAATCTTTGTTCCCTCCCACTGCTGCCGAGACAGCCTCTAGTCTATTCCTGTTTATGGTCTGTAGTTTGGCCTTCTCTGGATATTTGAGCTGAGGGACTCATACACAACCGCATTGTTCGTGTCTGGATTTGGTCCCTCGGCCCTACGCTCTGGAGTCTTCACTCATGCCAGAGTGCAGATCTGAACTCCAGCCCTCATGGAGAAGTAACTACACTTTAGCAATATCTCTCGAAAAGCAAAACAAACAAAAAAAATTATCAAGTTACCAAGAGAAAGAAAAGCACATGCTCACACGGATTCTCAAACACTCATCGCCATTTTATCGAAATAGCCCCAACCTGTAAACTATGGATATTTCTTTTTGGGGGTGGGGCGGGGGGACACACTGGTAGTGCTCAGGGCTGACTACTGGCTCTGAGCTTAGGGATCACTCCTGGTGGGCTCAGGGAACCATATGGGGTGCTGAGGATCAAACCCACATCGACCCATGCAAGTCAAGTGCCCTATACGCTGTGTGATCTCTCTGGCCCCTGAGCTATCAACGTTTCTGTCACCTCAGTAAAGAATCAGTAAGTTGAGGCCAACAGTCCAGCAAGGACAAGGAACCACAGATACACACAGGAGCACGGAAACCACCTCAGACACAGACAAATATACTCTGTATGACTTCATCTCTAGAAAATTCTAGGAAAGGCAAAATCACAAGACAGTAAGTGTAATTTGTGATTGGGGGGCACTAGAAAAGGGACAGTCAAATGAGAGGTGGAAAGGAGATTTTAGAGCTGATGGAAGAAATTTTAGCATCACTGTAGGAAAAGCTACATTTGATGCATTTGACAGATGTTGAAATGCATCCAATTCCAGGTGGACCTTCTATCCCAAAGTCTGTTAAAGCATTTTTCACAATAGCCCAAATGAAGAAGCCCAGTGATACCCATTTTGGAAATCACCATCAAATGCCCCCTGACAGATGACTGGAGAGAGAAGGTACCACACATGGAGTGCAACAGTATCGTTCTTTTAAAGACAAAGTAATGCAGGGCTGGAGAGATAGGATGGTGGGTGGGGCATTTGCCTTGCACGTGGCCGATCTGGGTTTGATCCCCAGAATCCCATAGGTCACACCGATGGGAGTGAACCTGAGGAAGGAGCCAGGAATAACTCCTGCATATTGCTGGGTGTCGCCAGGAAGGAAGGAAGGAAAGAAGGAAGGAAGGAAGGAAGGAAGGAAGGAAGGAAGGAAGGAAGGAAGGAAGGAAGGAAGGAAGGAAGGAAGGAAGGGCGATGTCATTTAGAGCCAAATAGAAAGAACTGGAACAAAAGAAATCAGAAGGAAAAAGATGAGTGTTGGCTGAGATCAGCCACAGGAGGAACCCAAGGAGATAAAATTGAAGGACAGAGAGATCCCAGTACAAGAACAGGCCAGCAGACACAGACGCAACCAAGTGAGGCTACCTGAAGGTCAACTGAGAAAGTGAGGGAGGGAACAACAACAAAATAGCTGAAAAAATTTGGAAGTGAGGGGCAGGAGCGATATTTCAGCAGGTAGGGCGTTTGCCTTGCACATAGCCAACCCGGGCTCGATCCCCGGGATTCCATAGGGTCCCCTGAGCACCACCAGGAGTGATTCCTGAGTGCAGAGACAGGTGTCAGCCCTGAGCATCGATGGGTGTGGGCCCCAAACAAATAAAAGTTGAGAGTGAAAAGAAGACATTCCTGAGAGGAAGACATACATGTGGATGGACTTTTTATTGTCATTCCTCAGTAAAACAAGTCTCTAGGACACTGTGTGCTTCCTTCTGTCAGACGGCGCTCCTGTCTTATACAAGAAGGATCTTTCTCTGGAGTCCACCCCAAAGAGTTTCTGGGCCACAGAGATGGCACAAGGTTCAAGGTACTCACCTTGCATGTGGGCCACCCTGCGTCCATCCTGACCCCTCTTGGTCCCCTCCACCCCTGTCCCCCAGCACTGAGCACTGTCAGGTATGGCCCCAAACCCTCCACTCTCAAAAATGATTAGAAGATAAACTTTCTTAAAAATTAGGGACCACACCCAATGGCACTCAGAAGTGACTCCTGGCACTTGACTCAGAAGTGGCCCCTGAGGTCCATAGGGGCCCTATCATGTCTAAACCAGGGATGGCCACATACCATGCAAATACCGTAAGTAACCCTCTGGGCTCACACTCCTGGAGGAGCTTCTGGGGTTAAAAATTCTGCCGGAAGGTTAAAGTAATGAATTTAGTCCTTCGATTCATTATCAATATAGTTTTTCTTTTCTTTCTTTTTTTTTTTTTGCTTTTTGGGTCACACCTGGCAATGCACAGGGGTTACTCCTGGCTCTGCACTCAGGAATTACTCCTGGCGGTGCTCAGGGGACCATATGGGATGCTGGGAATTGAACCCGGGTCGGCCGCATGCAAGGCAAACGCCCTACCCACTGTGCTATTGCTCCAGCCCCTATCAATATAGTTTTTCACCATAGGGGATGAATGAATGAAAGATTTCCTAAGAAAACCTGATAAAATAGCCAAGTCCATCCAAACTCTAGATGGACAGGGCTTCTGGACTTGGCCCTGCATCTCAGAGGCAGAAAGACAAACTCATCATCAGGGAGCAGATGTCCACGGAGCAACGGGGATGGACCTGAACACAGCGCCATACGTTAAAGGAAACAGGGGGCTGGAGCGATAGCACAGAGGGGAGGGCGTTTGCCTTGTATGCAGCCGACCCGGGTTCGATTCCCAGCATCCCATAGGATCCCCTGAGCACCGCCAGGAGTAATTCCTGAGTGCAAGGGCCAGGAGTCACCCCTGTGCATCGCCGGGTGTGACCCAAAAAGAAAAAAAAGTAGGAAAGATGAAAAGGGCCCCCTCTGGACAGCACACTCTCCTCTGCTCACACAGGGGCCTTTAGGACAGTTAGGACAGAAAGGGACCACGGTGACAGTGCCAGCTGGAAATGATCACTCTGGACACAAACTGCTGTGTGCTGAAAGGAAGCAGAGTGATGTGCACGGCATACTTCCAGTAACAGTACTGCAAAACACAGTGCCTCAAAGGAAAATAAGAGAGAGAGACGAGAGAGAGAGGGAGAGAGGAGAGAGGGAGAGAGAGGAGAGAGAGAGAGAGGAGAGAGACAGAGAGAGAGAGAGGGAGAGAGAGAGAGAGAGAGAGAGAGAGAGAGAGAGAGAGGGAGGGAGAGAGAGAGAGACGAGAGAGAGAGAGAGGGAGAGAGAGAGAGGAGAGAGACAGAGAGAGAGAGAGAGGAGAGAGAGAGAGAGAGGGAGAGAGAGAGAGAGAGAAATGTGCACTGGGGAAGGGACGGGTCGTTGGAACACTGGCTGAAACCTAGTCATGAACAACTTTGTAATTGTGTATCTCACTGTGATACAGTTATTGGGAAAAGGGAGTCTCATCACCCGGTTGGTCTATGCTGACCCACAACAGAAGGCTATGATTTAAGGAATCTGATGCCTGTTCTCTTTGTATAAAAACCGTAAATCAAACAAAACCCTAAAACGTCCGGAAAAACAAACCAAGTCTCAAAAACGTATCTGACAGGGCTGGGGTGAAAGTGCTCCCTCAGCCCCGGCCCAGGGAGGGGAGACTTTGCTGCAGCGAGCACTTCCCGTGTGCAGCGGGCAGTGACACACACCAACGGGCTCCACCGAGCAGCGCACTCGGTCACAGATGCTCGGGATCTCCTCCGAGGGTGGGATGGAGGGGACTCGGGCGCGCCAAAGTGAGCCCAAGGCTACGCACTACGGGCATGAGTGCAAGCCGTGGCAAAGCGAGACGCCAGCCTCGCCTCTCCCACAGGGTGTCAGGGGAGCAGGACGTCGGGCCGCTGGGACCCAACAGTCCCTGGATCCTCGGCGAACGTGAGAGCCACATCGCCAGCCAAAGCCTTCCTGCAAACAGAGCGGGCGAGGGCTGCGCTCCCGTGTCTCAGGTGGCTGCGGGCCACGGCACGGAGGGTCACCAGAGCAGAGGAAGCAGCCGAGCAAGGTTTTCCACTTCTGCATTGTTTGTGTGGGGCAAGCGGCGCTAGATCTTTCTCTGAGCAAAGGTAGCACTGTAGCACTGTCGTCCTGTCGTTCATCGATTTGCTCGAGCGGGCACCAGTAACGTGTCCATTGTGAGACTTGTTACTGTTTTTGGCATATCGAATATGCCACGGGGAGCTTGCCAGGCTCTGTCGTGTGGGAGCAAAGGTAGAAGAAAGAAAACAGCTTGGTAACTGGACTGGAAATGGGGACGGGGGGTGGGGGTGCAGCCAGGCCTGGCATTCATTTTGTCTGTATGTTGGGGGCCACACCCAAGGGTGCTCAGGGCTGACTCCTGGCCTTGTGCAGGGCCCTTTGTAAGTACCAGGGATCCAACCTGGGTCAGCTGCATGCAAGGCAAGTGCCGTGTCCACTGTACTATCTCCTCGGCCCCTGGAAGGCATGACAGGGCACACCCCCCAAGAGTGCACAGGTTCCAGCTCATTCCATGGACCTTGACTCAAAAGGCACCAAGAAGAACAGGTGGGGAGAAACTCGCCAGGGGCGCTTGCGGCAGCTCTGGTTCCAATCCCAGCACCCTGAGAACAACCCCAGAGCACTAAGCAGGGGGTAGCCCTGGACACTACTGGGCGCAACCCCCCAAAACCAAAACAAAACAGGAAATAAACCAAAACACCAAAGGAGGGTGGCTGGACGGCTTCCAGCTCAGCTTTAACATGGGAGGGAACAGACCTCCGGGGGGGTCCCTGGCAGAAGGGAGCCTGTGGGGGGGTAGGGGGGCATTTGGACCCAGGGGCCCTTTTCGTCCAGCACCAGGCCCTGGCCCAGGAGGCAGCCCTCACAGACACAAAGGCACCCGGGGAGACGGGGAGAGGCCGGGTTCCCACAGATCAGAGCCCAGTCGGAGCCTTCCGCGTGCAAAGTGCCAACCTGGACCATCGTCGGCCTGGATCCTGCCCAGTAACTCAGGCTTCGTGGCCAGCTGGGTCATATGTCTTATGGATTAGTTTATCCCCCTTAAAAGTCACACATCAGGGGGCTGGAGCGATAGCACAGTGGGGAGGGCACTTGCCTTGCACACGACCAAGCCCGGGCTCAATCCCTGATATCCCTGAGGGTCGGCTGTGCGCCACCAAGAGTGACTCCTGAGCGCAGAGCTGGGGGCAGTTCCTGAGCATTGCCAGGTATAGCCCCAAAAAGAAAAAAAAAACAAAGTCACACATCAGACTCATGAAAGAATGCAGAGAAGAGTCTGGATAAACCAGTTAGAAACGGCTATACCGGTCGCAAACCAAACACAAACAAAACTGAAAACAAACAAGTATAAACACCCCCAAAGCAACCCAAGTCCCCCCATCCCCCACGCACACACAACATACCGTGGGAACGAGACCCAAAATACACAGTTCTGCTCCTCCCCGGGGTCCCCCTGCACCCACCTTCTTCCTTCCTGACCCCGAGTGACTCCACACTCAAGGACAAAGGGACCCGAAGGACTCAGTCAACTCGTGGCTTCTGTTCCCTCCCAGAATGAGGAGAGAACAAAACCCAGCAGGGACACGGGGAAGAGGGGCTCCCCCGGAACCTGGAACCCAAGGGCCCCTCCCCCCAAAGTGTCCCGACTCCCACACGCTCCGCAGCTCGGACACTGCCCTTGGCCTTTTGAACCCGGTTCTCTATTCCCAAGGGCCACGCCGACACTCTCTCTTGCCCGAAGGAGAACTTCCGTGGGAAAGTCACCCTGGCACTGGGGAGCAGGAAGCACCCCGTAATCTGGGGTCACAGCCCCAGGGGCCAATTCCAGATGGGCCGCCTGTGTGACCTCAGCCAGGCCACTGCCTCGCCTTTCTGGGATGAAATTAATGACACTGCCCGTGAGTGTTACATCCCGCTGAGACGGCACACTTCTATTCAGGCACAGGGAGGAGGGCGCAGCGTGTAGGGCCATTTGTGGGATTCCACTGGGGGGATTTGCAGTCTAACCTCAGGCCAGTGATCTACAAGGCCTGGAGCAAAGAGGTCATGTTCGCTCACCCACTTTCTTATTTTTTTGGGGGGGAGTGTTTTTGAGCCACACCCGGTGGTGCTCAGGGGTTCCTCCTGGCTCTGCACTCAGGAATCACTTATGGCAGTGCTCGGGGGACCCTAGGGGATGCCGGGGATCGCACCTGGGTCGGCGGCTACGTGCAAAGCAAGTGCCCTACGCAGTCCTCTGGCCCTGGCCCTCACCCTCTCGCCCATTTTCACCTGCCTTCCTTCTCCTCCTACAGCTCTAAGAGACAGATGCCGGGAAGCTGCACGTGATTCTCTGAGCCCCACAGAAAGGAAAAGAAAATGGAGGATCTGAAGGCAAGTGGCGAGAGGAAGAGTGATCCAGCTCCCGACTGCCCAGAGAGAGTCCAGAACGACCGAGGGAACGTCCAGTGGGCCAGAGGCCTCCCAGTCCTGGCTGCAGAGGACATGCTGGTCCTAGGTGGCTCTGTTGCCTTGGAAACCAACCAAGTGACGTTCGGGTTTATAAGGGCCTGACCGAAATGTCAGCAAGTGGAGCCGCCAGTTTGGGGAAGGCCGAAGCAGAATCCAGGATGGCGGCCTCCCCGGCGGAAACGCAAGCGTTTGGGGGTGACTGAGAGTCATGTGTGGACATGGGGCAGAATGACGGTGCCACTGCCCCCCTCAGACATTCTCCAGACAAATCCAGATGCGTGAGCAGAATGCAGAATTCAATGTGGCCGAGGAAGAACGTTCTAGAACAGTCTGCTGGGCTGTAAGGGCATCGGGGCAGGGGCGCTCTCTGCCTCTCTAGAGCGAGCACCTAGTTTTGGCTCAAGTGCAACTGTTATCTGTTTGAAAGCCTTTAGGAGGATCGGCGAAACCGGGTTGTTCCAATTCCCTCCAGAGATAAGGGTCCTGCAACTGGTTATGAACAGACGATCTGCATTAGAGTCAGCCGCAGACACAGTGATGTGTATCAGATTTCCGTCTTAAGTTTCTCCAGCTCTTGACATTAAAATATTCTTTTGCTCCAAAATAATTAATGGACTAATAATATTTTTTTGAAATGGAGACAACTACAGAGATTAGAGAGGAACACTTATCTCCTGCTATCGTAATGCTCATACAGTTTTAATAAAAACGCTGGAAGCACCATCTATTTAAATGAAATTAAGGAAAAGGAAAGTTTACTTTTCCCAAGAAGGCAAGTTAGCTTTTTATGTTTGTTTGCTTTGATTTCCTGATACTTTGCGATGAAGAGCTGGTCTTTCAACCTTCAATAAACCTTATGCTATATAATAGTGCGAAACTTGGTCTTTATTAGTTTTTTGATTTTTTTTTCTTTTTGGGTCACATCCGATAGTACTCAGGAGTTAGTTACTCTTGGCTCTGCACTCACGAAATTACTCTTGGTGATGCTTGGGGATCATATGGGATGCTGGGGATTGAACTGGGGTCAGCCACGTGCAAGGCAGTGCCGCACCCACTGGAATATCTATCGTTCTGGCCCCCAAATTGGGTCTTTAAAGGTCATGTTTGAAATGGGCTATATCTGATGTTCTCCCTGGACAGCCATTCTAAGGTGACAACGCATCACACTCACGTTACACGTTTTTTTTGGGGGGGAGGAACCCCACCGTGCTCAGGAGTGACTCCCACCTCTGTGCTTGGGAGTTGCTTCTGGCAGCTCAGCCCTGCACAGCCAGACCTGGGAACACTCTTCTCACACTCACTGGCCGGGGGCACACGCAGCCTTCCTGGGCTGCCATGACACGTGCCGGGCCTGGTTCTCTCCGTCCGCGCCCACTGGCGAGGCCGATACAGCTGACCTGCCCTGCGCGGCTCCTAGGGGACATCTGATGTTCTCCTGACTTCACGAGCCCCCAGTGGGCGATCTCGGAAACACCAACTCTTTAAGGCTCGCACCAAGGCTCTAGGGTGCGAGGTCCAGGGTAGCACCGGGCAGCGGGGAGAGAGGACACGGACACGCTTACTCACTTTTCAAAGAAATGTCGGATGATCAGCAAGACGAAGGCGTACGGAATCGTCATGTACAGGTGAGAGGGCTTCACAAAGATGAGGCCGTCCTGGTCCTCCAGATCCGACCACTTGATGGTGGGAGGGAGCCAGAGTCTTTCCAGCCAAAACCATTCTTTAAACGTCTGAAACATTCTAGAGGAACGGAAAAGAGAGGGTTAGACTGGGACGCAGATGCTTCAGATTCAGGTAACACGCAGCATGTCTACTTCAAACCCCGATGCCAAAGCGGGCCGCGGCGGAAGGCAGGGAGGGAAGGCATTCTCATGGGCTTCAGGACCCCACGGGACACGCTGTGTTGACGGTGGTAGGGCCGGGCCGGCACCCATGTCACCACGCCTCGAAGGCTGACATCCAGCCGGCGTCTTCACCTTCCAGGCTGAGAAAAATAAGTTCGCAATGACCCTTCCGACTTGGGCGTGCCTCGGTCAACATCAGGCAAGCTCCAGTCCATAAAAACCTTCCAAGGAAACAAATTATCAAATGCTTCCTTTTCAGCAGGTCCGACTTTAAGGGGGAGAAACTCCAAACAATAATAGTGAGTTTTGTGTTGAAATATTGAATGCAATCAAAGTAAAGAGAAAGTAAAGTGAAATTTATCAGTTACACAGGCGGGGTGGGGGGCTGGGGATGTGGGGGGCCGGGGTGGAGCTGTACTGTGATTCTTGGTGGTGGAATATGTGCACTGGTGAAGGGATGGGTGTTTGAGCATTGTATAACTGAGACTTAAACATGAAAGCTTTGTAACTTTCCACATGGTGATTCAATAAAATAAAAAAAAAAACCTTCCAAGGGCCCAAGAACTCCTCCTGGGGGTCAGAGAGAAAGTATCCGGGGGACGGTGCTTGATTTGCTTGTGGCTGACCCTGACCCTGGTTCCATCCCGGGAACAGCATAGGGATCCCCTGAGCACCAGCACAGAACCTGGAATTGTTCCTGCATACCACTGAGAGTGTAGCCTCAACCCATGCCCCTTCACACCACACACACACACACACACACACACACACACACACACACACACACACAGGGAAAAGAAAACCTCTTCTAAGCGATGATTGCAGTGGTTCCAGCTCGCACATGCCGCATGTCACACACACTCACTGAGCCTGCACTGTTGGAGGCACAGAAGGGACTTAAAGACAGTGTCCCGGGGCTGGAGCCACAGCACCAGCAGGTACTGCCTTGCACTTGCCTTGCACGGGTCCAACTGAGATTCTGTCCTCAGCTCCCCATAGCGTCCCCGAGCCTATCAGGAGTGATACCTGAGGGCAGAGCCCAGGAGTAAGTTCTGACCACTGCTGGGCCTGGCCCTAAACTTTAAAAAAGAAAAATTAAAATAGGGATGGGCTGGAGAGATTGCATAGCGGGTAGGGTGTTTGCCTTGCACGCAGCCAACCCAGGTTCAATTCCTCCATCCCTCTTGGAGAGCCCGGCAAGCTACTGAGAGTATCCTGCCCGCACGGCAGAGCCTGGCAAGCCACCTGTGGCGTATTCAATATGCCAAAACCAGTAACAACAAGTCTCACAATGGAGACGTTACTGGTGCCCGCTCGAGCAAATCGATGAGCAACGGGATGACAGTGCTACAGTGCTACAAAATAGGGACTGAAGTGATAGTACAGTAGGGAGGGCACTTGATTGCTGATTGCATGTGGCCAGTCTGGGTCTGTCCCCAGCATCCCATAGGGTCCCCTGAGCCCTGCCGGGAGTTGATTCCTGAGCACAGAGCCAGGAGTAAGCCCCAAGATACTGTTGGTGTAACCCAAAAACTTTTAAAGAAATAAAAATAAAAAGAGTGTCCTTCTCTTGAAGAGTCACATGCGGTCTCGTGGCCACACGAGGTCTGAAAAAGTCGACAGAGTCATGATCTGTCATGACTGCGGGAAGGCGGCTCAGGAAGAGGAAGGCTCACACTGGTCCCTGGTTTGCCCAGGTGTGCTCAGGACAGACAGAGCAAGCCTGACTGACAGAACAGACCAGAAGGTCTCTCAGGACAGAACAACTGACTGTCAGAACAGACTCAAACATCTACTCGGGACTGACTGACTGACGGATGGAACAGACCAGAACATCTGCTTAGGACAGACCGACTAAGTGACTGATGGAATAAACCAGAAAGAACATCTGCTTGGGACAGACCAGTTGACTGACAGAACAGACCAGAATGTCAACTCAGGATAGACCAAGCGGCTGATGGAACAGAGCAGAATGTCTACTCAGGACCGACCGACTGACTAACAGAAAAGGCCAGAATGTCTGTTCAGGACTGACTGACTGACTGACAGAACAGACCCGAACGTGTGCTCAGGACTGTCTGACTCACTGACACACTAACAGGCCAGAACATCTGCTCAGGTCTGAGTGATGAATGGGACAGGCCAACTGGCTGATGGAAGAGACCAGAGTGTCTGCTCAGGATAGACCGACTGACGGAACCGGCCAGAACATCTGCTCTGGACTGACTGCGCGATGGACGGAACAGGCCAGAACGTCTGCTCAGGGCAGGGCTGCCTGGCTGGTGGGAGGGAGGCACACCACAGCTGACTGAAGTCAAACAACCCCATTACGACCAACTCCAGAACAATCTGTGAACGTCGGTGCGGGGGGCGTGGGGGTTCAATGGGCGTGCTTGGCCCTGCTGAGTCTGGCTATGTTGACTTTGGGACATGTTCTCCGCACGCAGCCCCAGACTAGTTCTGCTTTGCAGATAAAGCGTGAAGGAGACGCCCACGGCTCCTTGCTTCCTGTGGCCGAGCTGGGCTGACCTACGTGCGGGCTAAACACCTGGGGAGCCGTCAGTGGCATCTGCGGGCCTGAGCCAAGCCAAGCAGGAGCACCAGCCCGTGGCCAGAGTCCCGGCAGGCGGCCCTCAGGAATGGAGAGAAAAGGTCAGACCGAGGCACGCCGGGTGTGGGAAGAAGGTCCCCGAGGAGACCAAAAGCATCGAAGTGATTCCCTTCCATTATAGTTTTTAATTCTGTTAAGTCTTTAAGAAACACAGCCAAGGGGCTGGAGCTATAGCACAGCGGGGAGGGCGTTTGCCTTGCACGCAGCCGACCCAGGTTCGATTCCCAGCATCCCGTATGGTCCCCTGAGCACCGCCAGGAGTAATTCCTGAGTGCAGAGCCAGGAGTAACCCCTGTGCATTGCTGGGTATGGACCCCCCCAAAAAAAAAAAGAAACGCAGCCAAGACTGGAGAGCAAAATTTTAAAAAATCAGAGTATTTCCAGCCTAAACAGGGCGTCCCTGCAAAGAAAGACGCACTGAGAGAGGGTGCTGGGGCCCCCACTTTCAGCAGTGCCTGCTCCCTACCCACACCCCTGCATTCTTCCTGGCCCGGGGCTGCCTCGCCACAGGGGACAGTGTCTCCCCTCCTGGCTCAGTGGTGCAGGGTGGGGTGCAGCTTTGTGGGGGCTCTCCCTGGGTCCTCTCCACCCCTCCCTCCTGCCAGAAGCACCCGGGTTAACGCCACAGGGGCGATCCTTTGGGGCAAGGCGGCTGCTGGCCCTGGGCCGCCCCAGCCTGGAGAGTTTTGCACTAGAGGACGTGGACCCCGCGCAGTGTGGCAGCCAGAGGATCCCGACTGACCACCCGGACGGGCCCTAGAGCATCCCCAGGGCATTTATTTCTCTTTGAGGTCCTCCCGCTCTCCCAGGCTGCAGGCCGAGCGGATGTTGCCAGAGCCCTTTTCCTTGTTCTCTACAACACGGATCAAACCCGAGGGGGATCTTTGAACTGACAGTTGCTCAAAATCCGCCAGCTCCTTCAGACATCAGACCCCACCACGCAGGCACACCATGACTGCAGTGAGTGAGCGGCACAGGAGACGCTAGGGGACGAGGCTGAGCCCGGGCGGCCGGGCTGACCATGGCCAGTAGCTACATGCTCTCGGATGGCCAGTGTGTCCCCAAGTACAGATTGAAAACGGTAACTGAGCATCTCTCGACAGAGGCCTTCTCTGTCGATCCTCACAACGTGTTCGTAATTGGTCCCTAACACGAGCGGTCCTC
This sequence comes from Sorex araneus, assembly GCF_027595985.1. Classification (NCBI taxonomy): domain Eukaryota; kingdom Metazoa; phylum Chordata; class Mammalia; order Eulipotyphla; family Soricidae; genus Sorex; species Sorex araneus. The sequence goes on from NC_073307.1 coordinate 53,343,539, forward strand.
TTAAATCTCTCTTAAATAGGGCAGCTGGAGTGACACGACAGTGGGGAGGCTGTTTGTCTTGCACGTTGCTGATCCGGGTTTGATCCCTGGCGCCCCACAGGGTCCCCCAGCACTGCCAGGAGTGATTCCTGAGTGCAGAGCCAGGGGTAAGCTCTGAGCATCATCACTGGGTGTGACTCAAAAACCAAGAATGCCCCCAAAATTGACATCAAGATATTATTTAACAGGCATGTAATTGAGGGTGCCGGAGCGATAGTATAGCGGGGAGGGTGTTTGCCTTGCACGCTGCCCACCTAGATTTGATCCCTAGTACCCCAAAGGGTCCCCCAAGCACTGCCAGGAGTGATTCCTGAGTACAGAGGAAGGAGTCAGCCCTGAATGCCGCCAGGTGTGACCCAAAATTTAAAAATTAAAAAACAAAAAACAGGCATGTCATCAAATATTTACACACATTTGCTCAATCACTAACTAATTTGCCAGAGTACTACTAGCAATAGGGCTGGAGTGATAGCACAGCGGAGAGGGTATTTGCCTTGCACGCGGCCGACCCGGATTTGATTCCTCCGCCCCTCTTGGAGAGCCCGGCAAGCTACCGAGAGTATTTCGCTCCCACGGCAGAGCCTGGCAAGCTCCCCGTGGCATATTCAACATGCCAAAAACAGAAACAAGTCTCACAATGGAGACGTTACTGGTGCCCACTCGAGCAAATCGATGAGCAATGGGATGACAGTGACTGTGACAGTGACTACTAGCAATAGTAAAGATACCAAAGGACTTGGCGGTGCTTGATACCGCTCTGGCGGAGCCTGTCGGGAAGACCCTGGAGCCGAGCTACTCCGTAATCACGGTGCCCATCTTTGAAGAGAAACGAACAAGCTTTCGGCGCCAACGGTTCTGTAGTTGGTAAATGATCAGGGAGAAGTGCTGGGAGGTGAGGGGCAGGGCCACGCAGAGTGAGACTGTGCTGGTCCTGTCAGTGGCAGCCACACGCTCGGGAAGTGGGACCGCAAGCATTAGGCACCTCACCTGCATCCACGCAAAAAGGAGCAAGAAAGGTTTCGCTGTAATGGGCCCAAGAGGCTAACTTTTATCAAATAAATATTTTGTTTTCATTTGGGGGCCATACCCGGCGGTGCTCAGGGTTGACTCCCGGCTCTGAGCTCAGGAATCACTCCTGGTGGTGCTCAGGGGGCCCTCTGGGGTGCTGGGGATCAAACTCAGGTGTGTAACGTGTAAGGCAAGGGCCCTCCCCGCTGTCCTATCGCTCTGGTCCCCGTCTTTCGTACACAGGTTAGTAATAGCTTTTATTTATTTATTCTTTTGGCCTTTTGGGTCACGCCCGGTGATACTTAGGGGTTACTCCTGGTGGACATGGGGTACTGGGGATTGAGCCTGCCCTGCTGTACTATCACCCTGGCCCCTGCAATAGCTGATTTAAAGGCCCGTCTGTTACCTGTTTAAGATGCCTCCTTGCCTATTTTTGTTCTGGGGCCACACCTGGCGATGCTCAGGGCTGACTCCTGGTTCTGCATTCAGGGATCCCTCCTGGCAGTGCTCGGGGGACCCTGTGAGATGCCGGGGATCGAGCCCCAGTCTGCCGCGTACAAGGCAAGAGTTGTACCAGCTTACCACCCCAGCCCCCCGATGCCTTTTTAGATGCACACACAGCTACACAATGAACTCTTTGCACTCTGCGAGGAAATGGACAGTGTGCACCTTTCCAGCTTGCCTCTGTGAACCGGCTTCAGGGGTGTGAAGCCACCATCACCCACACGGCCCTTCTCTAGGTGCCGCTTCTCTCTCACCCCTTCATCCTGCCCACCTCTGCTCTGTGCACGGAACAACGGCGACCGCCCGCCCCGGAGGAAAGTGACTCAGGGGACAGGAGACGACCGGGCAGGGGTGTTCAGCCTCAGAAGTTGTTCCGAGCATGGACAAGGGGTCCGGAGAGGGCTAGCCCCGCCTCCAGAGGGAAACCGCCCTCCCTCGCCTCTGTTTTCCCTTGGGTGACTTTAGAAGTCTAAAATGAAAATTACTAGCTGGTCCCTGGGCCCTGGTGTCGCAATGCAAAGGCATTTTAACCCACTTAGCACCACGTCAGCGGCTCCTCCCAGCCCCAGCTCCCTGTCTCCTGCTGGCTGCCTGGTCTGCTCTCCTTCCGAGGCCGTGAGTCACCCCTCTTGCATCACAAATTACCCTGTTATTAGGCCCCAGAGCCAAGGAGGGGCCCCGGCTGCCCCGGACGCCCAGATGGCCGGAGCCCCAGCCCAGCCCCCACCTCCCGTCTGCGCCAGCACAGAGGCCTCCTGGATCCTGTCAGCGGCTGGGCACAGGCGTCCCCTCAGATGTGGCCTGCCCTGGGCCAGCTGGGGATCGGGAAGGGGGCGCGCGGGAACGACAGAGCACAGGCAAGAACCAGAGAGGGGCGTGGCCCACCGTGGGGACCCTGTGGATCTGCGCAGTGCCGGGCTGGCGTCAACAGTCACGCCCCCCTCCCCCTACCCCTCCCCAGCACCTGCACAGCAAATGCCCCGGACAAACCCTGGAGGGTTCATGTTGCTCTGGCGGCCACCAGACCTCGCCCCTGCCAGCACAGGGCAGGGGGGTGCGGAATTTCCTGGACTGGACACACGGGGTACATAGGCTCGGATCTCCAGAGAAACCCACCCCCCCACACACACACTCACACAACACACTCCTCTTTATGAGCTCTCCCAGCGACAGGATCTGACGGGAGTAAACCATTCCTGTGTACTCATCTGTGAAATGGGTACATTTCATTTCTGGACAATCTGGGTTGGGGCTAAATAAGAGCGTCCGCATCAGCCGCACAGGGCAATGCCTGGCCTGGAGGAAGAGCCCCATGGGCTACAGGTGGGGGCCATGGACACGATCCACGTTTGCCCAGCATCGTCAGCGCGGGCTCCAGAGGGCCACACCGGCCGGCCATCACCCCTGATGGTCGGATGTCCTTGGATCGGGTGGGGACAGCCAGACCCGGGGCTGCTGGCGAAGGGCAGCTCACCCCCTAGGTGTCAGAGGCCTCCTTGCATCACCGAACCCGCCTCTGGCCCTGTCACCAGAGGAAGCACTTGACCAAACAGTCGAAGACCTGCAGGAGGGCGTGGGGCCCTGATCTGGATCAACAGGGAATCTGGACCATCCCTCTCCCCCGCAGATGGCGAGGAGGCCCCGCGAGGCGTGGGGAAGGGAGTGGTGAAGCAAGTGTGTTTGTAAGCAAGGGTGCCTCTGTGATGAGGACAGGAAGCGCTTCCTGCCGGGGGAACCCCGGGCCCGTCCTCGGGGAAGGGAAAGGTCCTGACACCAGGAGAGGGGAGGGAGGACGGCCAGTGGCCTGTTCCCGGCACCCACGTCCGTCACTCTGACAGCGTTGTAAAAAGTAGCAAGGGCTGGGGCTGGGGCCTGCACCCGCGCGCGCGCGCACACACACACACACACACATCTACACACACACACGCACACGCACACGCACACGTTTGGCGTGTGGGAGCCCCAGGGTGGAACCTCGGTCTGCCTGGTCCCCGGAGCACTGCCACCCCTCCGGAGAGCAGCGTGCGGGAGGGCGCCCCAAGGCCCGGAGCACACAGAAGGACGCTTTCTCCCGCCCTCCCTGCCCTCAGGATTTCAGCTGTACCCGGCTGAGATATCCAGAGGGGCTTTTGCCTTCGAGCGTGATGGGCTGCGAGGTCTCCTGGGTGCCGAGGGTGACGATCTCACACGTTCCTCAAAGACGACGCTCTCCTGGGTCGGGGCTGACCCGATAACACAGCGCGGAGGGTGCTGGCCTTGCACACTGAAACCCTGGATTCATCCCCGGCTCCCCACAGAGTCCCCTGAGCTCCACCACAAACAGGTCCCTGAGCACAGAGCCAGGAGTAAAACGGCGAGCACGCTGGGTGTGGTCCAAACACGAACAGCAAAACAAAATCTCCCCAGAAGGTGCTCCCTGACTTCCGGCCCCAGGGCGGTCCTGTCCGTTTCGCCAGGGACTGGCTCCATTCTGCAAGTCAGCAGCCGTGACTCAGGAAACGCACCTGCTCATCCCTTTCCCGGGCACGGCCCTGGCAGCAGGAGAAGGGAGGCCCCCGCGGGCCGGCGGCACCTCCCGGTGCTCCCTCTCCGTCTCCCCAAGTCTCCGTCTCGAAACTCCTTCTTCAGTCTGACGCCGACCACGTATTTCCTTGAGGTTTTTTATTTTGTGTGTGTTTTTCCTGCGCCCAAACATGGTTGGTACAAGGGCTATGGTGACTGGCTCCTGGGGGTTTCAGAAGCGGGACCCGGAGTGTGGACCCAGAGCGGGGTGTGAAGGTGCTGGGGAGCAGCGGGGACTTATTTCTGCCTTTTTCTTTTCTCATTTCCTCCCCACGCTGTGCCGGGGGGGGCTGAACATGGGCCTCCTGCCTGCAAAGCGTGAGCTCGGCCCCTGTGCCACCGTGCCAACCTGTTCGTGCTGGAAACATTTAAACAAAAAGGGTTTGGGGGGGTGGGGCTTTTTCGGGGGGCCCCACCCGGCGGTGCTTAGGGCTTTACTCCTGGCTCTGTGCTCAGAAACCTCTGCCAACGGGGGTCAGGGGATCATGCCGGGTGCCGGGGATCAAACCCAGGTCGGTCGCGTGCGAGGCAAATACCGCGGCCGCTGCACCATCTTTCTCTCCCCCGAAATGGAGAAGCTCGAAGTTGGTCTAAAAGAAAAGAATGTGCTCCTTCCGTTGGCCTGGGTCAGTTCCTCTGGCCGGAGGGACCAGAGAGTGACCCTCAACTTCCCGCACTGCGCGCCAGAGGCCGCCCCCCCAGCCCAGAGCCTGAGACCCCTGAAACAGACCGCGGGTGTATTGCATGCAGGCAGGGACCAGCCCTGATGGCCTTTCTCCCAGAAGCTGTTCCGGAAGTTTCCCTGGAAAGTTCTTGACCTTGGGAATGCTGCTTCCTGCTGCCTGCCAACTCTGAGGCCAGGAGCCCCCCAACTCCAGCCGAACCCCCTTCCCAGGCACAGCTCTGCACTATGGTTACTGATGGCTCCACATCCCCTCCCCTCGGCCCTGCAGGCGGGAGTCATCACAGAGACATACATGGGTGGCCGCGGGGTGACACATTGGCCACAACCCTGCTGAGCCCTCGACCAAACACCAGGAGTTGCTTGGGGGGCAGGTGGGGGGTGGGACACGCCCAGGAAAGCCAGGAGCTCTGGAGGACAAGAGGGAAGAGAGAGGGACAGGGCTGGAGCACGAGCTTGGAGGCCCCCGATCCACCCAGCATCACACGGTCTGCCACATGCCACGGGAGTGGCCCTCCCGAGCACAGAGCCAGGAGCAGCCCCTGGGCACCACTGGGGTGGTCCCCAAAGCAAAGCAAAAGGGGGAGCAGAGCAGGTGACCCCCACAGGCAGTGGCCGCCACAGCCAGTTCTGCTGCGGAAAGCTGGAGTGAGAACGCTGACCGGGAGCTCTGGCCACGGCCTGGCGGGGAAGGCGTCTTTCCCGAGTGCTCCCGAGTCCTCCAGCCACGGGACTGGTGAGAGACACCGTGAATCCTGACAGAGCAGCTGGCTCCCGGGCAGACTCAGCCACAGGACACTGCCCAGGCACAGCCAGAGAGCCCAGCCACGGGGCACACCTGTGGGACACGCTGCCACAGCCACAGAGCCACGGAACACGGCCACGGCCACAGAGCACAGAACCACAGAGCCACGGCCACGAGACACGCTGCCACGGAGCACAGAGTGACAGAGCACAGCCACGGGGTACACCGCCACGGCCAAGGAGTCACAGCTCTATGGCGACAGCTCATGGAACTTCCCTGGACAGGACTCAAGGGTCCCGACCATCAAGTTGGCAGGTGACCCTGGGGCACCTCGTGATAGTTCACTGTCTTCACATGATTCATTTAGTTCCTTGGCACGTGGGTTGGGCTACTCTGAGTTCAGTGCTCAAGGGCTGCTGCAGTCGGGTCTCGGGGCCCGTGTGGTGCGGAGGATGGAACTAGGGTTCCCACATGCAGTCTGTGCTCCAGTCCTCAGGGCCATCTCCTGGCTCCTAAATCTGGAGGGTGTCGGGGTTTGAACAAAGGGAATCTCTGAAGTTCCCGCCTTGCACCTGAGGGACGAGAAGCTGGGAGCTGGGGGCCAACCGACCTCAACCAGGAGGAGAGCGTGGGGGCCCGGATCCTGCCCGGAGCTGGGGACTGTGCCTCCAGACGGAAAGAACTGGGGCAGTGCTTTCTAGAAAGGAGCATGGGCCGTGGGTGGCACCCGCCTCTCCCAGGGAGGACACCCCCCGGGACAGACTCACCGCCCGCCACAATGCCAATCTCAGAGACGAGATTTAGAAAACACTGTGGACTGGGCCCGAGTGACAGGACAGTGGGAAGACACCAGCCTTGCACACGGCCAACCCAAGTTCCACCCCCAGCACCTTATTGGGTCCCCTGAGGTCCACCAGGAGTGATCCCTGAGCACAGAGACAGGAGTAAGCCTGAGCACAGCCCATGTGGCACAAAAAAAAAAAGAAAAGAGAAAATAAAGAAAAAGAGAGTGAGAGATGGAAGGAAGGAAGGAAGGAAGGAAGGAAGGAAGGAAGGAAGGAAGGAAGGAAGGAAGGAAGGAAGGAAGGAAGGGAGGGAGGGAGGGAGGGAGGGAGGGAGAGAGGGAGGGAGGGAGGGAGGGAGGGAGGGAAAAAGGGATAATGGAGGAAGAAGAAAAAAAGGGAAAGCAGTGGGGTAAAGGAAGGTCAAGTCTAAATAAAGATAATTATACCTTGAGCACATCTGCCAGCTCTCGATAAAAGAACAAGAACACTGCATGTGTGCAATAGATATATTTGTATGTGAGTATCTGGTATTTGTCCAAATTCAGTGGTTTAGCTTACTTCCACAGCTTCCCCGCAGAAGCAGACAGGAAATGTTCCAGGCTCTACACCTACACGCTGACGGCTCTGGCTTGGAAACTTCACCAGTGACCAACAACGGCACAATCTGGTGCTGGTGGAATCGGCTACCAACTGTTACCCGCATTTCACCACCTACTGGCTGCTGACTTTTTAAATACTGGCCAGGTTTGTTTTCTTTTTTAAGCTTCACATAATGGTGGAAGCCCACTTTAAAAAAATCAGCATTCCCCGCGCCCACCCCGAAATCGCTGGGCATAAAATCTCCAACAATGATGTGGAGAGATAGGAGGGCGATACTCCACCCGCACAGCCTCGGCACTGCCGGAGCCAACAGCCAGAGTCAGGGCTTTTCCTGTCCAAACTCCAGATTTGCAGCTTGACTTGAAAACTCCAGAGCTGGTGGTGGTGGTGGGGTGGAGGGGCCGGTGTGGAGCAATGGGTGGGAAGAGGGTCAGAAGGACACAGTCCGCCCCTGCAAGTTCAGCCACCTGGCTCTGGCCGGCTGCTAAGGCGTCTCTCAGTGGCTCCGAGGTCTGAGATTATTCAGTGTGAATTTAATTTCCAAGTCAGTGCCACTGGGTTAAAGGTATTCGGGACACCACAGTCTCTCTCTGTCTCTGTTTCTCTGTGTCTCTCTGTCTCTGTCTCTCTGCCTCTGTCTCTGTCTCTGTCTCTCTCTCTCTCTCTCTCTCACACACACACACACACGGATATTCCTTGGAGAGAATCTGGGCATCAAATCCAGGGTCTCAGGTGCGAGGTTATGGCTTTATTTACTTATTTAGCCTTTGGATGCTCAGGGGTCACTCCTGCTCTGCATTCAGGAATCACTCCTGGCGGTTGCTCAGGGGACCCTATGGGATGCTGGGGATCAAACCCAGATCAGTCATGTGCAAGGCCAGCGCCGGACCCGCTGTACTATGGCTTTCAAATAAATGGTTTTTAAATAAAACCATTACGGTTTTATTTAAACTCAGAATGTGGGTTTTCTCAGGGCCAGTTGGGACCCACTGAAGCTTACCCAGGAATTAGCTGGGGCCCTTCTAGGGACGCTCCTGGGGACATCTGGCCAGTTACACAGCCCAGGGGTCCAGTTAAGGACCCTTAAACGGGCTGCTGGGGAACGGGCAGTGCCCGGGGTGACCTGGGCCATGCGTGCGTGGTGCTGGGGACCAGAGTCTGGCCTGCCCTTGGGACTATGTCCTGCCCTGTGGAGAGGTTCCACTCATAACCTGGATCGATTAAGATCAGCATCTCTGCAGGCCATCTGGCCTAGCACCGCGTGCTGCCGGCTCAGTGAGCAGAGAGGAAGCCAAGCGCCAGCTCGAATGTGCCCACTGCCCCCGGCCCACAGCTGGACCAAGTTACTGACATCATCAGCCCCAGGGCGGCCCCCGCCAGCACGAGCCCCCTTCTCAAATCCCCCCGCCCCACATCGTACACCCCAGACTCACACCACCCTTGCTGGTGTGGGAAGGAAAGGGAATTTTTTAAAATTTGGGGGTCACACCCAAGAAGGCTCAGGGGTTACTCCTGGCTCTGCACTCAGGACTCACTCCTGGCGGTGCTCAGGGGACCTTGTGGGGTGCCGGGGATTGAACCCCGGGTTGGCTGTGTGCAAGGCAAGCGCCCTCCCCGCTGTACTAAGGCTCCATCCCCATGGTCTGGATGGGACTGGCTGGACGGCCCCCACTTCTCACTCTTTCTGGCCAGGTCAGCAGTGGCCAGTGCGTTTGTGTCACCAGGGGTCCCATACGTGGCTTTTTCTTTCAATGTGGCGCTGTTACCTACAGGCTCTCGCAGTGGCACCCACGTGTCCAGCTCTGCAGGGCACACGCCAAGCATGGACACGATGCCCAAGTGACTCGTCCACTCAGACCTAAAGACACTACCCAGGATCCACAGCACTTGGTGTTTTGTTTTGTTTTTGTAGGGGGGTGGGTGTTGGGTCACACCCAGCGATACTCAGGGGTTACTCCTGGTTTTGGACTCAGGAATCACTCCTGGCAGTGCTCAGGGAACCATATGGGATGCTGGGGATGGAAGCCGGGTCCACTGCGTGCAAGGCCAGGAGCCCTGCCTGCTGTGCTATGGCAATGCCCAGTGCTCTTGCACACGCTCCCCAGCGCTGGGCCCTCCCACAAGCTTCCCACCCCTGCTGGCACCTCTGCCCGGTGTCTCCCACATCACTGGGGTCTTCACCTGCCTCCCCATGGCCAGCTGGGCTGAGCCTGCCCCATGCTTCTCGCCATCTGAGGGCGCCTTCTCGTGAGATGCACGGCCTGCCTGGGGCGCGGCTCTGTCCTCCTTGGAAGGGCACTTCCGTCTGTCCTGGCACCTTCCGCCTTTGGCCTGGGACCTGCCTGGCAAACGTCTCCTGCCCCTTGGTGCCCACCTTCTCTTCCTTTCATCGAGACCGGAGGGGGCGGGGGGAAGTCTGTTTCAGTTAGATAGTAGGCTCAAGTTTTTAGCTCTTTTTCTTTCTGTTAATGCGTTTTGTGCCTTATTTAAGAAATCTCTGCTCGAGGGGCTGGAGCGATAACACAGTGGGTAGGGCATTTGCCTTGCACGCAGCCAACCCGGGTTCGATTCCCAGCATCCCATATGGTCCCCTGAGCACTGCCAGGAGTAATTCCTGAGTGCAGAGCCAGGAGTAACCCTGTGCACTGCTGAGTGTGACCCAAAAAGTAAAAAAAAAAAAAAAGAAAGAAAGAAAGAAAAGAAGAAAAGAAATCTCTGCTCGAGGGGCTGGAGTGATGGAAGAATGGGAAGGGCCCTTGCCTTGAACAGGGCTGACCTGGGCTTGATCCCTGACACCACACAGGGTCCCCCTAGCCCTGGCAGAAGTGATCCTTGAGTACAGAGCTGGGTGTCATCCCTGAGCGCTGCTGGGTATGGCTGAAAACCCAAGAAAAGAAAATAAATCTCTGCCTGACGGGGCCAAATAAGCATTTTCCCAAAGAGGACAGACCGACGGCCCAAGACACACAGAAAGAAGCTCATCAGCACTTACTCTCGGGGCAATGCAAGTCCTGAGCCCCGGAGTTATCACCTCGTTCCTATCAGAGCAACTGGCAGAAAACACAGGCACAGCCGCTGGCAGAGACGGCCAGGGCAGGCGGGTCTCGGGTCCAGCCGCTGTGGAGCCCAGCCCGCCAGCGGGTCAGCCTGCCAGAGTTCAGGAGAGAAGCTCCGGGTGACCCACGTCTGGGTGCTGATTCTTCAGGATTCAAACAGGGAAACACTTTGAAAAGATGGGTGAGGGGCTGGAGCGATAGCACAGCAGGAGGGCATTGCCCTGCACCCGACTGACCTGGGTTCAATCCCCAGCATCCCATCGGGTCCCCCGACCCCTGCCGGGAGTAATTCCTGACTGCAGAGCCAGGAGGAAGCCGTAATATTGCCGGGTGTGACCCAAACAACAAAACCAAAAATCGATGAGGGGCTGGAGTGAGAGGACAGCAGGGAGGGTGTTTGCCTTGCACACGGCCAACGCGGGTTTGGTCCCCGGGATTCCATAGGGTCCTCTGAGCACCGCCAGGAGGAGAGATTCCTGAGCACAGAGCTGGGAGTAAGCCCTGAGCATTGCCAGTGTGGTCAGATAAAGAACAGCAAAAGAAAAGAGTCCCTGGGCGGGTGGATCCCTCTGCCCTCTGCAGGATCACTCACGGCCGACCCAACGGAGAGGCCGGCGGGCCCCGGGGGCAGAAGAAGCAGAGGCCGGCAGGGGACAGCCCAGTACTGCAGGCGGTGCCTGACTAGCACGTCGGAGGGAAGCTGACCCGGAGTGGTGTCCCTTGCACGCGGGATGCGCAGAGGCCAAGCAGGGGGAGCAGCGAAGCCAAAGCCAGCAGTCGGGAGAGGACAGGACAGTGGTGCGGGCGTGTGCGAGGCCTGTCCACTCGGTCGGTTCCCAGCTGGACATCGCCAGGTGCAGCCCCAAGAGCAGCACTAGTATTTGGCCTGGGGGTCCCCACACTATAGAAGCGTATGTCCTGGGGCCTTGTGTGCATGTGTGTGTGCATGTGTGTGTGTGCATGGTGTGCGTGCATATGGGTGTGCGTATGTGTGCATGTGTGTGCATATGTATGCGTGTGCATGTGTGTGTGCATGTGTGTGCATATGTGTGCGTGTACATGTGTGTGTGCGTGGTGTGTGTGCGTGTGCATATGTATGAGCATGTGTGTGCATATGGGTGTGCGTATGTGTGCATGTGTGTGCATGTGTGTGCATATGTATGCGTGTGCATGTGTGTGTGCATGTGTGTGCATATGTGTGCGTGTACATGTGTGTGCGTGTGCATATGTATGAGCATGTGTGTGCATATGTGTGCATGTGTGTGTGTGCGCATGTGTGTGAGGATGGGATCATACCCAGTGTTACTCCTGACTCTGCACTCAGGAACCACTCCTGGCAATGCTCAGGGGACCCTAAGGGGTGCTGGGGGTCGAATCCGGGTCAGCCCCATGCCAGGTCAATGCTTGCCCTGCTGTCCTATCGCTCCGGCCCATCCTTGGGCCCTTTCATTGCTGAACTGGGCAAGTCGGCTGAGAACCCCTGGTGTTCCCTCTCGGGAGACCCTCCCCCAACTCAAAGCCTCCGACACAGAGCACAGGCCGAGTACCAGCAGGGAAAGAAGACGAGGGCTCCATTATGTGGCAGGGGGTGCAAACCAGATTTTGTGTGCTTGTGACACAGTGCTCACAGATTCATGGACTGAAAATGCTGGGCTGAGACATCTGGTGGACAGGAAGGAAGCAAAAGTCACCGCAGAAAACAAGGCGGAGAAACCACAGCCCATCTCAAGGGTACGCAGATACTCGGTCATCAAGGATGGTGTGGCCCGGAGAAAAACACAAGTGGGAGCCCTTACGTAATGGCCAGCGTTCCCACAGCCACGTTTTAAAACATTCAAAACAAACAAACACACTAAAGGGCCAGAGAGACAGAACAGGCGCCAGGCACTCAGCCCCTTCTCTCCTGGCCCGGCACGCAGCCGGTCCTGGTCTGATCCTGAGCACTACCAGGAGTGACCCCTGAGCACAGAGCCGAGAGTCAGCCCTGGGCATTGCTGGGTGTCCCCCCGCACCTCCCCCAGTAAAAGCCAACAGTGAAACTTGACAGGGGGTGGGGGAGGTGGTCAGAGAGGTGGCTCAAATGGCCAGAGCACAAGGCCTGCATGTGAGTGCCCCAGGTTTGACCCCGGCACCTCATGCCCCCCACCCCACCACCCCCCTGAACTACTGAATGGGGCCTTCGAGCACCGCCAGGTGTGACCCAAAATCAAATAAGAATGAAAAATCAGGGACATTGATCATGTACCTTGTTGGAGCAAATGTTCTCGCTATTGGCTTGGATCGAGCAGGGACGTCTCCACGGCCGGGCCTGGGCCTGGGGCCAGCGAACCCACAGGGGTTTAGCACCAAGCTGCTCCAAAGTGCCCAGCAGAGGAGCTGGGTGGGAGGCAGTGTTGGGCCCCAGCCTGAGGCTCCCGAGTGCCCCTGCACAGGCCTTTGCTCCGGGACGCGCTGAGCGGGCACACGTGAGCCTGAGCCCCGAGAGGCAGTGCTCTGAGCCCACTGGCGCTCTTGACTGTGCACATGTGTGGTGAGTGCGCTGGGGGGGGGGTTTGTTTTGTCTTTGAGGGGTGATGTACAGGGGTACTTGGGGGCTCCTGGTGGTGCTGGGGAAGCAGATGGTCAAAGACTGATCTGGGGTGATGTACTGCAGCCCCTTCTTTCCCTCCCTCCCTCCCTCCCTCCCTCCCTCCCTCCCTCCCTCCCTCTTTCCATCCCTCCCTTCCTCTTTGTTTCTGGCCCACTCCCAGCGCTGCTCAGGCTCTGTGCTTGGAGGTCACCCCTGGCTCTGCCTCGGAGGACCCTCTGGGGTGTTGGGGATTGCAAGGCCAGCGACCTCCCCGCTGTCCTATCTTTCCGGCCCACACCAGCTCCCAGGCCCAGCGGAGGAAGGTTCTGGCTTGGCAGTTGGGTTCCCAGGGAGCTCCTCGGGAAACGTGGAAAGCTCGGCCCGAATCCACACAGCTCTGAACCGAACACGAGCAGGTGCCTTGTCCGGCTCGGGTCACGCACGCCTTAGGACACAGGCACAGCAGAAACTCTCTGCGGACTTCCTGGTGATTAGCGAGAAGAAATGGCCTTCAGCTGAGCCCAAACCCTCAACTAAACTCAGTGGCACAGCACACGCAGCTCGACAGGGAAGTGACAGACCCGCACGTGTGTGCGAAAGGCCAAGTGTGTCTCCAGCTCCTGCCTCCATCCCTTCTCCACCTCAGGCCTTCCCGGAGGTTAACATCTGATCAGGATAAAAATGCGGATGGGGAAGGCCCGATCCATAGCACAGCGGGGCGGGCGTTTGCCTTGCACGAGGCCGACCCGGGTTCAATCCCCGGCATCCTGTAGGGTCCCCCGAGCACCACCAGGAGTGATTCCTGAGTGCAGAGCCAGAAGGGATCCCTGAGCATCGCCGGGTGTGACCCAAAAAAGCCAAAACAAAAAGCAAACCAGCAAAATGGAAAAGGGCTGTCACTGATCTGAAGGGTCCCCCGTGGAACATCTGCCCGCCATCCCCAGCGCTCCCCGCCCAGCTGTCAAGCCCCAAACTCCCCTTTCACCACCCAGGGGAGCTTTGCATACCGCAGCCCGGCTTATTTTCATCAGGCCCTTCTTAGCTTGCTGCTTTCATCACGTAACAATCCGCAAGCTGAAAGCAACCCAGCCCGCCGCCCGGGAAGGGAACACGCAGGGCTGCAGCTCTCCAGTCACTCGGGGCCCTCCACCAAAGCCAAGGATCAGCTCCGGCCTGGTGCGTGCAGGTGGCTCCGGGGAAAGGCCGGGCAGGGAACCCCCCACCCCTGCTCACTCAGCTCTTCTGAATTCCCAGCCAGGCACAGGCTGCAGTGACACAATCTCTCATGCCAGCCGGCCGCTGGTATAAATGTGACTTCAGGCTTTGGCCCAGACTCTTGTCCCCAGTCCACCAACAGCCATGTGTGCGGTCCCTGGGGCAGTCTGCACCCTGGGCCCCTGACTTCACAGCCTGGGCTCGGGCCAAGGAGTGACCACCACACTCCACGGTCCTCCCCATGACCAGGGTGTCAGCACTCTGCTGGCGATGGCTCCACTCTGGGGCGGGGGTTTCCAGGAAAGCTCCTTCTCATGGTAACATGGGCTTAGAGGGCCAGAAAGAGAGTGCAATGGATAGGGCAGCCCACCCCGTTTGATCCCCATCACCCCATATGTTCCGCTGAGCTCCACTAGGAGTCGCCCCTGAGCACAGGGCAGGAAGTAGCTCCTGAGCACTGCTGGGTGTGGCCCAACCCTGCCACCTCCCTGAAGACAATCCCTGCACTTAAAATGGGGCCGGAAAGAGAGTGCAGGAGTGTCCCGGCACACAGCTGACCTGAGTTTGAGCCCCAGCTCAAACATTTGTCACACCGTATCACACCACCATGTCCCCTGTTTCTGGGCGACCTCCTGCTATTGTCCCCTGAGCCCACCAGGGTGCAGAGTCAGGAGTCAGCCCCACCCCCACCCCCACCCAAGGATCACACGATGAGAGTCACAAACAGGCCTTGTGGCTGCTTTGGGCGTGATTTTATGAGGCCTCAATGGACTGTTAGAATTGCCAGCATGCGACCAGCACGGCCCCAGCTGACCTCTGGGTTTCAGAGGAAGTGGGTTGGCTTTACGGCAGCTGGAGGAAGGAGGCCCTCGCCCCCCGTCTGATGGCAGATCCCCCAACCAGCCCCGAACAGCACCCAGGAGTCCCATGGGGCAGCCAGCGGCTCCCCGGCTCGGTCAGGCTGGCCACTCGGCACCCCCGGGGCCCCCTTCTCCTTTCACCAAGCCACCCCCTGGGACGGACATATCAGGAAATCACCCAAGTGACACGGTGTGACAAATGTCCCTGCCTGGCCACACTCCCAGAAGGAGGGGCTCAGAGTGATGCCTGCCCTGCTCGTCTGGGTCCTGCCCACTCCACCCTGCCGTCACCCCAACAGGAGGGCGCGTCCAGCTCCTCAGCACACTCCGGGCAGGCCCAAAGGGGCCCCGTCTGCCTGTGAGCTGGGGCTCAGAAGCTCCGCCCCGAAGGCCTGGCGGGTGGGGGGCAGGTAGCGGGCCACAGCCAAACCTGCTCCCTGGGCGCCTCAGCCCCTTCCCTTCCTACTGGACTCCGCCGTCCCACGAGCTCAGTTCCCTGCCCCACGACCTGTACCCACTGGACTCAATGCGCAAAGACCTAGCCAGTGTCACGGGCCACTGCGCCAGGACTCACAGCCAGCCACTTGCAACAGAGATTTGGGAAGATGACACGGCTTCAGCCGTGCCAGTGTCTACCCGTCTCCGTTCCAAGACAGCACCGGCAACCCTGCTGAGGAAACAGGGGAGCACACCACTAAAAGCTATTTTTAAATTAATTAAAATTCTGTACAAAGTTTGGTAAGGAATGGTGATGTTTGAAGTATGAACCCAGGGCAAGAGATAGTACGGCGGGGGGGGGGGGGTGGGCGCAGAGTGGGGGAGCGATAGTATAGTAGGGAGGGCATTCGCCTTGCATGTGGCTGGCCCAGGTTCGATTACCAGGACCCACATGGTCCCCCAAGCACTGCCAGGAGTGATTCCTGAGTGCAGAGCCAGGAGTAACCCCTGAGTAACCGGGTGTGACAAAACAAAACAAAACAAAACAAAAAGCGGGGGGTGGGGGGGGGGAGAGAGAGAGAGAGAGAGAGAGAGAGAGAGAGAGAGAGAGAGAGAGAGAGAGAGAGAGAGAGAACAAGGCATAGGGAATGTGCCACGCATACGGCTGACCTGGGTTCAAACCTGGCACCCCATAGGGTCCTGCGAGCCCCATCAGAAGTGATCCCTGAGCACAGAGCCCGGAGTCAAGCCCTGAGCACCACCAGGTATGGCTTCCGAAACCGTCCCCCAGTGAAGTCTGGGCAGTGTGGCCGGGCTTTGCAAGCTGGAGGTCTGGGTTCCACCCAGCAGCACAGCACCCCGAGTACACTGTAGGAGCCGCCCAACACCATCAGGTGTGACCCCACGCATCCCCCCCCAAAAGAGTCCCAGAGAACCAGGAGGTGGCACAAGGGCTGGAGCACATGCTCTGGGCACTAGACGCCTGGGTCAAGCCTTGGCACTGCAAGGTCCCCGAGCACTGCCAGGAGTGACTCCCGAGCACTGAGCCTGGAATCGCCCTGAACCCAAGCCATAAAGGAAGCCTGAACACTTGATCATTGCAAGGAGGGATTTCAGGACCAGCCAGTGAGCCCACAGGCTTCTTCCTGGCGCCACAAACAGCTTTTCAGGAAAGAAAACAGCTTCCAAGGGCACTCGGGGCAGGAAGTGCTGCCCGCGCACTCGGCACTCCCGCTGACGGACTCCGTCTTGCCTGCACAGGAGCCGCGCAGGGAGACCAGCCCAGCCTTCCTGCCCCGGAGCCCGGCCTCCTGCAGAACTAGTCTCGGTCCCCCCCATGGATGTGTCCAGACCTGCTGGCGAGTTCCAGCAGGCGGGCCGGGAGAGGCCGGCCCAGCGACCCTCTCAGCCTGACCCACACAGGGATTTGGTGGCGGGGGGGGGGGGGCACCGGAGGCCCTGAATTTAGACCAATCTGGACATGTTGATCTCCACACCCCCCCCCCACCGCCCCAACCTCACTCTCCGGCACTGACTCTCCTCTTCTGTTTGTCACTCTGAGTCTCTTCACTCTCCTTTTGTCCCCCTGACTGTTTCTGTCACTATCCCCATCTTTGTCTTTCCATCTCTCTGTCTCTCGCGCTCTCTTACACACACACACACACACACACACACACACCCTTCACTCTCTCACACTGAGTCTACTTTACATCTCTGCTTCTTTCCATCACTCTGTCCGTCACTTTCTTCCTGTCTCCCTCTGTCTCATCGTCTCTCTGCTTCCCCACCTCTCGCTCTCTCTGTCTCTCTCGTGTGTTTTTTCATGTCTCCATCTCTGTCTCTGTCTGTCTCTCTCTGTGTCTGTCCTTCCATCTCTCCATCTCTGTCTCTCTGTCTGTCTCTCTCTGTGTCTGTCCTTCCATCTCTCCATCTCTGTCTCTGTCTGTCTCTCTCTGTGTCTGTCCTTCCATCTCTCCATCTCTGTCTGTCTGTCTCCCTCTGTCCGTCTCTGCCTCTGCCTCTCTCGCACACAGAGCCGCGGCCGGCGGGGTCCCCGGCAGGGGCGCGGCGCAGAGCGGCTGCCTACCTTCCTGGCGGGCGAGTGGGGCCAGCTGGCCGGGCTGCGGCGGGACTGGGAGCCTTCTCCAGCGCTCGGTCTCATCCGAGAGCAACACACCTCATGTCTGCGTCAGCTCGGAAATTCTTTCAGAGACCCACCCTCCAAAGTTGCAAGTCAAGATTTCCGACTGCGGCGGCCCGTGACGTGGGGCCCGGCTACTGGATGGCGCCGTGGGTCCGTCCAGGTGCATGGGGCTTCCTGTCTGGCCACTGGGCGTGCGGAGGGCTGGCACTCGGGGCTGCTCCGAGCGTGCCTTGCCCCGCGGCATCTGCAGGGGCCCAGAGCTCGGCCGGCAGCCCCGCCCGCTCGCGGGCAGAGGGTCCGAGGGCCCGAGCCCTTTCCAGCAGGGCCTTCTGCTAACTCAGGCACCGCCAGGCGCATCAGCCACAGGAGCGCAGTTCCCCCGGCTCCTCGCCAGGAGCAGAACCCCGCTCTGGGGACCACGGAGGGGCCGGGCAGGGCCGGGGGGCCTGATGGAGCCGCCCGGGCAGTGCGCTCTGCTTCTGTCCCTGTGGGCCTGCGCGAGTGGCCCGTGCGGAGCGGCCCGAGAAGCCCCGGGGCCCCTGCGAGAGGCGCCCCGTCCCGACAGGGCTGGAAGGAGGGCTGGCGCCGTGCGGGTCTCTCCCACTCTCTCTCGCCCAGAGATGAAAGAGCTCGGAGCCGAGCAGGGGCTGCCGGGAGGTGCCCCGGCAAGGCAGAGCGCTGGGCAAGTCACTGCATGCGCCCACACGCACCCCAAGAGCCAGGCCTGCACTCCTGCCGCTGGGCGGCACCGCCCCGATGGGTGCCCGCTCGGCATGGCAGAGGGCACCTTCCTCCTCTTCCTCCTCCTCCTCTTCCTCCTCCTTCTCTCCATCCTTTTTTTCTCTTCCTCTACTTCCTCCTCTTCCTCCTCCTCTTCCTCCTCTTCCTTCTTCTTCTCTCAATCCTTTTCTTTCTCTTCCTCCTCCTTCTCTCCATCCTTTTCTTTCTCTTCCTCCACTTCCTCCTCTTCCTCCTCCTCTTCCTTCTCCTCCTGTTCCTCCTTCTTCTCTCCATCCTTTTCTTTCTCTTCCTCCTCCTTCTCTCCATCCTTTTCTTTATCTTCCTCCACTTCCTCCTCCTCCTCTTCCTCTTCTCCATTCTCTTCTTTATCATCTTCTTCCTTCTCCTCCTCTTCCTCCTCCTTCTCTCCATCCTTTTCTTTCTCTTCCTCCACTTCCTCCTCTTCCTCTTCCTCCTCCTCTTCTTCCTCCTCCTCTTCCTTCTCCTCCTCTTCCTCTTTCTTCTCCCCATCCTTTTCTTTCTCTTCCTTCTCCTTCTCTCCATCCTTTTCTTTCTCTTCCTCCACTTCCTCCTCTTCCTCTTCTTCCTCTTCTCCATTCTCTTCTTTATCTTCTTCTTCCTTCTCCTCCTCTTCCTCCTCCTTCTCTCAATCCTTTTCTTCCTCTTCCTCCTCTTCTTCCTCCTCCTCCTCCTCCTCCTCCTCCATGTCCTTGCTAGGTGAAGGGGGTGAATGGTGACAGCCTCACAGGGCAACACCAGTGTCCAACTATTGTCATCCCTCAAATGTCTCTGATGAATCCAGGCCCACCGAGGAAGATTCGAGCTGTGCTTCCACCCCTCAACCCCACCCCCAGCGATTCTTGATTTTCTTTTCTCTTGCTCCATTCTTCTTTAAAAGATCACTTGGCGGTGCGGGGGAGTCGGGGACCACAGCCAGCGGGGCTCAGCAGTGAGCACTGGTGACCCTGTGTGCCGGGGTCCAAACCAGGGTTGGCCCACCCCCTCTCTCCGGCCTTCTCTCCCCTTCCTCTCTCTCTTTCCTTCCTTGCTCTCCTCTCCCTTCCTCTCTCACAAGGGTTCCGTCTATCATTTTTGTGGGGAAGGGAGGGGTGAGGTCAAGGCATCTGAGTGGGGGACTTTGAGGGAGAATGAAGATCTCATGTCCTCGGCCGGCGGGATCTCACCCACTTTACGGCCACAGAACCCTGCATCTGTGGGTTTTGCCTTTTTGTTTTTCTGTCTTTTGTTCTTTTTAAAGGACTCTGATTTACAAAGTTGTTTTAGTTGCGTTGAGGCATGTAATATGCAACACCAATGCCACCCCTGACATCAGCTTCCCTCCACCAGGGTCCCCAGATTCCCTCCCCACCCCCACCTCAGCCCAACCCCCACCAGTCACCTGGACAGGCACATTACAAAGGTCCAGGGGTTCGCAGCTTAGACCTCGTGTTTTCCCCGGTGCTGAGTCTGTGCTTTGGGTCTCTGGCTATGCCAATCACCACTCACCCACATCACCAGTGTAACTGACGCCTGACGCCTGTTTGGTTTCTTTTTTTTTTTTTTCTTTTTGGGTCACACCTGGCCATGCACAGGAGTTACTCCTGGCTCTGCACTCCTGGCCATGCACAGGAATTACTCCTGGCAGTGCTCAGGGGACCATATGGGATGCTGGGATTCGAACCCAGGTCGGCTGCCTGCAAGGCAAAGACCCTACCCGCTGTGCTATTGCTCCAGCCCACTGTTTGGTTTCTTTCCTTCTCTGTCCATCTCATCCCTAAACTCTGCAGTCCGGGGGGATCCAGGCATCCCCTTTCACTGCAATTCACTTCCTCCTCCAGCTATTCTCTGTTTCACAGGTGAGTGCGATCGTCGTGTATTTGTCTTTCCTCTTCTGACTCCCTTCACTCACCATGAGGTCTTCCAGCGCCAACCGGGTTGCAGCCGATCCGATTGCATGTTTGAATGCATCTGGCAGGAGAGCAGACATCCCGGGCTAGCGGCCAGGCTGAGAGGGGCTGCTGTCCCTCCTGCCTGACCGGAAGCCGCAGACCCGCCGTGGGGCCCTGACTCTCTGACTCTGAGTCCTGGTGAGATGACATCTCTTCGCTCTGCCCCTCTCAGCTCTGTCTCCCTGTGTCTCTCCCGTCCCCTGCCGCCTTGAGTCTTCCTCAGCCCGGCTGCACAGGGGCCTCTAGCGTGGCCGTGGCTCCCCTCGCTCCTTCCCAGAGGGGAACAGGCAATTTCCGCCCCTCACATGCCCCAACTTTGTCCGTGTGTCCGTACCAAGAGTCCCAGTCCCCAGCACCCACCTCGGATGCTGTTGAAACCACTTCACTTCCCTGCCAGAGGGGCCCTGGGAGCTGGCTGGGCGCTGCACCACGTGAACACCCCACACGGGCCTCACCCTGAGGGTAGCCGGGGGAGGCTCGTTCCTGAACCCCTGCCTTCCCTTCCTCCACGCCAAGCCAAGGACCAACAAGGACGTCGAGATGCCAGAGGAGGCTGAGCAGGAAGGACCGACGCAGCACAGGGCGCCCCCGCCCCCCTCCCTACACCCACTGTCCTACTCACTGAGGCTGGGGCCACTGGGGACACACGTCCACACGTCCAATCTTCGGTGGCCCGATCTACGCCACCAGGGGCCCCAGAGAGAGAAGAGGGCCAGAGGCTGTCGCACGTCCCAGGGCAAGAAAAGCCCAGACAAGTGGGTTCTTTGTTTGTTTTGGGGTCACACCCAGTGATGCTCAGGGGTCACTCCTGGTGGGGCCCAGGGGACCACATGGGACGCCAGGGATTGAACGAGGACCGGCTATGTGAGAGGCCAGCACCCTCCCGCTGTCCAAGCGCCCCAGAACTCTGAGATGGTGCTGTGCCCCTTCCCTTCCTCCCTCCCTGGCACCTCCAGACAATCGTGCCCGTGCCCGGCCCACTGCCGAGAGCAGCCTGGGAAGCTCGATGGAGCGGGTGTGTGCGTGGGCGCCACGGCGCCCAGGCGGTACTTAACTGTCCTGTTTTATGAGACAACTTTAGAAGCGAGAGGCTATTAAATCCGCTTCTGCTCGGAATTCACATGAATGGACAGCTAGGCTGCGTGTGTGTGTTAATCTCTCAGGAACTCTCTGCACTGAAAAAAAAAAAAGTGACCTTCACACCTCGAGAACGGAGGCAGTGAGGAAGCCGGGCGAGTGGGGCAGCGGGTGCGGGGGGTGTATGGTGGGGAGACAAGGAGCAAAGGGGACGGATTCTTCGGCCCAGAGAGCTGGTGAGGGGACATGGCTCAGAGGATGGGGTCACTGGGAATTCGTGGGCGGACGTGGCTCAGGTGAGGGGGGGTACTGTCGGCTAACTGCATGGATTTAAGAGGGGCATGGACAGCCTGTGAAAACACAAGGCAGGTCCAGAGGCCCAGGGAGGGGCTCAGCAAGGAGAGAGAAGTGGACACTGGCCCGCAGGACAGAGAGGACGAGGCCCCCCTCTGCAGCTCGGCCAGGCAGGGCCTGGGGGACAGGGCAGCACAGGCGGGGGGGCAGGAGCTTCTGAGAGTCCCGGGTGGGCTATGGGCAGAGCCAGCCCTGACCCTGAGCTCTGGGTACTGCCTTGGAGCCACACCCAGCAGGCGCAGGCCAGCACTGGGGCTCCCTCCTGCAGAGAACTGCTCCAGCCCCACTGAACCCATTTTCTAGAGCACATCTTGAATCTGATGTGTCTTTTCCTCAAAGGCGAGACTCCCTGCCCAGAAGCTTCTGGAATACAAACGGACCCTGACTGACCCCATTCCCAGAGCCATCACTCAGCAAACTCGGCATCTTGAAAGGGTCAGCTCAGCATTTCCTCCGAGTGCCTGATATTCCGGCCATGGCTGCGGGTCCCATATCTAGCAGGAATGCAGGCACACACACACATGTGCACATATGCACACACACATAGGCACACATGTGCACACATGCACACACATGCACAGATATAGACACACATGCACACACACGCACACACACCACACACACTTGCACAGACATAGACACATGCACACATATGCACACTCACATAGGCATACATGTGCACACATGCACACACATACACACACCACAGATACACATGCAAGCAGACACGCACACATATACATAGATATATGCACATGCACAGAAACATACAGACATACATGCACACACATGCACAAACAGTACACATATATACATCCACGCACACACAGACATACACATACACACACATACAGACCACATGTACACATACACACAGACACACACACGCACACAGACACACAGATACCCTTTTGCAACACCCGGGGTCCCATAGCAGAGCCACAGGGACCTATTCTGGGCACAGTTGACACTCTGAGGGTGTCAAACTCAAGGCCTCACACTAGCCAGGAGTCACCTCCAGGTCTCTCCTCATCTCAAGGTTCCCACAGAGTTTCCAAAATCAAACGTGCACACACAGACGGGCATGTCAGTCAAACTGCGTGTCCGTGAAAAGCGAGAGGCAAAGGCCTGGAGCCGCCCCCGACGTGGCCAGCGCCTGCCGTGAAGACGGGGAGCTACTGACAGGAACAGCCGTGCCTGTGCCCCCACTCAGGCCTGACCCGCGGCTCCTGGTCCCACACGGGCCCCCTGAGCCTCCATCTGCACCCGATACACGCCATGGAGTCTGGGCGCCCCGCGGCGAGCGTTAGTCACGGATGGACACCACTCGTGCCGTGCTCTCGCAGCTGGGGGTACCTTCTGCTGTGGCTCTTCCTCCTTCCATGGCACTTTCATTCCTTCAACAATTATTTACTGCGCCTGAAAAAGAGAGACAGCGCCGTGAGTGCCCCGGACCCCCGTTCCCAGCTCCTGACATGACCGAGCTCCAGCCGGGCTGGGAAAACAGCCCCGCAATCCCCACGGGTGCCGCGCCAGCCCAACTGAGCCCCACTGCAGGGCAGAACTGGAACCTTCTGGAAGACACTAGGGTCTCTGAGCAGTATGGCCCTGCCCAAGGGGATCAGAGCTAGCACCAGGGTTAGATACACACACGTACACATGGACATGCACACACAGACACACACACACGCACATACAGACACACACATACACAGACACACATACACAGACACACATGCACACACAGACACACATAGACACACACACATATACAGACACGTGCACACACAGATACATAGACATATACACACGCACATAGACACACGCATATACAGACACACATCATACACAGATACACACGCACACATGTGCACAAACATACACACATGCACACAGACATGCACACACACATACAGACACACAGACACATGCACACACAGACATAAAGCCGGCTCTGCAAACAGCCAGTCCCAGCCCTGGCACATACATGCTCCTTGAGCAGAGTCAGGAGTCACCCTGCCCCAAACCTCCCACATAAAAAAACTAAAAAAGATGAAGAAAATTCTTCAAACTGGCTTCTTCTATTGAAGCTTCAAATAATGAAAAATCAACCTTATTTTTTTCCCTATTACCCTGATTTAAGTTAGACACTCAGATACCTCATAACTTGGCTAGAATGACTCTATCACTTAGCTTCGTCCCAACAGAGTTTCTGAGTCCTCCAGAAATAAGCCTGCCAAAGATTCTTGATGGGCTTGAGGGACCACATGGGACCCCAGGGATGGAGCAAGTGTCTGCTACACTCTTGGTCTGGCCCCAAACTTTGTTTCTCTTAGGAGAAACCAGGTCTAAGACACATTAAAGTTGACTAGGATAATAACACTACGGCTGGACATTTAGGTGAGTAATTTCCAATTATAATATTCTTTCATTCCTCCATGGATGCTCCACCCACCTGGGCAGCCGTGGAACCAGTAAGTATGGTTCACGTGAAAATAGCATATTATCATGCAAAGGCCCGTTTGCGAAACAGAATGCCAGCCCGTTTACAAGGAAATACCTGGCCTGAAACATTCAAGCGTAAACTGGGCACTGGGAGATCATTCATTTAAATATTTAAAATTACAATCGAGCAAATACCCAACCAACACAGAGCTCCAAATACGAAATGCAAAACCAATGATTTCCGTAGGAGTCAGAGCTTCAGGGTCTGAGAGACAGAACAGCGAGGAGGTGCCTGCCTTGTAAACAGCCAACCTGGGTTCGATCCCTGGCACCCCACAGGAGTGATCCTTGAGCACAGATTTCAAATTTTAGTTAAAAATCTTAATAGTGTGAGGAATCAAACCCAGGACCTCACACATCCAAGGCATGTATGAGTTCTACCAGGAAGCCACATTTCCTTGACTCTTAATTTTTTTTTAAATATAAAGTACTCACAAAGATCATCAGCAACAACAAAGATCTTTAAAACCCCATCAAAAACTGGGGAGAGGAAATGAACAGACATTTCCCTAAGGAGGACCAATGGATGGTCCTCCAACAGACATACAGAAAAATAATGCTCATTATCAGTTATTACTGGGGAAATCCAAATCAAGACAATAACGAGATGTCATCTTATACGACTGAAGATGGCACAAGCTGTGTTGGCAGGATGTGGTGATAAAGGAACCGTCATCCACTACTGTGGGAATGTGGTCCTGTGGGAAACAATATGGAGGGTACTGAGTAAATCAGAATTGATTCACTGTATTACTCATTGCAGCACTCAGTACAATAGCTAAGGTTGGAATCAACCTTGATGTCCAACAACAGGTAAGTGGATCATGAAGATGTGGTATATATATATATATATATATATATATATATATATATATATATATATATATATACCATGGGATAATATGCAGCTGTAAAGAATGATAGAATCATGCAATTTGCAGCAAGATGGATGGAACTGGGAGACATCATGTTAAGACATCCTGAAGTAAGCCAGAAGAAGAAGGATAAACACAGAATGATATCACTTACAAAGTGGGATTTAGAATAACTGGATGAGGAAATGCAATGTTTTAAGGGCGCATGCCCAGATTAACCTTGGCCTGGGGTGTAGGGAGGAGAAGGAAAGAAAGAGCAGAGAGAAGAGGAGAGGAGGTAGATTAGAAGCAACGGGAGCCAGGCAGAAAGGTGGTGTTAAGGAATGTCGGAGCCAAGTATGGAAACCACAGGGCCAGCAACACAGAAATCAGGAGTTCAGCAACCAAACTTAGACGGGTGCCTGTCGAGCGGGCAGGCTGGGGTGGGGGCAATGGGAGGGAACCTGGGGACATTAGTGGAGGGAGGTTGGCACTAGTGGTGGGATCAGTGCTGCAACGTCTAAAACAACATGAATAACTTTGTAAATTATGGTGCTTTAATAAAACTTTTTACAATTCTGGGGGCTGGAGGGATAGTACATCAGATGGGGGCGCTTGCCTTGCACGTGGCCAACTAGCGTTTGACCCTCAGCACCTCCTAGGGTCCCCTAAGCCTACCAGGAGTGACCCCTAAGCACAAAGTCAGGAGTAAGCCCTGAGGGCCGCCAGGTGTGGCCCCCAAACAAAAACAAACATCTGGCCTGTTGGACCTGGAGACATAGTACAGTTGGAAAGGTTCTTGCTTTGCATGCGGCCAACCTGGGATGGATCCCCGGCACCGCATATGGTCCTCTGAGCCCCACCAGGAGTGATCCCTGAGCACAAAGACAAGAGCAACCCCTGAGCACAGCCAGGTGTGGCCCCCAAACAAAATCAACACAAACAAAAAACAAACCCCGGGTTTGATTCCCAGCAATCCATATGGTCCCCTGAGCACTGCCAGGAGTAATTCCTGAGTGCAGAGTCAGGAGTAACCCCTGAGCATCGCTGGGTGTGGCCCAAAAAGCCAAAAACAAAAACAGATGCAAGGCAACACCCCAGCCCCTCAAAGTCCTATAATTTTGTGACCCTGTGACAGCTGGAACAGATTGCCATATTCTTTCCCGTTGAACTTCATGGCTGATTTTCACAGTGCCTCCAGGGGTCCCAAACGGCGATGGCTGAAGTCAGCGAGAAACCTGGTCTGTAGTCACCGTAGCCCCAAGGCCTGGAGACTTCCACACTGGTAAGCACTGACGCCCATCAAGCAAGCGCCACACCTTCCACGTCGGGGGTGACCCGTCCTCCCTGCCACCGTCAGGTGCCCAGACGCATGCCACACCAATACCATGCAAAGTCAAGCAAAGGAGAAGCCAACCAGGGCGGGTGCACCAGCTGCCTTCCGGAGCGCCGGGGACAGAACGACCTGCCGCAGGGTGCGATTCCCGTCTGTCACACACTCCCCCCAGCCCAAACCTGGCCGCTTCACTTGGTAACGCCACCCCTAACTAACACATTTCCGGTCGTGAGCTGGCATGCAGCACCAGTGGAGTGCTATGGCCGGTGACGTCTGACACCACAGTGTGACCGAATCCGGGGCTCATCCCGCCCTGAGTGGACGCTGGGTGGGCAGCTCTGCTTTGCCTAAAGTGACCTCCGGGCAGAGGTTTCCCTTTCTACCATGCCACAGACGACTTGGATTTTAATTTTTTTTCTTCTCCTAATCATGAATTTAAAGCCTTTTTATTATTTATTTATTTTTTTTTTCCTGATTGGGATGAAAGAAAAACTGGAGACGCGGAGGTGACCAGGGAAAAGGGGGCTGAGCGCCTGAAACTGGGGGCTTAATCCCTATTGGGCTCTGGTCCATGGCACTGGATTTTAGGGTACGGAAAGGGTTGTTTTTGGTGTCTGAAGTCATGGCACAGAAAAATTATACAGGAACAAACTCCTGGTTAAAGGGGGCCGGGGTTGGGCCTCCCACAGGGTCCGGGGGTATTCTAACGGGGTCACAGAAGCGTCAAGCACAGGGGACTGAGCTGTAGAACTGGGGGCCCCGGGAAGGGGACACGTTCAGAAGGGGCCAGGGGGGGAAAGGCTGCAGAACCCGGGTCCCGGGCCGTCTGGGCCCGCCCCGCCGTGGCAGAGGTCGGGGCTCAGCATCTGCTGGCCCGGGGGTGCTCCCGGGGAGGCCCGGCCCCAACCCACCCCCACCCCGCCGGCCCGAGCGGGCCCTGGGCCCGGGCCAGGCTGCCCGCCCTGAGCCCCCGGCGCCCCCCGCGCACCTGCCCGGGTCCCGCCGAGGCTCCGCAGGCCGGGCGCGCTGCATCCTGGGACCGGGGACCCCGCCGGCGCCCACTGCCCCTCCCGGCGCGCTCGGCCACGCCAGCGCCAGGGCACCCCGCGGACCCCTCCCCGGCCCGCGCCAACGCCCCGCGACCCGGTAACTGCCCGCGCGTGCCCGCCGCGCGCAGGAAACTTCCGGAACGGTGCCAGGAAGCGACGCCGGCCTCTCTCTCTTTCTCTTTCCCCATCCCCAGCCGTGCTCTGGGCTGACTCCCGGCTCTGTGCTCGGGGATCACTCCCGGTTCTATGCTCAGGGATCAGCCCTGCTCTGTACTCGGGGATTACTCCCGGCTCTGTGCTCTGGGATCACTCCCAACGCGCACCAGGGCTCTATCTGGGATTGAACGCGGGCTGGCTGTGTACAAGGCAAATGCTTTACCTGCTGTACAATAGTTTTTTTAGACCTTTTAAAACCTTTATAAACTGGGCTGGAGCAATAGCACAGCGGGTAGGGCGTTTGCCTTGCATGTGGCTGACCCGGGTTTGATTCCCAGCAACCCATATGGTCCCCTGAGCACCGCCAGGAGTAATTCCTGAGTGCAGAGTCAGGAGTAACCCCTGAGCATCGCTGGGTGTGGTCCAAAAAGCCAAAAACAAAGACAACCAAAAAAAAAGTGGAAAAAAATACCAGTTGAAGTGAAGATAATTTATCTTTTTTTTTTTTTTTTTTTTGCTTTTTGGGTCACACCTGGCGACGCACAGGGGTTACTCCTGGCTCTGCACTCAGGAATCACTCCTGGCGGTGCTCAGGGGACCATGTGGGATGCTGAGAATCGAACCTGGGTCAGCCGCGTGCAAGGCAAACGCCCTACCTGCTGCTGTGTTATCACTCCAGCTCCGAAGATAATTTATCTTTATAGGGTACCCTGGAACTCAAATAAGCTTCATGCTTGAGTCAAAAATTAAAAAAAGTAAGTTTTACTTTTTGAGTCTATTAAAAATACAAACGATCCCTGGCTCTTCCTGATCTTCTCCTGTGAGGAACGCTGAGCCAGGGACCATGAGAAAGGCTCAGCAGCACCACTGGCCGCTGGATCAGGAAATGCCACGGTGGCTGTCCTCCAGAGACAAGGAGCAGGTGCTGGGCAGTGAGTTATCTGCCTGTGGCTGACCCCGCCGTGGTCCCTGGTCCCCTGAGCCCCGTGAGCCCCACCACAAGTGAGCACCGCCAAATGTACGGCCTAGAAGTGCCACGGAGGAGGTGGAAAGCAGGGACCCCTTCTGTGCCATTTGTGTGGGAGCAGAAACTGGCATATCCCCAATGGAAAACAGCATAGAGAGCCCGAAAACTAGGAAGTGCTGGGGAGGGGGCGGGAGGAGGTAGTTTCAATTCTAGGTGTGCACCTGATCTGGGTTCAACCCCCAGCACACAGTCCCCTGAGCATGGCCAGATACGGCCCTAGGGACTCCGGAGCACTGCTGGGTGTGGTCTGGCGGCTCCCAGCGCTGCCGCGGTGGCCCCAGCAGTGTGAGGCCCTTGGGCTGAGCCCTGGCCTTCCTGGGCACAGCCAGGGAAGGTGTCCGTGAGCTTCTTGGTCAGGACGGCGCTGTGTGTGTTGTGTGCTTTCACTGGCTGACTCACAGCTCCAGCTGCACGGCTAAGGTGGGCCAGGCAGCCGGCTGCCTCTGTCCCGCCGGCATTCCAGGTGGCACGCCGCTTGGCACGCCGCTGTGTGGGAGAGCCCAGTCGCCCGGGGCGAGGATGTCAGTGCTGACCTAGAATAACTGGACCGCTGGACAGAGCCAGGCCAGCCCCCGCAGTCAGTGATGTCACGAACACAACAGGCCGCGCTGCCAATGGTCTCCGCGGTTTGGAGTTTGGGCGGTGGTTCTCTCCCTGCCGGTCCCTGGGTGCGGCCTGCTGTACTATCTGTCCATTTTCAAAGCCTTTCCGGAGGGGTGCTGGCGTGACTCCCGACCCGTCAGGGATTGGGACTATTTGGGATCACCCCCACATGTGACTCTGACCCCATGACTGGTTTGTCATAAACTCACATGGCGAGCGGAAAAGCTGTTACCAATATGTTTTCTTTTCCAGTTTTCCACTGCTCTCCCTCAGTTGGGGCCATCCAATTACTCATGACACTCATTAAGAGTGACATGCAATTAAGAGGGCAGAGGCCACATGCAAGCAAAGGATTCTCTGCAACACCCAGGATGCCCTGGCCTCACCGCACCTTGTCAACAGTCCAGTAGGGAAGGGACATAAGTCTTTTTATGGTAGGAAAACTAGCACTGAGTCAGGGAGGTGGTTCAAAGGGCTGGAGCTCATGCTAGCGCTCTGGGTCTGATTCCTGACACCATGTGGCTCCCCAGATATTAAGCTGGGAGCAGCCACTCTGGCCTACACTGGAAGAACCCCTGGGCACCTCTAGAGGGGGCCCGGAAAGTAAAACTGAAATTAAACACCAAGGCAAATTGGATTTTAAGAGCTCTGTAAAGACAAGGTACAGGAAAACTAATAGTCCCACATCTTCCTGAAGTGGTTGCATCTCCAACAGGAAGTGGTGGTCTTCCACTGAGGTGCTGGATCCTGACAGGAAGTGATGGTCCCCCACTGAGGTGCTAGATCCTGACAGGAAGTGGTGGTCCTCCACTGAGGTGGTGGATCCTAACAGGAAGTGGTGGTCTCCCACTGAGGTGCTGGATCCTGACAAGAAGTGGTGGTCCTCCACTGAGGTGGTGGATCCTGACAAGAAGTGGTGGTCCTCCACTGAGGTGGTGGATCCTAACAGGAAGTGGTGCTCCTTTACTACCCCAGGAGGAGGAAGAGGAGGAATCTTCGGGCTCAACAGCCAATGAGAATGCAAAAGCCACTGAGAAGTGGCGTTCTGGGACCCCCTGCATCCTCCAACGGACTACTCCTCCATGTTATGAGGTTTATAGCAGCAGCCCCTCTAGCATCTATACTAGACTTGTTAAGAAAGGGCGCTTGTGTTTGTCATGCAGTTGGGGTCTGTTCACAGTGCTTTCTGATTTCTCCAAATAAACCTATTGAGTGGGTTAACGCTGCTTTGAGGTCAGGACACACACGACACTTTTTTTGGGGGGTCACACCTGGCCATGCTCAGGGGTTACTCCTGGCTCTGCACTCAGGAATTACTCCAGGCGGTGCTCAGGGGACCATATGGGATGCTGGGATTTGAACCCGGGTCGGCCGCATGCAAGGCAAACACCCTGGCCGCTGTGCTATAGCTCCAGCCCCAGGACACACAGAGCTTAAACACACACACACACACACACACACACACACACAAGCTATCTGTGGTGGGCGCTGCAAACCATCACAGCCGCCACTTCTGAAATTTTTTAAAAATGTAAATTCTGACTCTAACTCTGGTCTGGTTTGGTTTTGGGCCACACCCGGCTGTGCTCAGAGTTCACTCCTGGCTCTGGGCTCAGGGATGACTTCTGGTGGGGCTCAGGGGGCTGCATGTGGTGCTGAGGATAGAGCGAGAGTGGGCTGTGTGCAAGGGAAGTGCCTTTATCCCCGGACTGCCTCTCTGCCCTGGAATTTAACCGTGTGACCTAGAGGATTAGGATTAGGATTGTGTCAAACCTTAAAACCCCTGAGCCTTTCTCACGGGAAAGAGAAGCATCTCCTACTAACACTTCGCTTTAGCTCTTCAAAATCTTAGAGAATTGTCCTGTGAAAGAACAAATGTCCAGAAAGGAAAAAAATGCAAGTGACCAAGGGTATCCA
Organism: Sorex araneus; assembly: GCF_027595985.1. Taxonomy (NCBI): domain Eukaryota; kingdom Metazoa; phylum Chordata; class Mammalia; order Eulipotyphla; family Soricidae; genus Sorex; species Sorex araneus. The sequence goes on from NC_073307.1 coordinate 53,374,313, forward strand.
TAAACCTCAGAGGACTACAGCTTAGTCCAACTGTCTGGAAAAGCTCAGTATCATTGTTTGTCCTTTATTTCGTTTTATTATTACTGGAATGGGGTTGGGCCATGCCCTGGTGTGGTCATCGCTTACTCCTGGTGCCTTGCTCAGGGGACTGTAGGCATTGCTGGGGATTAAACCTGGGAGGCAGTGGCTTCCCTGTACAACCTCTTGGCCCTTTTCCTTTATATAAAAAAAGCAACTGGAGAGCTTTGTGATACAAAGGCCACCCACGGTATTAAATTAGGCTCCGAGAGCTGGGGAGATTGTTGAAAGGCCCAGAACGCACACATCATCCCCCATCACATGTTCCCTGGAGCAGCACTAGAAAAACCCAGCCAGAGCACTGGGCCAGGAGTCTTCCCCCAAGCTTATGTGCCCCTCCCACCCCAAAAAAGCTGTTTTCAGTTCTGCCTTGGTTTTGTTAGTGTGATCTGTCATAATAAAATCAAGTTATTGCATCCATCAGTTTCATCCATCTCTCAAATGGCTATTTCCACCCTTTTAAGGGTTGGTGGTGGGGGACATAAGGGGTAGACCTGAGGAATGGATCCAGAACAACTGTGAAGTTTCTATAGCTCTATCTCTGAGCTATAGAAAATGGCACTTTTAATTTTTATTGATTGATTTTTGGGCTACAAGTGGCCATACTCAGAACTTACTCCTGACGCTGTAACTCAGGGATCACTCCTGGTGGTGTTTGGGGAACCACATCAGTGATGGGTATCAAACCTGGATCTCAAAGTTGTTTTGCACAGCATCCACTGGACTATCTCTCTGGCCCCAACTGGGCACTCTCTCAAAGTCACACACTGTCATAAATAGCCAGAAGCTCAGTGTGTTTGAGGCCTCACCCAGCAGTGCTCAAGGCTCATTTCTGGCTCTCTGCTTGGGGATCATTCCTCGCGGAGCTTGAGGAACCATCGGGGATGCTGAGGATAACCTAGACCAGCTCTTTGCAAGGCAAGCACCTTAACCATAGCACTACCTCTCCGGCCTCCAGAAGTTCAGTCTTTATGTCCCGTTTCCCAGCACATCCAATCCTGTTAATGCAGCCTGAGGGGGTGCCTGTGCTGGGGGTGGGGGTGTTCTGCAGGCCCCTCTGGAGCAGGAGCAGGTCACGGGAACCTGGGGGTCAGGCCTGAATGTGGCTGTAGCAGACTTAATGCCAGGCTTGCAGCCTTGCTACCTCAATCAAGGTGCCACCAGAAGGCCACAGGGGCGCACAGAAGGCTTGCAACCCAAGGGCCCTGCTTCTCACCACCCTCCCCGTGCAGCTGGGGCTATGTCGAGTCACCCTCTCGGGTATCGCCAAGATGCCAAGGGTGCCAATGCCTCCAGGGGCTGCGCTGCCTACAGAGCTGAGTGTTTCCTTCTCGGAGTCCCATGAGCCAGTTCTCCTTTCTGTCCTGCAGCCTCTGTAACTTCTCTTCTTCCTCTCATCCCGCCACAGGCCCCTCCACGCCCCCCTGCCCTCGGGCCCTCTCCAGCGTGAATACCCCCCTCACACCTTTTCCCCTTTTGGATTGGGCACCACACCCAGAAGTGCTCAGGGGACCCTTGGCGGTGGTGGGAATGAGCTGGGGTCCAGAACCCTTGGGCTCATCTCTCTTGCCTTCCTTCCTTTTTCACACACCATCACGGTGCTGATGCTGGAGTGGGAAGTCCCCGCGGTGAAACCGGGCTTCCATCCCCTGCTCCTGGCCCTGCCTGCAGCCCAGCCACGTTAGACCCGGGCTCTGCGGCTCCGGGGGGTGCTCTGACACTCTCCTCTCTCGACCACAAAGGGGCTCGGGGATTCGTTACAGGCACTCCACGCACATTACTGAAGATTTCAAGTTGGGACATTTTCTTCTTGATTTTTTTTTTCATCGATTCCTTTTTCTCTCTGAAGATTTCAAATGGGGTTGAACATGTTTAAGATTTTACCGACTTAATTTCTTTTGGTGGGGGAGAGCGAGATGGCACTCAGCAATGTTCAGGCTTTATCCCTGGCTCTGTGTTCAGGGATTACTCCTGGCAGTGCTCAGGGGACCACATGGGGCATCAGGAATTGAACCCGGGTCACTGTGTGCAGTCATAGCCCAACTTGCTGTACTATTGCCCTAGACCCTCCCAAATTGATTTTGACTGTTAACATGGGGGAGGGGCTCAATTTTGCCCTCCCCTGGAAGAGGTCCTTACTCCCCAAGTCTTCCTTTGGCATCTGTTATCTCAGAGGATGCTCATAGATGCCCTCCTTCCTTGCTCACCCAGCCTCGGCCACTGCCTTTTATGTCTGAGCCAATGACCCTCGTCTTCTCTGGGCCTGGGGAGTGCCCTGAGGCTGGCTGCCGGTGGGCACGGCCTGCAGAGGCGGGCTTGAGAGTCATAAAGTGGTTTGGCCAGGCCACTTCTTTGGGGGCCCTTCGGTGACTGATCCCTCAGAAGCCAGGAGTCTCTTCTCCTTTCCTGGGGGAGTCTGAGGCCAGCGGTGGTTCTCCAGGGCTGTATGCGGAGCGTCCACATCCCCTTCGGTGACCTGGACCTCGGCCCTGGCCGTGTCACCATCCCACAGTGTTCCCATGCCCGTGAACTGAGCCTCTTAATCCACTGGAATCAGGTGATGGCCCCTTGGAAGGGGTCAGAGGATTTACTGGGCAATTGTTTCTCAACCGCTTCCAGGAGCCCTGGTTGGCACACAATAGGGCTGCTGCCTCAACTTTGGGGGGCAGGAGCTGCCTGAGCTGAGGCTCCTCGGCTTTCCCCCCGGCAGGCCAGGATGTGGCTTTCCTGGGGCCGCCAGCTCTGGGCTCGTGTCTTCTTGCCTCTCATTCTTGTCCTTTGTCTCCTGTCTCCATGGGTCTTGGGATGCAAAGAGCATGATGAGGCCACTCAGCCAGGAGACTGGCACCCCTCTTTCCCATGCCAGCGCCTCTGGCACCAGTGGGGCTCCTGCGGAACTCTGCCCATCTCTCTGCTGGCCCACTACTGGCCACTGGATGAAGCTCCTTCCCTCCAACACAGCCACTTCTCCAAAGCTCTGGGTTCACTCCTGCCTACAGGCGTCGTCCAGATTCCTTAGCAGTGTGCCCCAGGTCGTGGGTGAGGTGACCCCAATAAACCTCTGCAGGCTGCCACATCAGGGAGCAGCACAGTGCCTGTTGAGAGGCGGGGAGCGGCGGGAACTGGCCGGCCCGGATCCGTGATCTGGGCTCTGCCCCTTTACCAGTTGGGTAATCTCGGGCCAATTGCTTCACCTCACATGTGCACCATCACCCTGGCACCCGCCTTCCAACATCGCTGTTGGGATGAGTGGGACACACACCGGTGACTGGCATCTGGGAAGTGGGCGTCAGCGATGTGGTCACTGCACACCTGTGTCCTGCCCTGACTCGCAGGTCCCTGGCGAAGGCCTGGCTTCTCCTTCCACGCTGCCCATCCGGGACACGGCCACGAGGGCCTGGCCCCTGCAGACACTGACTGGTGAGAGCACGTGGCCGGCACTTTCGGAGAGCAGATGGCACCCGCGGGGCGCCTGCAAGGCGTCACGCATCCGTCCTGAGAGATGACACCGGACGAAGGAACGTGCCGAGCCGAGGTGGTGTGCTGAGCCCCAGTGGGTGGGGGAGCACCCAGCGAGGTGCAGCGTGGCTGGGCCCGTTGCACAAGGCCCCGCGTAACCTGTTTCCGGCTGGATTTGGCTTTACCCCGGCGCTGTCCATTTCGCCACCATCCCGCCCCGGCAGAGCCATCGTGATCATGCTGAAGCATCAAAGGCATGTGGTTACTAATAATAGCCGAAATGGCCATTCTCAGACACCGGGGCACACTGGGGTCGCGAGGGAAGAAACCAGGCAGGATGACTGGGTGAGTCAGGATCACACCCTTCCCGGGACACGGGGACTCGGGGTTCCTCAGGGCCCACGAAGGCGTCTGAGACTCGCCCCACCTGTGAACGCATTAGGAAATGTACGTATATGCATACTACCTGGAGGGAGAGGGGGAGGCAGGGGGAACATACCAGTGGTACTTAGGGGCTAGTCCTGGCTCTGGACTCAGGAGTGACCCCTGGTGGTGCTGTAAGCAAGCGCCTGACCTGCAACCTGATCTCTCTGGCAAAGGATGCTCTTAAGATAATACAGAATGGACTCCAACAGAACTTACAACTCTAGATCCAAAGCGAGGGGTGTGTGTGTGTGTGTGTGCGCGCGCGCGCTCACAGGTTTGGGGGACCATATGGGGTGTCAGGGACCAAACTCCAGGCCCCAGCTATTTCCCCCAAACCTTTCGATCTCTGTATCTGTGTGACTGTTGAGTCTTCTGACTCACTTCAGTGGCCTTCCCGTGAATGAGTCTCGCCTCTTTGGTGTCTAGTTTGGAAGTGGAGTGAGAGCCCAGGGCCTGGAGTGCAAGAGACTGGGCTCAGTCCCCACTGCCAACAATCCCCGAACAAGAGATACCCCAAGCCCAGAGTATCTCAACCCTATAAAGCAACCAGCATATTATGTATTAAACAAATACATCTTATATATGGTTTATACATATTTTTATATAAAATGTAGAAAATATTTTATTAAATATATAGTGTACATCAAAATTAATACCAAGCCTGACATACACATTTATAAATATATAAAAATAAATATTTGGTGTCTTATAGGCGGTTCTCCCTTTAATTCTCTGCTGCAGGCTCTCATTAGATGCATACATGGGCATGCGTGCATGTGTGAGGTGCCAGAGATTGAAACCAGGGCCTAATACATGCCAGGAAACTGCCTGACCACTGAGCTGCAGCCACGGTCAGTCTTCCAAAACAATTTAATAATTGGAATTGGAAGACATAATTGGACATTTCCAATTGTTTTAATGACAGACTCAGCAGCATGGTATAGCTGTTGCTGTTATACAAATCCAATAAATGTGTGGAAACTTCAATTTTCTACTTCCTTCAAAAGATAATTGTGAATGTGACCGTTTTAAATGAGATTAACTGGTGATTAGGTTTTTTTTTTTTTTTTTTTTAATAGGCTCCTGTACAGAACAGGGCCTAGTGCTTCTGCTGTGCGTCGTGACCCCTTGGGGCTGGGAGGGGATGGGTCATATAACTTTCTAAAAAACTGACCTGTAAGTACATGTCTGAGTAGTGTATCTCTTTTATCTACTTACATATCTGCGGTTCTGTGGAAATTTCTTGGGTGGAAAGGGACCATGAGTGGGAAAAGGCTGAACCAGTCCTGGAGGAGACAGACAATCCACAGATCGAATCCTCCAGAAAAACACTGATGGGGACCAAAGCAATAGTGCAGACTGCACGGGGGGAGTGAGTTGGCCTGACATGCAGCCAACCTGGGTTCGATCCCTAATACCCCATGTGGTCCCCCAACCCCCACTATTAGTGATGTGATCCCTGATCACAGAGCCAGGAGTCAGCCCTGGGCACTGCTGAGTGTGCCTGCCAAAGGTATCTTGGCTTTGGATTTCTCGAGAAAACATTGAGTTTGTCAGTGGGGGCAGAGCAGACACCCAGCCAGCTCTTGGGGCACGCCCTGGGCTTCACATACACTGGCGGCTTGCAGAAGGGCTGACGGGAGACTCGGAAGGAAGCCAGCGCCTTTGAGATCTTCCCGTCCCATACTCGGCACTCTCAGAGGGTGCCCCTCCGACTACAGGCGACTTCGATATGTCGCAGCAACTTCAAAAGTGCCGCTGGGTTATACGGGAAGAGCCCCCTCCTCTGTAAGCGTGCGACGGCCCGGTGGAGGTGGCCGAGGCAGTGGACAGTTCGGCAGCACAAACCCCGTGCTGAGGCGCTGCCCGTGGTGGTGGCGGCTTCACAAGCTGCAGAGAAGCAGCCAGCAGGGTCTTTCGGAGCCACAGGTCTGGAGTGGGGCGCCTGACCACCTCCTTCCCCAGCCTGACCTGTCTGTCCCATCCCCTGCGTCTCGGGCCCGGCTCGTGGTTCTGCGTGGGAGAGACGCTGTCCCGGCAACTCCTCTTCAGAGTCGTCGGAGCTGTCGTAGGCAACCAGACTCGGAGCCCCCCGGCGGGGAGACAGAATAGAACGGGGAGCCTGGGCCAGCCACGCACCCCCCATGTCTCCCTGAACACTTCCGGCAGCCCCAGGCCCAGGATCCACTGGGTGGTGCCTCTCTTGGGTCACAGAGGGGTCAGGTCTGTCATCACTTATGGCAACTTCCGGCGTTATTCCATCCCAGTAGGTGCACACGGCGATGAAGTGGGCCCAGTCTGTTTGCAGCAACTTTAAGTACCAAACGAAATATTCTAGGAAGCAGGTTTCAGAGGAAATCAAAAAGTCAAGCAGCGTCGTGGGATCAAAGCTGACACTGCCGAGGACGGAGAGGAAGATGCAGTGAGGGTCGCAGCCACTGCTGTGCAGGTCACAGGCCCATGCTGCCTTTCCACGCTGCCTGTCCTTTCCAGGAGTGTCGCCCGCTCTGAAAATAAGGACACCGGAGACCCCTGATGAAGGTTTTTTTAAATTATTGGTCGTGGAGTGTGGGTGCGCCAACAGATGCCACTTACAACCCAGGGACTTGCCTATTAGATTGCTTTTCAACCTGTGTTATTTAAGAAACAAACCAACTCCTTTCTACGCCAACAGACACAGAATGAAGTACACAAAATCAACAACCTATGGCAGCTCGGGCCCAGGTGTCAAGCAGGTGACACACACATTCTCCTGTGAAGCTGCATTCCCGGGCTGGTGGCTTCTAGCTTTGCCCGCCTAGGCCACGTACTCTGCCACCTTCTCTGACCTGGAGGTAACTCCTTCCGGGTGGCGTCAGTGAGGGGTTAACCCGTGTTACTCTGTCCACAGGCTCTGCAATGTGGGTCCCAATGTGGCCACAACCTGACCACCAGTTCCCACCTGAATCCCTGACCCACAAATTCTGTCCTGGCTTCCAGAGGCCTGGCCCAGTAGTGGCTGTGCCTGGGCAGAACTCGGCACCGTGGGACAGAGATAAGAAGCCTAGCCAGGCTAGGCCAGTGGCCAACACGAGCCCTGGGCAGGCCAACTACTGAGAGGCAGGAAACGTGCTTTACTTGGCCTAAACCATCTTGCTGGTTCCGCTCACAGCTCTCATGATGAGAATCCCCTTTAACACACGCACTCCTCGAAGACGCACAGGCCCTCGAGACACTGGGGAGCTGGAGGCAGGTGGAAACGGACTTTGCAGAGAGCGCACCGAATTCCCAGTACCCTCGGGTCCACTGCAGACACGGCAGGGATCTTGGCCTGGGGGCACTCGCTGGGCATGTGGCAGCTACTGGAGCCACTTCCCATTATTCAAGTCACATGCAGGCGTTCAGGCCACTGGTTTAGGACCTTCTCAAAACCTGGCCCCAACGCTCCGGACACGCAGGGGGACGCCACGGGAAGGCCCAGTCGCCACACTTGGCCCAGGGACTGAGTGACAGGAAACACCTTTCTCTGAATGAAGAGGGTAAAGGCTGTCAGCGTGTGGGGGAGGATTGGTCACATCTGTCAGTGTTGCTCAGGGGTCACTCCTGACATACTCAGGGGAGTGTGTGTGTGCGTATGCGTGCACATGTGCAAGTGCAGTCAAAGGGCTGCACACAAGTCAAGTGCCGTCCCCACTGGACCATCACTCTGGCCTCACCATCAGCTATGAACTGCAGAGCCAAGGACTGACATCTGCCACAAGAAGGTATTACTAGGAGCCATATAGTCAACACCACGACAGTCGTTCCCGAAGCTGTAATGACAATAATAACAGAGGCATGAGCCCGCAAGGACTGCTGTCTGAGTGTCAGGGTGGGCACTGCAGTCACAGACCTGCCAAATCTGTTGCAGACATTTGCCATGAGACACAACAATCAGCCCCACTTTAACTGGATGCTAAAATAAACATTCAACACACTGTTCCCTGGCAGGAATATTTTCCCCTTTCACAAGTCTGTGCTTCCTTTCCAAAGGCAAAGCTTTAGTCTCTAAGAAGTCTAATATACAGAATCGGTCTCCAGGGCTGGCTGGGGCTCAAGGGGTGCACAGGCGTCGTACATGGAGGGCTGAGCTTGGCCCCTGGAACGGAAACAAAGTCTTCGAGACAAGAACAAACGTCCCTGCAGCTAAGTAAGACAGGCACAAAGGTCCCATGTGACTCCTGTCCACAGAGGAGGCTGTGCCCCTGGTTTCCAGCCCTGGACCTCCTCTCTGGCCCTCCTCCCTCTGCCCCTGCCACCCACCCAGCCTTCGTGAGGAAATGCAGGTGGATCTCTTATCCTGTGGGCAAGGGTCACAGAAAGAGAGTGGAAATAGTAAGGGAGACACGGAGTGTCAGGGATGTTTCCCCCAACAACGGAAAGTAATATTCCAGCACATTATCTGAAATCTTTTGTTTTCTGGGTGTGTTGTCAGAATAGTTAAGTTCCGGAGCTGGAGAGAGCACATCAGACTGAACAGAGATTCCGCATGTAGGAGGTGCAGGGCCAGGCCCCAGCATCGCATGGTCCCCGAGCACTGGTGAATGTCCTCCCCGCAACAACATACCAACCTGGTGAGCTGCAGGTAGATGCCTAGGGACGCTTTGGCAGCCTCCAGCATGTCGTCATCTTGTTCAATGAAGACTTGGGACAGCCACGTACACGGATGGTTGCACTGCAGGGCGGGCTGCAGGCGAGGCTTCAAAAAGCTCAGTAACTGGGCCATGAATCTCTGTAAATCATCTGCAACAGGGACATTACTTCAAGGGGCTGTGACGGCGTGCGGATACGCTCTTCTCCTGCCCTTGTCTGAAGAACCTGAGACTGTGGGGCCACAACTTACACTTTCCAACTGGCCAAGGGGCGACTGCAAACTAGGACGCTTGCTCCTGAGGCGGGGAAGGGGATGGCTCACGCAAGACAGTTCAATTCAGATGTAAAGTGAAAACAGCATGTTTGTCAAAAAGGCCTAAGGAGTCTGAGAAACACTCTTCTCTTGTGAAATGCATTTAAATGAAAAAGCAGAAGATGTGGAAGCATCTTTGTCAGATGCTAAAGTGATTAGAGGCACCAAGAACTGAACAGAAATGACTGGGGGCTCCTGGCATGGGGTGGGCGGGGGCATCAGGCGCTCGCCCTGCCACTGGAAGTAATTTGGCTGAAAAGCAGTGAGAGGAATGTCTGCCACGCACTGAAAGCAAATACTACTAAGTAGAGCAAAGGAATAAGAGTTAATTACAACTTAAAACTCTGACACAAATAACAGATGCCACCTAGTGCTGCAGATTGTAACTACATCAAATTACAAGCCATTCAGGGAAGTTGCCACTTAGGATCTGAAACTTTCACTGCAAAGGTTTGCTGAGTTTGTGAGGCATCTAAAACATAAATTAAAGGGTCACCTTTGACCTGGAGTTGGCATCCTGGAAACAACACACAATCATTTCTAGGGTAATAAACCTCATCAGATAGTTTCAGTTTGGTTACTAATGAGCTCTTCTATTAATGCAGTGAGGGTTAATACAAGAGCAAATGTCTGACTGTTATCTGGTATTGCTGGTCAGACACTATTTTTTCTACTCATGTAACTACAGAAATCAACACAAAGTTGGCCCATTTAATATCACTGTCCTTTCTCTTCCCCCGGACTTGAATTCCCCCAGAGGATAATATACAGCTTCAGTGAGTGGGCTCCTAAATTATGGGATTTGATCATTATGGGTTTTTAACTTTTCTTCAGTGGTGCATGGAATTGAACCCCAGGGCTCACTCATGGGAAACACAAGGTCTACTGCGCAGCTGTGATAATCACGATTTGACTTCTGGGAGTAATTACCCATTTCCCAGAGTAAAACAAACAAACAAACAACAGCTGGGAGACTCACCTTTCCCCTGGATGGCTGCAGCGTGGTGCTGGAACCTGACTTCTAAGGATTTAATGAGAAGTAAGCTCACTGATCGAAGCATCACCTGGTCTGTGCCTGGGACACGATCGGCCCCAGGCTGGACCTCTTCTCCTCCAAAGTGGGGCGCCTGCCCAGGGACAGATAAAGTCCTCAACAGACCTGAGTCCACAGCTTGCAAAACCACGTCTGCCAGAGCTGCCATGTCCATCTCTAAATGGGGATCGGGTGGCAGGGGTGCAGGGAGCGGGCTGCTGCCCAGGTCTTCACCCACTTTGCCAAGCAGGCACTTTTTAAGGACGAGGATGCACTTCCTTCCCACGAAGGCCGGGACGGGCCACGCGATCACATCCAGCACGCGGGCCGCTTTCTGGAAGAGGAGCCTCTGGCAGGGCTGCGGTGGCCGCACGTGGGGCCTGGAGGCTGCGAGAAGCTCCAGCAAGTCCAAGAGAGCCAGCAAAGCGGCAATGCCTTCAGAAGGGGCACGGAGGTTTGCAAGACACTGGGCGAAGAAGGGATCACAGAAGTCTCCAAGCACAGCATCCAAAGGAGCCAGGAACCGCTGCAGGCTCTCTGCAGAGGGAAAACCACTTAGCGCCCCTCTGGAAGTCTACCTTCAGGAAGCGCAAAGACAAAAAGCACCCAGATTCTCAGCCAGCCTCCTACAGGTCATCCTCAAAGTGAGTGGCAGGGAGCGGCCTCTCCCTGGGGCCTCTGCACTGTTGCCCTCCACCGACAGCCAATGTAGACGGGGTCACAGCAAGCCTGTGGACAAATAAGTATCAAGAGTGCCAGACCAGGCTGAGGATGTTCTTATAACAACAAAATGCTGCAGGGTTTTTTTGCCCCCCCTGTAACTCTTCCCTTCTAAAAGGGGTATCTGGGGCCTGGGATGAAGCCCAGGGCGCGTCTGGAACCTCCCTGCTCGTCCGAGCCCAGAGCTGAAGCCCCAGCACAGACCCATCACCCTCTGCCATCAGCCGCTGCTGGTGCCACTGCGAGGATCATCTCCACACAGCAAGGGGTGTGAACCCTCAACACAGCGAGAGAAAAAAGGGGCGTCCTCACCAGAAAGCACCTTTCTCACATTCCACACAGACCAGATGCCGTCAACCCAACTCTGCCCTCAGCCTAAGTCCTCCAGGACAGAATGATGCTGTTTACCAGGGCACAGCCCTCGTACCTGTTTTCTGGGCACCCGGATCTTTCAAGATCTCTTTGACGACAGCAGACAGGACCCACAGGCAGCAGGCCACCCGGCCACTTGCCAAGGGCTCACCAAGACTGGTGCGGCAAAACGCAACCCAGGAATCACGCAGCGGGACCTACAAGTGAAATGAATTTCAAAGGAGAAATTTGTTAATACCAACTTCAGTCATTTTATTTCATTTATCGGGTGGGGCAACACCCAGCAGTGCTCAAGGCTTACTCCTGGCTCTGCACTCAGGGATCACTCTCGGAGGACCCTGTGGGGTATCAGGAATAAAGCCGGGATCGGCTGCATGCAAGGCAAGTGCCTTACTCCCTGTACTGTCTCGGTGGCTCTGATGTCATGATTTAAAAAATTTTTATAGTCACAAATTGTCTACTATAGCCAGTACAGTTCCTGAGAACACTGTTTACCCTGCCCCGAGAAAGTGTCATCTGCTAAAACAAAATACAAGAATATCTCCATTTTGTTCTTTACACATTATTTTCCCCAAATCTTGTCCCACAAGATTGAAGAATTGAAGGACTAGCTTTCTGGCAAAAAAAAAAAAAAAAAAAGTCAGACTTCTAATAACTTAGAATAGAACAGAAACTTTAGGGGGCTGGAGCGATAGTACAGCAGGGGAGGGCTTTTGCCTTGCATGCGGCAGACCCAGGTTGGATCCCTCGAATCCCACACTGTCCTTTCACCACCAAGAGTGACTCCTGGGTGCAGAACCAGGAGTGAGCCCTGAATACTGCAAGGTGTGGCCCCAAAACAAAACCAAAAAACCTGAAACTCTAATCCTGGACACAAACTCCATTTGGACACCCTGAATTTACACAGCTGATGGTATGCACATACATTTTACAGACAGAGTATTTGTACGGTCGCATTAAGTCCCAGAGAGCAATCTTTCTTTGTCACTGTTTGTTTGGGGGCCACACTCCATGGTGCTCAGGATCACTCCTAGAGAGGCCAATTTAGACTAAGGTGGTTTTTTTTTTTGGGGGGGGGGGAAAGGGTAGGAAGGAGGGGTTTGGGACCACACCCAGCAGTGCTTAGACCTTACTCCTGGCAGTGCCCTTAGGGATCATTCCTGGAGGGCTGGGGGGAGGGCCAGGGGGATTCGAACCAAGATCAGCTGTGTGCAAGGCCAGTGCCCTGCCCATAGTAATCTCTCTCTAGCCCAGAGGCTATTTTTAAAGAAAATACAGAAGAATGCCAGCAAGCTGACTGCCTACCTACCTTTTCTCGAAGCTGGAAGTAGAGAAGCAGCCCCAGGCACTTAGCAGCCAGGTGAGATAAGAGTTTATCCCTGTTTGGGAACAGTCTGGTCTACAGGAAAACAAACAGATTTACCCACTGCTGGGAATGTCTGGGAAAAATCTATTTAAGAAAAAAAGCCAACAACCCAGATCTTCAAAGGACAAACAGAACCAGAAAGAAGCTTACTAACTGCAAATCCACTTCGGAGGATTTTAAAAGAATGTTCAGGATCTCCTGGTATTTCTCCTTGCAGCTGGGCGCAGTCTCGGCAGACAAGACCCTGGTCACCATCACCTGGATCACCGTTAACTGTAGAAGCATTCGTTCCTGGGCACCGGCCTTTGGAGAGGGTCCCCTTGAATTCAGGGGTGTGTCGGGAGATGCTGGCTGGGGTGGGTCCTGGCCACCGGGGCTGCGTGGCGAGGGAGAGGCCAGACAGCCGTCACTGGAAACCAGTGGAGAGAGGTAAGAGACATAATCTCTGCTCTCGTTTTCGAGCTGAGCTCCGAGAAGAACTTTCTTATACAAGCGGTCTAAAACTTCCGAGAAAGCTTCCATTGTGATTTCTGAATCTGTCCGCTATGAAGGCAGTCAACTCCAGACAGTAACAGTAATCTCAGAAAGGTGTCAAGATGTCTCAGCTGTTTCTTCTTCAGTGAAACCTACAAGAGAAAAAAGAAATTTTAAGCCCTAAGTGCTGTACACATCACTTTGCGTTTGTTTTCAGGTGTCCCCATGGTGTGGTGCCGAGAACCAAAGCCGGGTCAGCCACAGGCAAGGCAAAACATCTTACTGGCTGAACTGTCTCTCCAGCCCCTGTGCGTCGTTTTTATAAGGGAAAGGCATCTGTTTCTTATTTAAATTATTTATCTCAAGATAAAGCTGATGATCTCATTTCTAAAAACTGAATGAGTAATCATTATTTGAAGACCATAAAAACAAAATGCATTGTTTCCAGTACCAATTTCCCCCTTTATTCTGGGCCAAGCCTAGTGGTGGAGGTGCTTCTCCGGGCTCCGTGCTCGGGGGTTGCTCCCAGTGGTGTTCAGGGGACCACGGGACGCTGGAGGTTGAGCTGCGCCTCCCACATACAGCCCTGCTGTCTCTCTCCAGCCCCTGCTGCTTGTTTTGGGCCCACACCCAGTGGTGCTCAGGGTTTACTCTTAGCTCTGTGCTCCGGGATCACTTCTGGGGAGGGCTTGGGGGGCCAAGTGGGGGGTTGGGGATCAAAACGGGTCTGCAGTGTGCAAGGCAAGCGCCCTCCCTGCTGTCCCAGCTCTCAGGAGCCTTGCTTTCTTCTCCGACACATAGTTTCCTTAAGGGTCGAAGTGATAGTATAGTGGGAAGGTGTTTGCCTTGCACGGAGGAGACCCGAGTTCAATCCCTGGCATCCCATAAGGTCCCCGAGCACTGCCAGGAGTAATTCCTGAATGCGGAACTAGGAGTAACCCCTGAGCATCGTCAGGTGTGACTCAAAGTGCCAATAAATAAATAAATAAATAAAAAAGTTTCCTGAGTGGGCTGGTAAGTGTAGTCTGTGATTACCCATCAGAAATTCTGTTTCCAGTGTACTTCTTTGGACATTCTGACAATAACATTTCTTTCCAATAAAACTACCATTTAAAAATAGAATTTAGGTTTTAACTCGTAACATATGCCCCGCTCTATTATTATAATTTGGAGGAACAAAAGAATTATTTTTATTTTGGTGCTCCGGCAATAAAAATACTTTCAATGCTATTTCTGTAAATCAAAAATCCTAAAGACTTACCACAAATGAGAAAAAGAACTAGTGCTGGCCAGCTACTTTAGGCCTACAAAGGGGATAATCCTAAATGGTTCAACTGCTTCAGTCCAGAGACTCAAGTATCACAAGGAAGAAGGAAGGGAGGGAGGGAGGAAGGGGCATTTCAGGGGGCAATGGGCGGTTTTCGTCTGGGTGGGTGCCCAGATATTCAATTAGAGTGTTGTGGGAAGTCAGGTTGGAGAGTCACAGGCTCAAAAGGCCCCGGTGAGGGGCCAGGATGAATGCTTAAAGGGAGCGTAGACTTCACATGCGGGGGGGCCTGGGGTCCAACCTCAGCACGCCATGATGCCCCAGCCCCCAGCACAACCAAGCAACGCCCCCAATAAGACCATTCCCTGCCCAGCACCACCTCGGTGGCCTCCAAACCCTCAATGACCCTTTACTAAAGACAGGAAACCAGGTAGAAATGAATGAATGAGTCAGATGGGGGGCTTTTCTTATGCGTAAACATGACCTTCCCATCATAGCCTCTTTCAAACATTAATCCTGGCCCAAGCAAGGTCCAAGAGCCCTCAGAGACAAATGTCACAGGTCACCTGTCTAAAATCCCTCAAGTCTGCAACAGGATGAGAAGAACTAATTCTTCCCAAGCTTCCGGGCCGCCTGGAGAAGTGGGAAGGCCTACTCACCTGGAACAGACTTCTGAGCTGAGGCTTATGGCTTTGGAGGGACAGGGCCATTTTTCTTCCAGGGAAGCAATTCACAAGTGAGGGGAGGAGGTGACAGAGCCTTATCGATTGCAGGCTGCACATAAGCCTGACATCCTGGCAGACTGAAGACTGCGCTCAGGGTGAATACTAGGAGTGAGCTCCATTCTAGGACTGTCCTAAGGTTTGTGAAGGGCAGTGCTGGAAAGGTTCCCGGAGAGACAGAAGTTGTCACTGGAGCGAGGCTGACTCCGAACTCAGGGCCCACTGGGAGACTCTTCCCTTCCTGCCCCTGAGCAGCTTCAGGAGCATTCCCCTGCCACTCCTCAGCCCTGCCCTGAGAACTGCCCATTTTTCTCTTAAAAAAAAAAAAAAAGCAACAAGGGCTGGAGCGATAGCACAGCGGGTAGGGCGTTTGCCTTGCATGCAGCCGACCCTGGTTCGATTCCCAGCATCCCATATGGTACCCCTGAGCACTGCCAGGAGTGATTCCTGAGTGCATGAGCCATGAGTAACCCCTGTGCACTGCTGGGTATGACCCAAAAAGAAAAAAAAAAAAAGCAACAACAATGTCAAGAGGGAAAGGACAGATGCTGAGAGCCAAGTGGCCTAGGGGGCTGCACCCTTCTTCCCTACGGGTTGGCCCAGCACAAGCTGCGGGACTTGGCTAGTCTGGGGGACCGGGTCCCCCTCCCAAGCAAGTGATTCAGGGTCCAGGACAAAGCTCAGCATCTGAAAAATCCACTTCAAATGCTGAGAGGCCTGCAGTGGGCCTTAGGAATAAACGAGCTGGTTTTGTCTGGCCTGGAAAGGGGACAACCAAAGGGTATAATTAGGGCAAGAGACTTTGTAGGGCACCACATGCAGGAACCTCCACGTCCACTGCTACCCCCACGACCACCAGCCACCCAGGCACCACCGGGTGTGGCCCAGGAACAAGCCACAACCATTTGGGGGCCTCTCCATGGCTGGCCTACTGCGAACTCCGAATTCTTTATCTCAGCCTCCCAAGAACCATGCTTGCCTTATCGAAAAACAGCAACCGCCCAGCTGTTTTCACAGAAAATTGGAATAAAGTGTTTGCATGCCTGCTATGGACCAGATACTCCTGGGAGTAAGAACTTCACTGTGTTAAGAGGTGGCAGATCAATCATCAGGAAGGAGACAGAGATTGAGTCACAGAGCTAGTAATGTGGCAGTAAGGATTTGAGGCCACAGAACTTGACTGCAAAGTATGTGGCATACCTCAAATTTCCTCCGGGATTCCCCAAAGCACAGGACAATCACTGAAGAGCAAAGTTACAAGTGAATTTCCTAGTAAACAGTCATTCACACAGTTGAATATTAACGACTGTCTCTATCGACTACCAAAATATCTCAACAAGAGACTGACCCTCAGCACTGTCAAGGCTGAGTACTATACACGACAATAGGGCAACTGTGACTGATTATGTCAAAAGACACTTAAGACACCTATTTGACGGAAATTTTTTTTTCCCTCCCCCACCCCTGAAATTTTTTTTTTTAAGTCATGTCCAGCAGGACTCAGAGTTCACCCTTGGTCCAGGGGCCACACCGGCGGTGCCCAAGGACCCACAGGTGCCAGGATCTACCCAGAGTCAGCCACCACTGGGAAAGCACCCAGGCACAGCACTATCTTTCCAGGCGCCTGATGGTAACAGTCACAAATCAGTGCCAGTATAAAAAGAAATTAATGATCGGGGCCAGAGCAATAGTACAGGGGGAGGGCGAGTTTGCCTTGCATGCAACTGACTCGGGTTCGATCCCCATCATCCCATAGGGTCTCCCAAGCACCGCCAGGAGTGATTCCTGAGTGCAGAGCCAGGAGTGACCCATGAGCATTGCCAGTATGACCCAAAAAAGCCAAAAAAAAAAAAAAAAGGAGAAAAACTAATGATCAGACTTTGGTACCAATTAGCAATGTAGTTTAACTGGGACGGGAGCAACAGTGTAGTTGGTAGGACGCTTGCCTTGCTCCATCCATGACTGGCTGACCCAGGCTCCATCCCTGATGCAGGGCCAGAAGCAAGGCCCTGAGCACCGCTGGGTGCGCCCTGCACATCCTCACACATATACACATATATCTAGAGTTTAACAGCAATATGCAGGTGCTAGATTAATTTACTTTGCTTAAAATAATTTCAAACTTTCACAACTTAAACCTTGCATCAAGGTTTAAGTTTTAAAATAAAGTTTTTAAAGAAACACCAAACAACAGGAAAAATCTTTGGGATCCAAAGTGAGGCAGATGACTTAGACTTAACCTCATACAATTAAAATCCGTTAAATTAAAATTAAAAAACAAAACAGGGGCTGGAGTGATAGCACATCAGGCAGGGTGTCTGCCTTGCACGCAGCTGACCCGGGTTTGATTCCCAGCATCCCATATGGTCCCCTGAGCACCGCCAGGAGTGATTGCTGAGTGTAAAGCCAGGAGTAACTCCTGTGCATCACCGGGTGTGACCCCCTCCCAAAAAAGAAAAACACACCCAAACCCAAACCAACCCCAAATTCCTAAAGGCAAAAGTGGATAAAACTTGACCGCAACCAATTTCAAACCTTCGCTTGGTGTAAGCAAGTGAAAAGACAAGATAGAGTTTTAAAGAAAGATCTGATCACAGTGCTGACAAAGGAATAATCTCTAGACCGTATAAAGAACTCACAAACCCAACATTACAAGCCCTCAAGTGGAACATGGGCAGGGGGCGGGGGATGTGAATTGACACCCTGTTAATCATAAGAAGGTAAGTAGCCGGAATGAGGTCTGGCCACATTCCCTGTTAGGGAAACACCACCATCTGCAGGACTGAAATAAAATGAGAGCAGGGACTGGAGAGAGAAGATGGGTGAAGTGTTTGCTTGCACGCAGCAGACCCCACTTAGATCCATGCAAGGTACTGGTGGCCTTGACGTCTCCGGAAGTGATCCCTGAGCACAGCACCAGAAGTAAACCCCAAGCAGCATTGGTATGGCCACAAAACAAACAAAATCTTAAAATGTCCTGGGCTGGGAAAATAACCGGAGGAGATGGGACCATGAACAGGACACCAAGCACAGCACGCCCCCCTGCCCCCAGCACCACTGGACAGGGCCCAGTGGACCCGTGTACCCTCCACCCCTTAAAAAAAAAAAAAAAAAAAGCAGTACCTTGAGACTGAAAACCGAGCCAGATACAGCCTCTTACATTTTATTGCTGGGGCTGGAGCGATAGCACAGCGAGTAGGGTGTTTGCCTTGGATGCAGCTAGCCTAGGTTCAACCCCCAGCACCCCAGAGAGTTCACGCCCACCAGGAGTAATTCCTGAGTGCAGAGACAGGCATAAGGCCTAAGCACCACGGGGCTGACACAAGGTTCCAATCAGTTCAAAGCCTGGAGGACAAGGCCTCGGTGGCTGGGACAGCACAGGCCACGTGGGGGCGCTCAAAGCAAAGGTGTTGCCCAGGACAACAGCACTCACCAGGCCTAAGCCAGAGGGCTCTGGGGGACCTGTGGCCACTCCACAACCTCCAGAGCACTGCAGAGGTGGTGTTACCAAGAATGAAAATCTCAGGCCCTGGGAGTCGCAAAGGGCTTGAGGAGATGGGCCGGGAGCTATGAGGAGTGGGGGCTTGCTGAGATGGTCTCAGGGACGCGCGCTAGAAAGCCAGGTGGGGAGAAAGGAGGAAACGGGAGAGAGGGCTGGAAGGACACGGGCGGAATGTCTGTTCCTCTCTCCGGCCATCTGCTTTCCACTGAGAATTCTCTGTGGCCGTGAAAAGATGTAAGGTGACAGACGATCATGCCTAACCAGGGGACACTGTGTTCCTGGGCTTCCACAGAATGTGCTGGTCCCTGCATCAGGGCCTCGCAGCCACCCTTTTCTGACTGTTTTCCTCTCTGACAGTTTCACGGACAGTCCCTTGGAATCCAGGGAGGGGCTGTGGGGGCCGGTTTATGGCCCCTGCTGGGGAAACGCTGTTCGAGAGCATACTAAACCGCCTGACTTAACTGGTGCTATCAATCTGACAGCTCACTCGATCACTTCCTGTGGATCTTGAAACAGTTTGGTTTCTTGCAATACTTTTTAGCTGACCGAACTTTTCTCATTTTCCAGTTGATTCCAAGAGACAGATTTGCTGGTCCCAGCAAAAATGGGAAATGAAAAGTCACACCCAGAAACACTGATTTCATTTAGGATAAACCTTTATGATGCTCTTGTCCATGAAACTCTGGACTGGAACTGAGTCCTCTGAGTAGGAAGCAGGAGGGGAACACGCCAACATGGAACTCAGCAGGCCCAAATTCTGGGGGTGTGCAGGTATCCCTGTGGCCCAGGGAGGTCAGTGTGTCAACAGGAACAGCTGGTGCTCCCATGCCCAGTGTCAGTGGTTTGTTGTTTTGTTTTATTTTGGTTTGGGGGCTCAGGGCTTACTCCTGGCTGTGCTCAGGGATATGGCTGGTGGGCTTGGGGGATCTATGGGGTGTTAGGAATGGAACCCGGGTCAGCGCACGCAAGAAATACAAGACAATCTAATTCAAAGCAAGTGATTCTAAAGCCTCTAATGTTTTGAGGAGACATTTCTACTTTCTAAATGAACCTAAAGAAACAGCTCGAGGTCACTGGAACATCTTTGACTGGGCCTGGGAGGGAGCCAACAGAGCTAGGAACTTGTTCCCACAGGAGAGGCTCTGGGCATCACCATGGTTTCCTGAGCATCACCAGGTGTGGCCCCAAACCAGGCTCCTAAACCAAGTTTTCCTGATCTGTTTGCACTCTGGCTCTTCTCAGATGAAAACTTGCATTATGTTTTGTTTTTGCTGCTAGGTCACACCCAGCTGTGTTTAAATCTTACTATTTGTTGTGAGCTCAGGGAACCCTCCTGGTCCCAATTTATATCACTGTATCACTCTAATTCCATTGCTCATCAATTTGCTCGAGGAGGCACCAGTAACGTCTCCATTGTGAGACTTGTTACTGTTTTTGGCATATCGAATACACCATGGGTAGTCTGCCAGGCTCTGCCTTGCGGGCAAGATACTCTAAGTAGCTTGCCAGGCTCCCTGAGAGGGGCAAAGGAATTGAACCCGGGTTGGCAGCATGAAAGACAAACGCCCTACCACTGTGTTATTGCTCCAGCCCCCATGTGCTTTTTGGGTCACATGGGAGATGCACAGGGGTTACTCCTGTCTCTGCACTTAGAAATTACCCCTGGCAGTGGTCAGGGGACCATATGAGGTGCTAGGAATTGAACCCAGGTCAGTCGTGTGCAAGACAAAGACCCTACCCACTGTGCTAGCGCTCCAGCCCCAGTCCCAATAATTTTTGCTGGGGCCAGAGCAATAGGATAACGGGGAGGGCAACTGCCTTGCACATGGCCGACCTGGGCTGGATCCCAGCATCCCACAGGGTCCCCCAAGCACTGCCGTGAGTGATTCCTGAGTGCAGAGCCAGGAGTAACCCCTGATATGGCCAAGCAGGTGTGACCCAGAAATAGGAAAGATAAAAAGAAGTACTTTCTGGGAAGCCTTTCAGAGCACACGGGGAAGTCTTTGGGGCCCATCAGGTGTAAACAGCACCTTCGGGATCAGCCCACACGAAGACTCCTCTGAGCTCACCCACTCTGTCTGTGCTCCCCACCACACTCCAAGGCTGGGCAGCCTTTCAAGAAGGACAACTTAAAAGGCTCCTGGGGTCTTCTGATTGTGTCCCACAAACACAACTCCAGGCTATGACAGGTTTTCCAGGACTGTGCTGGGCTTCAAGGTTTTCCAGGACTGTGCTGGGCTTCGCCGACTCTTACGTACATCACATTCAGCCTATACCTTCCCACTCCCCACCTGCCACTTGGGACCCTCGATTCCCTGGGAGACTTTTGCTGACTCAAGTCAGAACTGGGCCGTGGGGCTGCCAGGAGTGGCCTTAGCCCCTCCGCCAAACGACAGGTTGGTTTCCCCTCCCTGACCACGAGCGCCCTGGCGCGGAGGGGGCCCAGGCGCAATGCCCACACCAACGGGGGGCTCACGTGGAAAGTATGAAGGCGCGAATGATCTGCAGAACAGAACACCAGAAGGCTAACTGAAAGTGTTGCCGAGACCCCACCTTGGTCACAGACCACCTGAAAGGAGACAGCTGAAATACTTCCTCTGGGTTAAAAGCTGAAAGACGTCAACGCTTGAGCCGTGGCTCAAAGAAATGCAGCAGGAGTCTCCAAACCCAAGGCCCTGATTCCAGGCTCTGCATGCCTCTTTTCTTCTCCCCCCCTCCTTTCTCACTCTCACTCTCTCCTTTCTCCCTCCTCTTCCCTCTCCCTCTCATCTCCCCTCCCCCGCACTGCTAGGGTCCCCTGCACAGTTACTTAAAAAAAGAAAAGAAAAGTCAACTTTGGTGACTCCAACAAGCTGCAAGAACAGGACTCTTGGCTGAGCTCTCCACTGAGCAGCCAGGAAGCGCCCGAGACCCGGAGAAAAGACACGACCTTCCCCAAACACCGAGGACAGACAGTGCCTCCCCCTCGGCGGGGGAGGCGCGGCGAGACCTGCCGAGCGATTCCCCTCCCGCCTCGCCACGAGCGCGCGCGCTTGCCTTGTCGCAGGGCGCCGCCGACGCGTCCCCGGGCTCCGTGGCAACGCGGCCCGGCTCCTCTCCGCAGAAGCCCCTGCAGGGGCAGCAGCGGTCCGGCTTCCTCGGACCCCGCGCCTAGGCGCCCACCGCCTCCCACCCCCAAGGCCCGGCCCCCCGGGGGCGCGGAGCTGCGGGCCTCGCACCGGGAAGGGTCCTGGGTGCCGAGCCCCCGCAGGACGGGTCACTTTAAATCAAGTGATTTAAAAAAAAAAAATCAAAACCAGGCAGGCCCGGCACGGTGGGGGTCGGGGTGCAGCGCGCCCCCGGCTCCGCGTTCCACCTCCCCGCCGCGCGTGGCCCGCAGACGCCGCGGACGAGCCCCGCGCCCGCTGTCCTTCGCCGCGGAGCCCGCGGGGCCGCCCTCCTCGCACAGAGCGCACAGAGCAGCGCCCCCCGGCCCACGGCGCTCGCCTCGAGGTTCCCCGCCCCCCCACCCGCCCGCACACACACCCCCGGCTCCGCCGCCGCTCTCCGCCGCTCCCGGCTACCTGCCGCGCACCGCGCTCCCGCCCCTCAGCCTCGGCCGCGCCACTCCGAGAAACGCGGGCCCGCGCGGCCACCGTAGTTCACGGAAACTACACGCCGGGCCCGCCCCCCGCATGCGCAGAGACCCGGCCCGGCGGCTCGCGTCTCTTAGCAACCGCGGCGAGTCCCGCCGCCGGGGGCGGGCCTCGGAAGGGGGAAGTGAGGGCACCCAATCCGGGGCCGCGTCCGGGCCTCGCGCGGCACGCCTCCCGCGCCCGTCGCGAACGCGCGGGCGGCTTTACGGCAGCAGGGGGCGGGGCCAGGAGGGGAGAAGGAAGCGACCAACCAACCGAGTCGCCCCCACCCTCCCACCTCAGACCTGGTTTACGGCTCCGGGCTCCGGCGCCAGGGCGGCCGCTGATTGGCTGCTGAAGCCTTGGTCCCATCCCAGTGACCCCAAAGTGCTGGAGGGAGGGGGCGGGGGTGGCCCAGTGCAAAGTGCATCCCGAGAGCCCCCCGCCTGGAACCCCCGCGGCCGGCACTCGGGACCCTGCATGAGCCGGGACCTCGCCGCCCCGAGACCTCCCGGGACCCCCCGCAGCCCGGCGCGTCCGAGCCGGAGCGCGGCAGCCCCCAGCCCCGAGCCCTCGCCCCGGGACTGCCCCCCCGTCCCCGGAGCCGGCACTTCCTCCCCGCACCCCTGGCCCGAGGCGGCCCGGCGGCCCGGCCCGCCAGCCCCGGCCTGCCCGCCCGTGTGCCGCCCGCCGGGCCGGGGCCGAGCCCGCAGCCCCGGGGTCCGAGCCGCGTCGGGCTGCTTCTTCAATGGAGAAGTTGGTGAGTGTGCAGGAGGCGGAGCGGGGGACGCGCTGCAGCAGCTGAGAGGACAGGTAAAGTCAGTTGGGGGCGCCCCCCGGCCGAGGGGAGCGGGCAGGAGCGCTGCCCCGCGCCGCCCGCCCTCCTCCCGCCCGCCCCCCGCGCCCCCCGCCCCGCCGCCCCGCGCCCCGCGCCCCCCGCCCCGCTGCCCCGCTCACGGGACTGTCCTCCCCAGGTCGGAGCCGAGCACCGGGACGGGACGCCGCCGAGAGCCGCCGCCTGCTGCACTCCGGGAGGGGTAAGAAGCCACCGTCCCCTCCCCCATTGTTTATTCCGGGGGGACCCACCTCCCTGAGCCGCCCTCGCCCCTCTGCGCGCTGCACCTGGGGACGCACCTTCCCAGCGCCCCGTTTCCCAGCACCAGAAGGAAAACACTCCCCGGGCGCCCCCAGACCGTTTTAGGCTTTTGCTAAACTTCTTTAACACTCCCCCCACACACACTGCGTCCTCCAGCCCCCACCTCTCCTCTCTGCACCCCCATTTGGACCGTATCTTTGGGTTCACAGGACCATTTTACGCTGCTCCGAGACTTGGAGACCCTTTTTGAAGTCAACCCCCGCCCCTCTGTCAGCCCCTCCCCAAACTCTCACAGGGATTCCTCAATTCCTTGTTAATTGCTTGTTAATTCTGAGTAGCTCTGCTTTTTAATGAAACCACAATTTTCTGGGGGCTCCCTCCCCCTTCCTTCCTATCACCTTTCACCTGCCACCCTCCACCTTCCACTAGGAAAGCTCTGAGTTACTGGGAAGGTGAAGCTTGTGGTTCTGTCCAGGCTGGAAATGGAGGGGTTTAATGGTGGAATTTTTTTTTTTTAATTTCTCTGTAAAGTTTGATTCGATTTGCCTTCATAGTAGGGATCGTTTCAAAGCAGCAGTTGCCTGTGAAGGACTTCTGTGTAACTCCTAGAACTTTGGTGTGTTTCTGTGTGGCAGACGTGGCCAGGCCCTGACACCGTTAGGAACAGATAAGTGAGATTGGAGACTCGTCAGATTTTCTAGAACAGCTTCGGGAACTTCTCCCACTTCAACTTTGCCCGCCTTTGGGCAACTCCAGAGTTTGAAAAAAGGCATGTTTGGGAGTGTTTAGAATCTAGCTCTTTATCTTTTTGCATGTAAATAAGATTTGCCATTTCAAAACCCTTGCAGGAAGTTGGCTAGATTGAAGGTGTTGTGCAGTCTGTATGTTGTGATCTCATTGGGGCTGTATTTTGTAGCTCCCTCTGAAAATTCAACTGGCTAAAGGTAAGTGGAGGTGTTCCAGGAAGGGGGAATGTGAACGGCGGGAATGGTGCAATTCAGAAAGTAGTCCAATGGACGTTTTTTTCTCTGCTAGCAACAGGAGCAAAAAGTGACGTGTTGACCTCTGAGTTATTTTAATATCTCAGGTGGTTTGGGGACTTTTAGGTACAAAGAAGGACTTAAAATAGCAAAAGCTGTTAAGCAATCTTTTCATTTCTACATTCTCCTGGACTTTCTGCCTTCCACAAAGAAGAAATAGATGCCTTTTTTTCCTCATCACTCTAACTGCCAAGACAGAGCTGCTGGGGAGGGGCTCTGAGGCGTTCCCCCCTGCACACTGGAGCAGAGGCTAATGAGAGTGCCTTCTGGTAAATGGGATTGAAGATCTGTGTACCCACCACGCTTCCCCCAGGAACCCAGACCCTGTGTATGGATAGATGCCATCAAGGGCTTGGCTGCAGGATTTTAGTACATCAAACAGAGGTCTGTAAAGTTAAAGACTAATTTTTGTTTTTGTTTTGGGGGCCACCTCTGGCAGTACTCAGAGCTCACTCCCGGCTCCGAACTCAGGGATCTCTGTGTTGATCCTGGAGAGGCTTAGGGGACTCTCTGGGATGCTGGGGATCGAACCCTGGCTGCCTGCATTTGAGGAAAGCACCCTCCCTGCTGTATTGTTCCTCTTGCCCCAAACTTCTATTCTTATAGCACATAAATGGTCAGAGATTTTTTTTTTCTTTTAAGCAAATTGTAGATGGTCAGGGATATAGGGATATGACTTAAGCAATACGGGCTTGATCTCCCTAGCACTCCATCCCCGCCCCCCCGCCCCTGCACTGCCCAGAGTGGCCCCCCCAACAATGAAAGGATCCGAATGGGCTGTATTGCTTTACCATTGGCATCAGGTAGGAGGGGTGTGTGAACCCAAGTGTGTAAATAAGCCACCTTGCTACACTCTCTCCCCCTCTCCCCTCGCCCAAATCTCCAAGTATATTTTTAAGGTCCAAAGAAGACATCTGTGTTATCCTCAGGTCATTTGGTGCCATCAATTTTGGTTGGTTGGTTTTTTTTTTCTTGCATTCATTTCTGAGGGGTGCCTTCATCTTGGATCATTTTACTTTATTATTTTAAGTTTGGTTTGGGGGGCTCACCTGGTGCAGTGCTCAGAGGTCCCACCTCAGCAGTGCTGGGGGACCGTGCAGTACCCTAGGCCCGTGCAGGCAAAGCCCCCCTCCCCCACCCTGGGTGTTTTCAGCTAGATCATTTGTCTCTTTCACCTTGGCAGCTTCTGTTTAGCGTTAATGGTATTTTTGTAAGAGTTTTTGTAAGAGCTGAAATGTTCAAATCTGCTTGTTGGTGACACATTTGGAATTTATAATCACATTGGGAGAAAATTGATCTTGAGATGATGCTTGAGTTGGTTCTGATGGTGTTTCTATGCATTCTACCTAGAGGGATGCCCAGTTCGCTATTTAATCTACTGACATGGATGGCACCTTTATTTGATGCACTTTTACTTTGGTAGCACCCAGGAATGCAGGACGTACCTGGCCTAAAAGTCTAAAGTCAGATCAAAGTTGATAGAAGCGTCCTTCATCCTTGGCTTCCAGCTTTCTGCTTCTTTTGGACCCAAGGCAGCCCCTAAGTCATGTCTGCCTTCTCTTTCACAAACTGCCAGGGCATGGACACAAGGCTGCAGGGTGATAAATGCTGCCCGGCAGGGTTTAAGAAGATAATGCAGGCTGGACCTCAGTGAATTGTAAAATTTCTCATTAGGCCTCAACAGCATTTCTTTTGCTGGTTTTGTTGTGGGGACACAGCTGGCAGTGCTCTGGGCTTACTCCTCACTCTGCGTGGGAGTCCCTTCCTAGCTGTGTTGGGGGGCCGTGCAGTGCCGGGGATCCAGCCCAGGCCTCCCACATGGCAGATATGCACTCAGCCCCTTAGCTGTCTCTCCAGCCCTCACCTCCTTCTCATCAAAGTTACGGGGGTTTCTGCCGGAACTTTCGGGAGTTACAGGTTAAGTCGGGCTGGTCGGTAAATCTCGTTTCTGTGACAGAAGTTGGATGGCTCCGACTTTTTCGGGAGCTCCCAGGACATGCTGGCAATGTGGGGTGGTGCTGAAGTAACATTTCTGTTGGATCATAAACTCTAGGCCCTTGATAATACAAACTGAAGTCAGCAATACACAAGCAGTTTGCAAACTTTGGGCCTTTTTTTGGGTATTTATTTTCCTTTATTTTCATCTTCTCTCTTAGGATTTATGAGCCATTGGTGACTTTTGTTTTTCCTTTCTTTCCTGGGAGTTTCTGATTTTATTTACCTACTAGCCTGTATCTCCATTGACTGTGAAAGAAATGCTTGCTTGCTTTAGCTTTCTTCTTCTTTCATCTCTTTTTATTTTAATTTATTTTGCTTATTTATTTTTGCATTTTGGATGACACCTGGCGGTGCTCAGAAGTTGCTTCTGGCTCTGCACTCAGGAATTAATCTTGGCGATGCTTGGGGGACCCTATAGGATGACGAGGATCAACCTGGGTCGGCTATGTGCAAGACAGATGCCCTCCCCGCTGTACTATCGCTCCCACCCTCTTTTTATTTTGAATAGCAAGGTTGTTTCTAGTAGGTATGAAATCTGAAAGCACAGTTCTGATTTGTACCACTTAATCACAAAAAAATCTATGGACTTAGGGTGAAAATAACTGCACAAAGCTATTAATGACAGGTCCCTTTGCCAAAGAAAATTGGGGTCATGTGAGCAAATTTAAGGAGCATTTTGTGATTTTAGACAGGACTTATATGTATTTTGGTGTGTGGTTATTTTATTCTTTGCCTGTTCCATGAATGTAGTCTTTTTCCTTTGATTATGTGAAACGAGAAGATTGAATTTTAACATAATGATGTTCATGTCTGTATGGAAACAGTTTCATCCTTAAAATTTGGCTTCTAATGATATCAACAGTATGAAGGCTCCAAGGCCCAGAATTTATTTGACCCCCAAATAGAAATGCAAAGATGAATTTGGGGGCTGAAGAAATAGTATGGCAGATAGGGCACGTGCCTTGCACATGCCCTACCAGGGTTTGATCCCCAGCATCCCATAGGGTGCCCCCCAATCATCTCCAGGAGTGATTCCTGAATGCAGAGCCAGAAAGTAACCCCTGAGCATCGCCAGGTGTGGCCCAAAACCAAAGGGAGGGAGAGAGAGGGTGAGGATGAATTTGTAAGCTTGGGTATAGTATTAGCATTGGGCTACTCTGTTGCTTGTAAAAATGGCTTTTGTTGGGGGCCAGATAGATAGTACAGCAGATAGGGTGCTTACCTTGCATGTAGCCAACCCAGGTTCTTTCCCTGGCACCCCATATGGTCCCCTGAACCCGCCTGGAGTGATTCCTGAGTGCATAGTCCAGGACTGACCTGAGTACCTCTGGGTGTGCCCCCTCCTCCTCCCCCAAAGAAAGACTTGTTGGATAAATGACTTGACTTCTTTTTTTATTTTTTTTGCTCTTTGGGTCACAGGGCTTAATCCTGGCTCTGCACTCAGGAATTACCCCTGGCGGTGCTCGGGGACCATATGGGATGCTGGGAATCGAACCCGGGTCAGCCGCGTGCAAGGCAAACGCCCTACCCGCCTGTGCTATCGCACCAGCCCCTGATGTCTTATTTCCAAAATTGCTCTTGTTTGTATGTTTCTAACTCTGAAGCCTGGGATGGAATTTCCCAAGACTATACCTTCAGAGTCTAGTCATTCCGATCCTGCCTGTCGTCATGAGTTTGAAAGTGCTGCGTCAAGCTTGGGTAGAAACTCGTGTTTATGCAGAAAGTCTCTCCCCGTATCCCTTTATTTTATAGGTGATTTCCATTCACTATCAGATTTGCAGATTTGCTGCTGTGAGGAAATGAAATTCTTTCTTTTCTCATCTCTGAACTTCTTCTGTGGTTTTTAATAGGCACATTAACCACTTGCCACTGGATATTATCTTCACTTCACAAGAATCTTCTCCCCCTCCACACACACCTTTACTCAATAGCTATATTAAAGTTCAGTGCCCTAGATAAAATTAGCCCCTTGGCGACTCTTTGGGGTTTTGGGGATCATCTGAGATGGAGCCATTGTTCTTCATGACTTCAGGGGTGCACCTCATGAACCACAGATGCCTACAAGTGTGTCTGTTTCATTCTCTCTCTCTCTCTCTCTCTCTCTCTCTCTCTCTCTCTCTCTCTCTCTCTCTCTCTCTCTCTCTCTCTCTCTCTCTCTCGATCTCTCTCTCCGCGATGATCAGGGCTTACTCCTCGCTCTGCTCTCAGGGATCACTCCTGCGGTGCTCAGGGGACCAGATGGGATGCTGGGGATTGAACCCGGGTCAATCACATGCAAGTCTATATCACTCTGCTGTACTGTCACTCCGGTCCCTGTTTCATTCTCTAAAGAGGGACTCGTGTATGAGTGCTTTAGGGGTGTCACCCTTGGTTGGCAAGAGAAAAAAGATCGTCAGCATTTCTAGGATGGTTTGATACCTTTGAAGCATTTGCTATTAAAATCCCACCCAGAGGTGATGTCGATGGCCAAAGGCGAGCAGGGTGCCACAGCCCATGGCAGCCACTCATGAGCCCTCCCTGTTCTGCCTAAAGTCACCACCGTGGGTTGCGACAGGTTTTCGTGCTTACGCCTCACCTGAGGGAGAAGTTAATCAGCCTCTTGACTCACCGAAGGCTCCTCTTCGTGTCAGTTGTAATTTAATGCCACTGTATCTCCTCCAGCTGTCCCATCCTTCCCTGGGCGGAGGACAGGATTCTTCCTGGCTTGTCCACTGCTCTCGGGACATGATGGGACCTCAAAGACACGCTCAGAAGGGAGGGGCTCTGGGAACGTGTAGCTCGCACAGAGACTCAGGTTGGAGGGGCTAGAGCGGCAGCACAGCAGGCAGGACGCTTTCCTTGCACGCAGCTGATGGTGGTTCGATGCCCCGGCATCCCATGTGGTTCCCCCGAGTCCCACCTGGAGCGATCCATGAGTGCAGAGTCAGGAGTAAGTCCTGAGCACCACCGGGTTTCGCCTCCCCACAAAAAAACAAAACTAGGGGGAAAAGTATCTTACTTTTTCAGTGCTAAAGTTCCAGCATCGGAGACATTTGTTCGCTTTTATTTTATGTTTTAAGTAGACTTTGAATCTTGGTGGTTTCCTCTCCACGGGAAAATGGAGATGCTAGTATTGGAATGCCCTGAGGTTCCACCCCAGGGATCCTGTCACCTTCCTCCTCCACAGATCTCTGCTCATGGCCACTGTCAGTGCATCACTGTTCACCGAGATCCTTCTCTTCTTCCCATTTGCTTTTCTCTCGCCTCATTGTAGGGGACCATGTGGCAGTCACTTGTCACCTCTGTTCGGTTCTTCCTGGCTGGAACAGTTTCTCACACTTGTTTCCTTCTTGTGACATGTGGAGCAGTGTCTCCCTCACTCCCACTCTGTTGGGATTTGTCTGCTGATGAGGGTTTGAGGCTTGGGGAAATAGAGCAGAGTTGTCCAAGTTGTCACTCTCAGCCTTCTTACTGCCATCGGGACCGACTGCTGTTGACAACCAGCACCTGTGGCTGAGACCTTGTGACTCAGGTTTCTCCAGGTGGAGTCTGGTCTTGTGACCCTCATAGCAGGAAACACTCTGCTTGGCCCACACTTCATCACGGGCAGTTCCGCAAGGCCATTTCTGACTCGCAGCTCCGAACCCCTCCCCTTCATCCATTCCACTGCTTAAGTAAGAACTGATTTACTGATGTTCTTTATAAACAGTACTTGTTCTTTTTGTTTGTTCGGGTATTGGTATTGGTTTTGTGGACCACACCTGTCTGTACTCAGCTTGGGGACCATATGAGGTAGGGGGCCCCAAACCGAGAGTCAGCTGTGTAAGGGAAGCGCCTTTGCTGTGGAACTGTCTCTCGAGCCCTTAGAAACTGTCCTTGCATCACTGTTCTTTAGATGGTTCCATTTTATATTTTGGGGGACTGGGGACACACCAGGCAGTGTTTATTCCTGACTTTGCACTCAGGGGTCACTCCTGGCAGGCTTCAGGACCCTACGGGATGCCGAGGATCGAACCCCGGTTGCCACGTGCAAGGCAAACCTGTCCCCACCATCCTATCATTCTGGCCCCCAAGTGGTTCCATTTAACAATGCAGGACTTCCTTTTGAGGGGGCCCCACTTTTTCTTCCATAAACTTCCGCGGGGCACTCAGCTCCAGGCCTGTCTTCTATATTTCCTGCCCCAGCCCTAAATAAACTATTTTTGAAAATGTATACTTTAAAAAGTATTTAAACATGCAGATTGCCTCATAGGAATCATGTAGATCATGGCTAATAGGCGAACTTTTGAATGAAGGGTTACTTCTAAGCCCGTGCTGGCGAAGTCTTTGGCCATCCTTGAAGGAATTTGTCAAGGAAGTACTTGCTGAGAAAAGGTACTAGGAAGAGAAGTAGACTGTCCTGATTTGTTTTGGTTGACAAGCCTGGTCTTGTTTGTGGCTAGAGGGTGGTAGGAACTGCCCTGTTAGGGTGGCTAACAATTTTCCCAGCTCTGGGGGAGATTCCCATATGATCTCTGAAATCCTTCAAATGTGTTCTTAACCATCATGGAATTTACAAGGCCTTGGACTTCTTTGACATGGAGAAAGTTCTGTTTCCTTTGGGCTGCACAGAGTACTTTTCTGGCGTTCCTTTGGGGAAGCTAGCACTACCCTAACAGTCAACAGGAACCGTACCATACTTCTTGGGCCTTTGGAAGATGACTCTCCTGCTAGTGGTTAAATAGTCCACTGTGGCCCTGGACACCCTGTTTTTGGATGGGCACAAACCCAGTCTCCTCTTGTCCTCTTCAGGAAGAGCAGGTGGCTAGTCATGTCAATTAAAACAGAATTCATAGGGCTGGAATGATAGTAGATTAGGGAAGGCACTTTGCACGAAGCCAGAGACCTGGGTTCTCTCCCAGGCAGCATATTGCTTCTCCCAGCCAAGATTGAGCCCTGAGCACAGAGCCAGGAGTGAGCCCTGAGCACAGAGCCAGGAGTGAGCCCTGAGCACAGAGCCAGGAGTGGGCTCTGAGCACAGAGCCAGGAGTCATCCCCGAGCACAGAGCCAGGAGTGGGCTCTGAGCACAGAGTCACAAGTGAGCCCTGAGCAGTGCCAGGAGTGAGTCAGTCCAGAGTACTGAGCCAGGAGTGATCGCTGAGCACCGAGCCAAGAGTGATCCCCAAGCACAATCAGGTGTGACCCCAAAACACAAAAGAAATAAACATCTCAGTCAAATGAAGCAAGGCACTTGCATCTAAATTCCAAATGTGTAATTTATTAGTTTCCTTTATTCCTTTTCAAAACTCTTGACAATTTTTATTTTTTCATTTTAAAAATTTATTTATTTATTTGCTTTTTGGGTCACACCGGGCCATGCACAGGGGTTACTCCTGGCTCTGCACTCAGGAATTACTCTTGGCAGTGCTCAAGGGACAATATGGGATGCTGGGAATCAAACCTGGGTCGGTCGCATGCAAGGCAAACGCCCTACCCGCTGTGCTATCGCTCCAGCCCCACTTGGCAATTTTTAGAAAACACATTTTCCAGCAAATAAATACTTTACAACCTCAGAGGGTGCGTCTAGGTAAGGAAATCATTTTCTCCAAGAACCATCAGAATTCTTTCTCTGTGCCTTTCTATCTTCTCAGGAAAACACTGAGATTTAGGCGCAAGGAAAGGAGGGCCGGGCTGGCGGCTCTGCAGCACCTTATTCTTTGTGGGCATTTCCCTGTGACAGTTCCTCTGTTTGTTTCTAGGTGAAGAAAGCTCCCTGGAAGGTTGGGCCGGTCTCCGAGGCCCTCGCCCATGATGCTGCACGTGCACAATGGTGATTAGGTGGCCCCTCCAGCAGGCAAAGGGAAATTCTGTCAGGTGAGGAGCTCTGCACTCTGGGGCGCGTGAGTCCCAGAGCCCCCACTTTGCTCTGGGACGGGGCTGAGTCGTGTGCAGCGCTGAGAGAAGCCTCCACTTGTGTTTGCATTTCTGAGTCTTTTCCTTTTTGTGGTGGTAGTGTTCAAGATAAAAAAAACCGTTAAAAGAGCAGATAGAGTAGCTGCTATTAATTCTTTCTAATGAGCTTCAGTGTCTTTTTTTAGTATTGTTTGAGTTTTTTGTTTTGTTTTGGGGACAACACCCAGCAGTGCCCAGGGCTTACTTCTGGCTCTGTGTTCCTAGCCAGCTCGGGGGACATATGGGGTGCCTGCAATGGAACTGCCTCCAAGTGCTATCTCTCTGGTCCCTGTGTCTTTTCATAAACAAAAACCGATTCCAGAGGCTCCTGTCTTTAAAATTTCTTTTTTAAAAAAAAATTTTTTTTTTGTCTGTTTTGGCCACACCCGGTGGTGCTTAGGGCTCTGGATTACTCTGGCTCTGCATTCATTCCCGGTAGAGCTCAGGGGACTCTGGCAGACCAGGGATCAAACACAGGTTGGCTGTGTATGTGAGGCAAGTGCCCTACCTGCTGTGCTATTGCTCCAGGCCCCACCCCTACCAGAGTTTCTAAGACGTAATTTTGGTATCAAGTTGAAGGGAAATAAAGTGAAGCAATAGGGAAAAAAATGTGTTTATTAGGAAAACAAATAATCGGGAACTACCTCAAGCCGGGGATTTGCTCCTGGAGGCTGTGGAATGTTTCTCGACTAAATCGGTAGTAGTGATTCATCATTTGTAATCACTGTCTTCTGTGGACTGCATTTCAGACTGTTGGGTTCTTGTCCTTCACGCTGCTGATTTGACCTGAGTTGGGCCTCAGTTTACCTTCATGCAATCTTTAAACAAGAAGATATATATATATATATTTTTTTGGTTTTTGGGTCACACCTGGCGATGCACAGGGGTTACTCCTGGCTCTGCACTCAGGAATTACTGCTGGCGGTGCTCAGGGGACCATATGGGATGCTGGGATTTGAACCTGGGTTGGCCGCGTGCAAGGCAAATGCCCTACCCGCTATGCTATTACTCCAGCCCCATAAACAAGAAGTTTTTATAAGAGACATTCTCATTGGTAGTAGGGTTACCCCAGGGTATGTTACCCACATAAGCAATCGTAGGTCTTCCTTGCAGGCTTTATTTTTTGAAGTAGAAGCCTGCTAATTAAGAGGTGGCTTAGTCTGTTCCTTAAAATGGGCCCACGTTGGGCCAAAGCGCCAGCCCAAGGAGCCCCACAGTGCTTAGCAGTACCGGACGTGGTTCAGAAACGAGTGGGGATGTAGCACCGTGGCCACAGTCCACACGGGGTCCCCCAAGCGTCACCCGGTGCAGGCTCAGACCCTTGCACTGCCACTGTCGGCCTGGCTGAGTCGCTGGGGCGAAGGGGCCCTCCGGCCCTCTTGAGCACTGCTGGGGAGGCCGCACACAGCTGAAGACTGAGGCGGTGTGTGGTCCTGGACACGCCATTTCTGACCCGGAGCCCAGGGCTGCGCAAGCGGGTGGAGGGCTCGCTGAGTCGAGTGTGGACTCTGCCTGCTCTCGGGTCGGGGGTTGACTGCGAGATGAGCACACGTTCCTTGCAGAACCTCCTGGGGACACGGGCACCTCTTGAACTGCTTCTCAATTTAGTGAGAGAATCATTGTTGCTGCTGTTGTTTGGGGGCCACACCCGGCAGTGCTGGGGGCTGACTCCTGACTCTGCACTCGGGATCACTCCTGGCGGTGCTCAGGGGACCCTGTGGGGTGTGAGGGATGAAACCCAGGTCAGCTGCATGCAAGGCAAGCACACTCTCTGCTGTGCTATCACTCTGACTCCAGAATATTTTTTTTTTATATATATATATATACTGTAGCACTGTTGTCCCCTTGTTTATCGATTTGCTCCAGGGGGCACCAGTAACGGCTCCATTGTGAGACTTGTTACTGTTTTTGGCAAATTGAATACGCCAGGGGGAGCTTGCCAGGCTCTGCCGTGCGGGCGGGATACTCTTGGTAGCTTGCAGGGCTTTCCAAGAGGGATGGAGGAACTGAACCCGGGTCGGCCGCATGCAAGGCAAACGCCCTAGCCACCATGCTATCGCTCCAGTCCATTTTTTTATACAATTAAAAAGAAATTTTGGGGGGGGGGGGGTTTGGGTCACACCTGGCGATGCTCAGGGCTGACTCCTGACTCTGCACTCAGGAATCACTCCTGCTGGTGCTTGGGGAACCATGTGGGATGCTGGGGATTGATCCCAGGCCAGCTGCATGCAAGGCAAGTGCCTTCCTCATTATACTATCGCTCTGGCCCCTATAAAATGTTTTCAATCTGATTTGAGCCTCCCAAGCAGTGTTCAAGGGCCCTGGGCCACTCCCAGCTTGAGTTGCTGGTGGTCTGGATGCAGCGAGAGGCCCGGGGATGGGCTCCTGCGGGGTCCTCCAGGGCTACTCCTGGCAGTGGGAGCCTGGCAGTCTCCGAGCTGGAAGCCCAGCGTGGGCGGGTGCGCTGACCACTGGGCTGATGTTCCAAATAGTTCCTCCCCCGTGGGATGTCAGGTCGCTCAGGGCCTTGGAATCCTGGTTATGATCCGTCACACTTGGGGCCATCTGAGATGACAAAGGCCTGCGAGAATGTACTCGGGAAGGAGGAGGTGATGACCCCGTAAAGTGGGGGCACAGAAACAGATGCGCCACAGAGAGGCGCCCCACGGCTCACGCACTCGGAGCTCTGCCTGCTGCCCTGCTCCCCACTCGGGCGCCAGAGAAAATTGTTGGAATATTTCAGGGCTCCACCCTCAAAGCTTTTTCTCTTTTTTTTCCCTCTCTCTCTTTTTCAAAATTGCTCTTCGTCGTTCAGGGCTGATGCGGCCATATGAAACTGCTTCTGGGAGCAGGCGCGACAGGACAGCAGGGCGGGCGCTGACCTTGCACATGGCTCCCATAGGGTCCCCCCAGCACTGCCCGGAGTAACCCCTGAGCATCACAGGGTGTAGCCAAAAAAAAAAATATTAACAACAAAAAACCCACCTCTGTCGTTGCTCACTGATCTGTGGTCGTCTTTGGGTGAAAGAGCGTGTATATGTGTATATACACAGTTAGTGAGTGGGAGGGGGCTCTCACGAGGGGCTCAGGTTGAGTGAGGCCCCCGCCAGTGTTTCTCAGCCAACCAGACCTAGTGCTGGGGACTCCCCGGGCCACCCCCTGCAATGCTCAGGACCAGGTGGCTCACAGGCCAGGCATGTTTGGCCTCAGCACTCTCTCCTGGCCCCAGAACCCAGAAACCGTCTTTATTTTTATTTCTGGCGATGCCTGGGATCAAATCCGGGACCCTTCCACCCACGCAAGGCAGATGCCTACCGTGAGGCCCGGGTGGTCTCTGAGTGGTTTATGCCTGTGGTCTTCAACCATTGGCCAGCATCCTGGTGCGGGTCCGCAGGCGTCACGGGTTGCAAAGCTCTGTCCTGCACCTTAGTTGCCCTTTCTGATCCCTGCACCGGTGTGAAGGGCACATGCCGGCTGGCACGTGCACAGAGGTCGAGGGGCTCTGATGATACCTTCAGTCTCTCCCACACCCACCGGGTGACTCTGAAGACCCCCCTTAGTCACACCCCCCTGCAGTTAGCTTGGAGAACTAACTGCCCCCAAGCTCCCATCTTCTCCGCCCGCCCAGCACCTCCAGGCTGCAGGACCGATTCCGTGTCAGTGGATCTCCGGCTGCTGGCCAGGCTTGGTTGCAGGGACCATGTCTTCATCTAAAGCTGGGGTCACCTGCTGGGGCGTCCTCGTGGTGTGCCGTGGCTCGCCCAGGCCGGGGAGTCGGGACGCCCTGTGAACGCCGCATGTCCCCCTCCTGCAGACGGCTCCCCATGACCGAATGACTCCCGTGTGAGCAGCGGGACTGAGCGAGGATGTTACACCACCACTGCCGGCGGAACCCGGAGCTCCAGGAAGAGCTGCAGATCCAGGCCGCCGTGGCTGCCGGGGATGTGCACACCGTGCGGAAGATGCTGGAGCAGGGCTACTCCCCCAACGGCCGCGACGCCAACGGCTGGACGCTGCTGCACTTCTCCGCGGCCCGGGGCAAGGAGAGATGCGTCCGCGTGTTTTTGGAGCACGGAGGTGAGTGCGAGGACTCGATGCAGGGCTGGGTGTGGAGGGTGGGGGAGTTCAGTGTGCCCGTGTTGGTACTTTGCCACACTTCTCCTTGGTCAGTGCTCTCTGAAGGGAGGCTGGTCAGGAGTCTGTGGGCTTCTGTTTCAGAGCATCTGGGGACAAAGTCGTGTCCCCGCTTGTAAGTCATCTAGAGGCCACCGTGTGGCCCGAGGTGCCACTCCAGGTGGTTGGCCCCACTCGCACTCACCACACCCCCAAAATGACATGGAACCAGAATCTTTTTTTTATTTCTTGGGGTTTTCTTTTTGGTTTTGGGGTCACCCTGCAGTGCTAGGGGTTGCTCCTGTCTCTGCAGTCAGGAATCACTCCTGGAGGTGCTTGGGGACCCTTGGGGATGCTGGGGATCAAACCCGGGCCAGCCATGTGCAAGGCAAATGCACTCCCCGCTGTGCCCTCACTCCGGCCCCTGGAACCAGCTTCTGAGACCTGTGTCTCTGCCCCTGACATGGCGCTGTTTGTCCCCCCTTCCTCCCCCTGCACACCCCACCCTCTCCTGCCCTGCAGTGGGCTCGCCTGGTGGCTCATGTGTTGGTGCTTCTCGGGCACTATCCTGCTGGACCAGTGACGCCTCTTTTCCCCCAGCTGGGGGACCCTTGAATTCGGCGGGCTGCCTTTGTGTCTGATGGGTGGTCGGGAACCGCTGCTGTCCTTTTTCCTTGTAAAGGCAGCCTGGACTGGGCTGCAGAGAGAAGACTGGGCACACACTGGATCTCCAGCACCACCAGGCGTGGTCCCTGAGCACAGGCCCAGGAGTAAGCCCTGAGCACCACTGGGTGGCCTGTCTGAGCTGTCCCTTGTGTCGTTGCTGTGCAGCTTATTCTGGTCCCAGTTCTCCCAGTTCTCTGTGTGTGGTTCTGTCCCTTTGGGGCGGGGAGAGTCACCCTGGGGTCTTGTTTTGATCAGCACGGTGGCCCTCCAATAAAAGCTTTGCTCTCTACTTCAGTATAGGCAATACTTACAGAGATGCCGTTTTCTCTCTTGTTTTGGGGCCAGTGCTCAGGGTAGACTCCTGCCTCTGCACTCAGCAGTCACACCTGGCAGCCTCCGGGGGACCTTTGGGGTGTCGGGGACCAAACCTGGGTCAGCCACTTGCAAGACCAGCGCCCTCCCAGCGCCCTCCCCCATGGCTGTCACTCCAGCCCTGTTGTTTCTGTTTCTGCCTGAGCCGCTTAGCTGTGTCCTCCTTTTCATCTGTGTGGAAGGACGGTGTGTAAGGGGAATCCACTTTGAAATGTGCCACTGAACTCTTCGGCTTCTTCTTCTTCTGGGACTCTATCTGCATGTTTAGGTGTCTGTCAAGATGTTTTTCCTCTTTCCTTTGCTCTTCCTTTTTATGTTCCTACTTATAACTCAATGCACACATGTTTTAAAGCCTCCATACACAGCCTCTGTGTTAACTAATTGCCTTTTGTACATCCTAAAACTTTTCAAGAGTCATCATGATTTTTAGTAAATTTAGACTAGGACACATTATTTGAGGGGATAAAATTTTGAGTTCTACTTTTAGGGTTGTATATGTCCAAAAAAAGTCTTTGAACTTTCAAACTTAAACAGGATGCATAAATATAGTAGTGCCCTCATATAATTTCTGGTAATGTTAGTGATGGTGTTAGTTTGTAAGTTCCAATTCATACACAGGTTGGTAAAGGAAAAAAAAAGTGCAAAAATACATTAAAATAGAGAAATTTAAATGAAATTCTAAAAATTCCCTGACTTAAAAAGGCAGTAAAGAAGAAAAAAAAACCAATAGAGAAGATAAATGGGAAAACAGTAAGTCCAGACTCAAGCATATGAATTGCTGTACTGCATGTTCATGGACTAAGTCCACCCGTGGAAACTATGGGCACTATCGGGAGTGATAAAGCGCAGCTCAGTTCTGTGATGGCTGCAAGAGGTTCACTTTCTGTTCCAAGGGACTGGGGGTTGAAAGGAAATGAGTGGAGGGATCTACACCAGAGAATGCTGGGTGCCTGCGTGTTGCCAGACTAAAGATTTCACAGGGACAAACACAGGAACCACAACCTGTAGGTGAAACATGTCTCTGTTAGGGGACCTTTAAAGTACATGAGATGAAGCTAAAAATAGACGAAGGAAGCAATGGACTTGAAAATTCTAACACTTCAGTAAATTGAGGGGAAAAGAAAATTTAAAGGGACCAAAGCAACAGTGGGGCGGGAACTTGCCTTATATACAGCTGATCCAGGTTCGATTCCTAGCATCCCGTAAGGTCCCCCAAGCACTGCCAGCAGTAATTCCTGAGCACAGAGCCAGGAGTAACCCCTGAGTATCACCAGGTATGGCCCAAAAACAAAAACAAAACATTTTTTTTGTCATAGAAAGCAAGTAAGTTAAAATAAAACAAAATATACTGTCAGTCATGATGAGTTAGTTGATATTTGTAGAAAATGATTTTTACCCAGTGAAGTGAGAGCATGTACATTATTTCCAGACGAGCCCCAGCCAAATGCCACAGTAAGCCACAGGCCGGCAGTGAAGGTAATTAGTGAATTTCTGAAAACTAATTGCAGAATTTTACTAGAAGTAAGCCCCAGTGAGCTGTTTAGGGACGCTTCAGCTGTCTGGAAATTCATACTTCAGGCCAATGATAAAATAGCAGCTGAGAGTTTGTGGGATGTGCTTTGAACCTCCGGCTCTTCCTTCTGTGCTCTGTGCCCACATCTACGCAGGCAGCTCACCGGTGCTGCACTCACCCACCCTCGGCCTTCCCTGGCCAGCCTAGGGTCAGCATATCCGTAGCCCCTCAGAAAGAACCCGGGGTGGAAGCCAGGGGTGAGCCGCAGTGCCATGGCTGCGAATTTCAGCACGGGCAGTGAGCGTGAGGTGCGCCTGAGAACATCAGCAGCCCCAGGGGCACCCATGAAACGCAGAAGGAACGAAAGGGGCTAGTATTTTTGTTTTGTACTCTATTTCAGTATACTGGGTGTAGTTGGGCAGGCAGCATCGCAGGTCGGAAAAGGGTTACACCAGCAGTATCTGGGCAAGACTGACTTGTCTTTAGATGCAGGGGAAGCTTTTCCATTTCTTGCCTGTTTTCAGTTTGTATTTTAGTACTTTGTGAAGTAGATTTAGGTAAGTGGAGGAGCAGATCTAAATAAACTTGGGGAGGCGGTGAATGAAACAGCGTGGCCCTTGCTCACTTCTGTCCAGTAGGTGGCAGCAAAGTACTTGGTCAAAATGTTTGGTGCCTCTTAAATTTTTTTTTTTTATGTCATCAGTAGTGAAGACCAAGGTAGGTACGATCCCCTTATTTTCCTTCAAAGTATAGAAGTCATATTATCTTCATGTACTGCTGCCCACTTGGTAAGTTGATTGGCTTCAGAAACTCAACCGATACAGCTTTTAAAATGTTCACCTAATCTTACTGAGCTCAGAGCCACTTCAGTTCTCAGATGTTCCCTATAGTAGTATTGTTATTTTACATGTCGTCCGTCTTGTAGATTTTTCTGAGAGACACGGGTCGGATAGTATTTTTGGAACTGAGCCATGTAGATGTATAATTTTTACTCCTATGATTGTTTTCATTTTATGCCCTCCCTCCCACCCCCGTTGGTGCTCAGGGGACCATATGTGCTCCCACACCCACAGCAGCCCCTCCGCCCCTAGTGCCATCTCCCCGGCCCTCCAAGCAATACTAGATCAGGTGCGGGTGTTTCGTCACAGAACTCTGGAAACTGTTTGCCCATACATTGGAAAATACTGTGCTCAGCATCGCCCAAGGGGACCACAGGGGATGGGCACATCAGTGGGCCCACAGCACGAGACCGGGGGCGGGGCCTCCCAGGAAGGACGGGTCTTCAGAGAAGGCTCAGACATGTCCACGACACTGCCACCTTCTCAGAGTGGCCGCAGGACATGGGGGGCCGTTTTTGATCCTTCCCGGCCAGTAAGCTCAGAGCCAAGGCAGGTGAGACGTCACCTAGCAGAGAAACCACTGGGGTCTGTCTCCACCCCCAAGACCTTTCCTCTTGGTGGGGGAGGGTGGTCTTAGAATTTTATTTTCTTGAGGAAAATAAATAATAAAATTGATGTGTTGAGGTTGCCCCCTCCCCCACTTCCCACACCACATGCCGCTAAATTCTTAGCAGCCCCAGAGTTCTCTCTCAAACGTAAGGAATTCAGAATCAGCTTTTATCTTTGGGAAATACCATGTATTC
This sequence comes from Sorex araneus, assembly GCF_027595985.1. NCBI lineage: Eukaryota > Metazoa > Chordata > Mammalia > Eulipotyphla > Soricidae > Sorex > Sorex araneus. Next base: position 53,414,621 of record NC_073307.1, read on the forward strand.
CCCATTTCACATCTATCCTGCATGCTTTGGGGTTTTTACAGGCCACAAAAAAGGAAAGAAAGAAACCACCTTTAAAAAAATTTCTCTTTTTTCTTTTTTTCTTTTTTTTATTTAATATGCCCTAAAAGAGCCTCGCTAGCCAGGCCACAGCACGTCAGCAGATGTTGCTGCACATGCTTCTCTTTAAGGCTGAGAAGCAGCACACGAGGAAGTAAAGCCAGAAAGGCCCAGGAGTGGGGCAGGGAGGAGGGAGGGGCCGAGGGACGGGAGGCCGGTGTCCATGCTCAGGCATTCGGCTCCTTGTTCCGGCACCTGGGAAGTCACTGTCCCTCCCCTGCTCGGCCTGGGCCTCTCTGCTCACACACGGGTCCTGGGAGACCTGCTTGGGGTCCCCGGCCCCGACTGTGTTCTTGGGTCCCTCCGCCTAATGTGTCTGTCTCGCTTCTGGCTCTAGCTGACCCCACGGTCAAGGACCTGATCGGAGGCTTCACGGCGCTGCACTATGCGGCCATGCACGGCCGTGCCCGCATCGCGCGCCTCATGCTCGAGTCGGAGCACCGCGGGGACATCATCAACGCCAAGAGCAACGACGGGTGGACGCCGCTGCACGTGGCCGCCCACTACGGCCGGGACTCCTTCGTGCGCCTCCTGCTGGAGTTCAAGGCCGAGGTGGACCCGCTGAGCGACAAGGGCACCACGCCGCTGCAGCTGGCCATCATCCGCGAGCGCTCGAGCTGCGTCAAGATCCTCCTGGACCACAATGCCAACATCGACATCCAGAACGGCTTCCTGCTGCGCTACGCCGTGATCAAGAGCAACCACTCGTACTGCCGGATGTTTCTGCAAAGGGGGGCCGACACGAACCTGGGGCGCCTGGAGGACGGGCAGACCCCCCTGCACCTGTCTGCCCTGCGGGACGACGTGCTATGCGCACGGATGTTGTACAGTTATGGCGCAGACACCAACACGAGGAACTACGAAGGACAGACGCCCCTGGCCGTGGCCATCAGTATCTCCGGGAGTGGTCGGCCGTGTTTGGATTTCTTACAGGAAGTCACAAGTACGTACAATCGTTGCTATTTGCCGTTTTACCGTTGCTCTTACTTGCTTGGTTTGCTTCTACTTCGGTGTTCTTACAATTTGCACACCGAGAGGATAGGGGCCCAGAGCCATAGTACAACAGGGAGGGCATTTGCCTTGCACGCGGCCAACCTGGGTTTGATCCCTGGCATCTCAGAGGGCCCCCCAAGCCCCGCCAGGAGCAATTCCTGAGTGCAGAGCCAGAAGTGACCCCTGAGCATCACCCAGTGTGGCTCCAAAACAAACAAGCAAAAGAGAAAACTATGACGATGGGCCCAGAGCTGTAGTGCATCAGGTTAAGGCACCTGCCTTGCATGTGGCCCACCCAGGTTCATCCCCAGCACCCAGCAGGGTCCCCTGACCACTGCCAGGAGTGACCCCTGACTCAGGATCAGGAGTCACCCCGAGCTGGTGTGTGCCCCCTGCACCCCCAAAAAGGCAAGCAATGGAGACGGTAGCAGAGCCTTTTCATCAGAACCTTGTCCGTGTGGAGTGAGAACCCCTGTCACTGTTGCGCGTACAGCGCCCTCGGTCACTGTTCCTGGGGCCTGGGGGGGCGACAGGGCAGGAGAAGATCTGGAAAAAGAGAGGGCTCAGGAGTCAGGTCAGATCTTCGTAGGGCAGGCTCGAGCATTACTCGGCGTGACGTTGCCAGGCTGGTGCAGGCTTGAGACGGAAGAGCCCCAGGAGTTTGTGGCCGCCCTTGAATACGGACTGCCCTGGTGACCTGTTCACGTCGGCTTCTGGGCACATTTACCACAGGAGCCCAGGACCCAGAGCAACGGGGAGATTTAATTGGGTGTCTGAGTGCAGCGGGCCGGGTGCTGGGGGTTCGTGAGAGGTCTGGCGCCCTCAGAGCCTGTGACCTATCTTGTGCCTGGCCGTTTGGGGGCACCTGCCTGTGGCATCGAGCTCCTGTTGGCTCACTTTGTAACCCGCTCGGGGCTGTGACGACGTCCCCTCCACCGTCCAGCCTCCTTGCTACCCAGGAGTGTGGGTCTGGGTTTTGGCACCCCCATCCCCAACTCACACACACACACACACGCACGCACGCACGCACGCACGCACGCACGCACACCAAGCTAGTCTGTGAACAAAGGCCTTCGCGCTACCCTTTTCCTGAATTTCCAGGTCCTTGCCTAACGTTTCGCTCGCTCTCATTGTTTGCGATGAAAAATGTGTTTTTGGGCTCTGGGTACTAGACCGGGAGCTGGGGGGGGACGTCCTGGACCCGCGTGTCGCCAAGCCCGCTCCCCTGGCTCAGACTTGGGGAGTAAAGATTCAGTGGAGGAGTGAAAAATAGCTGGAAGCTGTGTGCTCCCCAGGAGGGGAGAAGGACAGTGTCACCCTCGGGCTGGCCCGGGGCTGGGAGCGCTGCTCAGGGGCGGCCTTGTTCTCCCGTCCAGCTTTCCCTGTGACGTGCGGCGCCATGGCCACTAGTCCCAGGTGGCCGTGAAGCCCTGATGTGGCTAGTGCCACCACCAAGCTCAACTGTTCTTTCCGGGCAGTGGCTTTAATTTAGATTTAATGGCCCCAAGCGCCCAGCGTCTCCTGTGTTCTAGAGCCCAGACAGATCTACTGACCTTGGGGGGAGCTATTTGGGGCCATCAGGACGCCCTGTGGTCCCATGGGGTGAGCTCTTGAGGTACCCGCTCATTACCCAGAGATGTAGGGGGCTGGGGATGGGTGGGCGGGAGAGGGGGAGGGTGCCCCTTGGCGGCTAACCCCCGACTGTTGGCGTCCAGGTCACATCTTCGGACAGATGGCCAGCAGAGGGAGAGAGGACCGTGCTTTGCGTCACGTGCCATTCGTATTATTATTATTTATTTTTGGTTTGGGGGCCACACTGAGGGATCCCTCCTGGTGGAGCTCAGGGGACCGTATGTGGTGCCAACGATGGAACCCAGGTTGCTGCTTGCAGGGCAAGTGTCCTATGCCGTGGTCCCAGCCCGGGGTCTGAAACTAGAGGGGCGGGGTCGTGCCACTGATCGTGGGGTCGTGAGAACGTTGGCCAGGGTGGAGGATATCTGAAGCACGCAAGGCCCACAGGTTAATTCCAAATGCATTGCGTCAGGAGCCCAAGCTGTCTCTGGCAGGGGTTGGCCTGGCCTTACACTCTATTGAGTAGACAGGGTCTCAGATAGAATCGAAAAGCCCCGCTCCGTGGACACAAGCCGCTCCTGTCCGTCTCCTTACTGGGCAATGAGCAAACCAGCAGCACCAAGGCCGGAGCCAGAGCCCGGTGGGGAGGCATGGCGGCCCCCGAGCACCACCAGGAGGAACCCCTGAGAGCAGAGCCAGGAGCAAGCCCTGAGCAGCATTGGGTGTGGCCCCCCCCCCCCCCCCCCCGGCTCAAAAGACAAAGAGCGACAGATCCACGTACAGAGTAGCCGGAGCCTGCCTTACCCTGCGTGGGCTGTAAGCTGATTCCTGGGGCCCTCAAGGCAAGCCTGCAAGAGACAGAACCATCCTCGCTTTAAAATGGAGACACTGAGGCATGGGGTGGTGGCAGCCAGTCCCACGTGCCCCCGATTTCCGGCGAGGGTCTTCACTGTCCGGCCAGCACTCGGCTCCTTTGCTTGGCTCGTTCGTCCTTGGCACAGCCTGGGCCCGCGCTCACTTTCTCGACCTGTTTTCTGGCCTTGCAGCCTGTCTTAGGATTTTTTTCTTTGTTTATTGAAGCCAGATGTGACGTATTGGGCAGGGAACCCTGGGGTTCAGGAGGCCTTTCCGTGGGACTCTGGCCTGAGCGGGCAGTGTGTCATGACCATGGTGGCCATCGGTGCAGCTGCCTGTGTTTGTGGTGGACACTGGGGGCTTCTCTCTGTCCTCGAGCGAGCCCCTTACCCGGCAGCTGCTGTCGTTGGTGTTGGGATGGGGACCCCAGTGTCTGTGATGTGGGCTTGAAGCCCCCTCTTTTATTAGGGGGGCTAGGGGCTGGTAGGTTTGGGGGGCACATCAGCTTTCTCATGGCTCTGTGCTCAGGAGTCACTCCTGGTGGGGCTCGGGGACCCTGTGGAACCTGGGTCAGCTGCGTGCAGGTCAGCGCCCGCCCCACTGTGCTATCACTTGTCCCCCCGAAGCTCCCTCTTGAGGTGGGCTCAGACCTCACGTGTGTGCTTCATCCCCACCCTGAGTGCACCTCTCCTAGACGGGGGTCCCGCAGGCAGGGAACTCCTTCCCCAGGTCTGGTGAGACCCCGATAGCTGGGGGAGGACCTTTTCTCGCATCCGGGAGTAGTGTCCGGTGTCTGTCCCAAAGGCGAGACTTCTCCTTCTCTTGCCTGGACTGTCCGTAGGCGGGGGACTGGCTAAGGG